>NW_009648441.1:3844747-3886672 GCF_000708025.1 Charadrius vociferus
TGCTGTAATATTCACAATCCATTTGTGGCTAGTCACAGCCCATTAACCATCTGTTCCTTTATTAAGCAACTTTCTTTTTATAATGTAAGTATTTAATTTTAATAAACTTTATCTGCTAAGCATTTATCTTACACATAATAAGGAACTGTTTCAAACGTGGTCACTGGGCCATATAAAAGTAATAATATTTTGTATGGACTTCCTTGGGTATAAAAGGGAAAGACACTATTAGAATAGTTCTAAAATCTGAAAGTATTTAAAATATAGATTATTGTAAATAAGTACTATTTCTTTAAAGTGTGGTATGAACAAAAAGGTTTACATACTGAATTGTTTGTCTAATTTAACAACACATGCATAGAAATTGAGCTGTGGAGTGTAGCTTTGTTTTTATAGATTGTCCTGTACCCTAACTCTAAGATCTGCTAACAGCAATATTTATAGAACATTTCAAACATGAGGTATAGACTACTAGTGTGTTTTTACAAATTCCTTTACCTGCCTTGTTTGTTTAAGATGACTTGGTGAAGATAGAAAATATCAGTAATCAGCCATGAAATTATATCTATGAAGGCAGAAAATAACAGACTTAAGATTGTCATAGTGACCTTGAGTTTCAAAATGTACACATGGGCATTATGATAAACTTTAATTATCTAATCATGTTTTATTTCTGACAAATTTCTGAATGAGACAGAACTCTCAGAGAAATTCACATATGTGCCCACTTTTATTATGGAGGAACGCTTGGGCCTGTAGTAATTTGAGTTTTCCAGTAGCAACAAAATTACTAGTTTTCTTTTGTGGCACGCTAGGGTGTTTTTTTTTTTTAATTTAAGTATATAGAATAAGAATAGAACTCACTTGGGCTATGAAGGCTGAAGATCCTACACAAAATTTGGAATTTCAGTTAATAGTAACTCACCAGCTCTGGTGAGTTTGTGGGGAGCTCTGTCATATTCACCTGTCACTTCAACCCAATCTCTTTTGTTTTTCTCAATACTGAAGTCTTCCTCTACTAGCAAATCATCTTGGAAAAAAAAAAAAAAAATGTTGATCCTATTCTTTTATTCCTTTTTTTCTTCCTACTTACTTTGCTTCTTGGCTCTTCATTTCTTTCATTTAGTTTCTTGTTTAAAATGTTCTCCTGCAGCTTCCACTGCAGTTGGTCTGTTTAGCATAAATCTGAATATTGTCTTCACTCCAGGAAAGTGTTTGACTTCTTATTTTGAATTCTATTGGAAACAGTAAGGCTACAGAGGTAAATTTCTTGCTATTGTCTTATGTATAAAATAATAAAATTTAGACTAATGAGATCTACTTTAAAGATAAACAATTTGGTTTAAGTAAAATGATATCTAAAAGGATTGCTGTACCAACATAGAAGAATCAAGACTTTTAGAAAGTGGAAAGTGGAAACTATGGCATTCATATTCCTTAGGAAGTTCTGAACATACATATATTTTAAAAATTTTCTCTTGAAACAGAAAAAAGCCTTTCCATAGGATGAAATTTCAGAAGCTCCAGTATTTAAAAGTGAAAACATAGTGACCTTGTGGTTTTAAGTATTTGAACACATCTAGAAAGAGAAGTTCCTTGAACCTTGTTTCACTCCTTTTGTGGCATGGACCTTATCCTTCTATAGCTTCTGAATTTGTGTATCCAGTCTGGCTGAAATTGCACAAGGGCTATAGGTCTCAAAGACCAAGCTCTACCACATTTTATTAAAATAAAGGGTGGGTAGAGAAGAGAAGCTTCCACAAAGATGTTGCTAAAGGAGATTAGTGCTTATTAAAAATTAAATTATATGGAAGTTTAGCCTTATAGTCACAGAGGAAGCCAATCTTAATTTGTTTGTGGCTCATGGAATTACTAGATTAATTCAACTAATTTTTTTATTGTTGGCAGTTACAGTGCCTTCAGAAAGTCATGGCACAGAAATCAAATGGACCATTTCATAGTTTATTTTCTTTAACTTCTTAAATTTCGTCTTGTGTGTAACCGAACTTTCAGAACAATATCCCTGTAGTTTAATGCTGAATTTTATTTTTTTAATCTCCTATAGGATTCCAGTAGTGAGACATTGGTGTAGTCTGATTTAAATGTTTAATGGCAGCCAGAAAATTCTGGGTTAATAACAATACTAAAAAAAAATAAATAATACACTGGGAGAAGTAACATATTTGTCTAGATTTCAGAAAGCGTTCTGTCCTTCCATTGTTCCTGACCCCGTTGTATTGTGCTTTTTGATTTATAAGCATCTCATATCCCCCTCTTCGTCTTTCTTCATATATATGGATTTGTGGATGGAAAACATTCTACTTCCCAACTGGCTGCTCTGGTAACCTTCAACTCTTTATTTTGGTGAGCAAGAATTTGGCACCAATTTCTGACTAAAGGAAAAAAAATATTGCTAATGAGGTTTTAAAGCTGTGATACTAATTTAAGATTTGTTTATCTCTGACATTGTATTTAAAAGACCTATCACCTCTCAGCTATGTTTAAGTCAAGTCAATACATGCAGAAGGATCACGATAAAAATGGAGACAAATATTGCAAACAATTTCAGGAAGAAGAATGAAGGTGGATGTACTCCTGAGTACCCTCCCAGCTCTCTTTTTCTACTACTTTAGATTTCATTCCATCAGTTCAAGGTGGGGAAAGAAAGCTAAAAATTGAAAGAACCGAGAACACACAGAATTTGGCCTAACTGCTTTTGATCTCTGTAGATGTATATATGCTACTGTTTTCCTAGGCCAGTGAAGGTGGGCTTGGAAAGCTCTACATTGGAGTTGGGCTGCACAAGCAGTTTGGAAACATATCCCAAATCTGTAATTGAAGTACTGTGTATTTGGAATTAAAATCCATTACTGATACAGAGGCCCACTTTCTATATAGATTTTTATTCAGAAGAAAGATGTTTTACCAGAAAGACATAAAATTGTGTCCTGCTGCCAGTTAGAAAGAATGTTGGTTCCAGCCTAAATATAGTCAAGTCAAAATAAAATGTCAAATATGTAGATTTATTGTTTGGGTTTTTTTAAAATGTGTATTCAACCACAGGCCTTGGCATCAAATATTTTGGACCACACTCTGAAAACTGAGCAGGTAGATATGCACTTATCAATGTCATGACCACGACTTCATCTTGAACGTTCAATGAAAAACTGGTATGAACCAAATTCAATTTTACTTGTGTTAATATTGATTTAAACATTGGCCATCTTCTTGTTTTCAGAGTTGCCCATTCACTCAGAGATTATGATCAAAAAGTTCTCTCATCCTGAAGAAAGCAGTATTCATCTCATACAATACTAAGGGCCCCGGCAGGTGTAAATTGGCTTTGCTCCATTGAATTCAGTGAAACTGTGTCAGTTTTCCATGGCTGGCAATTTTGCCATTTTAACTTACAGAATAGGTTAAGTTCAAAGAGGTCTTCAATCGCAAGGTTTAATGAAAAATTAATCTTTCATCTGGATGTTGCCCTGACTCCAACCTTGGCTGTCCTTCCTCTGATCTTTATAAGCAGCATCAATCTCATGATACAAGCAGCCATCTTTTATTGTTTTATATAGCTGTTAAAATCAGGTACTTAACACCTAAAGAGAGAAGTGTTCTTTTTCTTCATTTATAGAGTGTTTATAAATTAAGTAGAGTTGATTTTTGTTGAAGGCTGCTTAATAGACTTTCCCTGGGAGTTGCTATAGTAACACAGTCCAATAATTGAACTTTAAAGGTGATGTCTCATTTATGGTGAAAGATAATGCATGCAAAGGGAGAGAGTATAGAAGTACTTTTACTAAATCATTTAAGGTATGTTTAAGAAGGGACATTAAAAGTGGCAAAATTCCTGGGTTTTTTTTCAGGTTATGTTTAAGCAAAATGTGCAAGATAAAGGCCTGTTCAATCATTGTTCTCTCAGATATTCAGGTAAAAAGGAATACAAATATTCCTTGACTCCAATAAAGAATTTTGAACTTATATTTAAGCTATGAATGCAATCCAAATTTGACTCCCCAAGAATGAAGTCCACTTTTTCTGGAAGCGCTACCACTCCAAAGGGCTGCACTTCCATGCAGAAATTTGTAGTCATTCACTTGGGCACAACACCATGAAAGAAAGAGCTTTGTTGCACACAGTGATGTTCAGAAACAGTTTTGCTTTAGCATCGTTGGTATCAGTGACAAGGCTGGAACATCAGTTGTGTCTCAGCTAGGATAGAGCTGAACTGAAAAAGTATGTATTTTCCAGGTTTGCCTTCTAAGGGTTGCACTGTGTATTATCATCAATATTAGAACTAGGTACTAGTATAATGACAAATTGCACTGTCAGCTGTTTTGCCCCATCTGAATTATTGTCATCTATACATCTAGGCAAATTTCTTTCATATTAAGCAATTCCTGTGAAAAGCATTCTGTATTCTCCAGTATATAGCAATACCCAACAGATCTAATTCTATATTCTCCAGTATATAGCAGTACTCAACAATACTAAAACATATTAAAGAAAACAATGTCTCTTAACTTTATAGTCTTTGCCAGGGACTGTGGCTCCTCTCACGCTGCACTATGTCTGCCTGTGTAGCAGTGTCCCTGTAGCAGTAGCCTTAACACTTACTGGTGACAGTGACATGGCGACACTCTCAGTTCATTGTGTTGCATGTTCAATTTTGTATGTGGTGTCTTCAGATTTTCATGGTGAATTGAATTATGCCCACAAATTAGTTCATCTGGCTATAGCCATTAGCTATCTGGCTTTAGCTGAGACTGATTAAAAACATTCCTGTGAACTTAACAGAAATGACAAAAGAAAAAACATCTTGTAGAGCAAAGCCATCTGACTGCGTAGACGATGTAAACCACTGAAATCCTGGCAAAAGAATGTTCCCCAGAATAAAAAGTTTGGATTTTAAGTATTTCAATGTATAATCCAGGGTTTATGGATACAATAAACAGAGAATATTAAGCGGAGCTTGTTTACCCCCATCTCACCTGCTTGAGCCGTTGCTGAGATAGTAAGTTTGGTTTCATTTAGCTGTAGTTCAGAAGTGACATTATGGATCTGGTGGTGTGCTAAAGGACTTGACAGTAGTGTACGTGTAATTTAGGAGCACAGTAAAAGCCGTGGTCTTTTCTATCCTTGCAAGCTATGTAACTAAAGTTTCAGATTTAGAGGTATGCCAGGTCACAGCTGGAAGGAAGGGCAGAGCTGAGATACCTTAGATGCCATTAAAGTTGTGAAAAACATGAAGTATGAGGCATCAGGTTAGGTTATTCTGAGTCTTTTTTGCGTTGAAAATTCAGTCACCCATGTTCAAAAAAGAATCATCATGTTACAACTTGTAAAAATGGGAAATACACAGGTCTTCTAAGAGGAAAATCACAAAGTTGCTTACTGTACTGTTTCATAGATTAAGGGTATGGGTGGATTCTGCAAAGAAGGTACAAGAAGTGGAAGGAATAAAGCTTCATCTGCTGACAGAAGAACAACAGAAAAATAATATTCTTAGGCTAGATCTTTATCGTTCTGTAAAGTTATTTTATACATTGAGTCCTATACTTGAATGGATTTTTAAATGAATACAGGAAGATATGAGACTGTTAACAAGGCTGATGCTAAGGTGAAATGATGCACGTTGGTTTTCAGGTTCATTGAAGGTTCTTAAAACTCATCCTTAATAATGTGACAAAATCCTCAGGTTTTGTACAGCATGACAAAAAGATGATAATGTATTTTGATTTAGAATTGGCTTTGATGGATGCTGCCAGAATACACAGAATATTTTCCTCTTCAGGAGAAGCCTGCAAATAATTTTCTGATTTTTCTGAGTTACATTTGTTCGCCACAATTTTATCTATCAGGGTCCATAACCAGAGATGCAGATATGTGCTTTGGCTGAAACAGAACCCAAACCACAATGGTGATCCTTGGCACAGAAAGAAAGAGAAGCATAAAACTAGCACTAACCTCATCTGTGGTGGTGGAACGTTGTTTCTAATAGCAATATGCAGTACCTTGGGTGCAAAAGGATAGTGATCTTTTTTCCATAACGTGAGTAATGTCTCCCACTGCCTTTTTAGCAAGGCTTTTAATAGTCCAGCTGATGTTGTAACTTGGCCCTCCAGCAAACACCCCAAAACTAGTATGTCTGGCAGATCCTTTAATCTGAAGGGATCTATGATTTACTTTTCAAACAAAGGGCATATTAAGTTTCAGGGTGGTTCAATATTTTTTATTTCTGTTGTCCATTTCTGATCAGTTTGGCTTCTGTTAAGTCAGATAAATTTGCCAATCAAAGCTGTTTAGTTAGAACTAAGCTGCCAGAGGCATTTAGGTGCCTGTCTTCTATTTGGAGTTACTATTGATTTTCATTGAGATTTGGACACCAATATTGGAGTTAATTCTTCCAAAGGATCTGGTATAATGCATAACAGAGTACTTTGGCACTAGCAAGATGCTACAGGCATCCAGGCTGTGTCAGTGAAGACCGCGAGAGATATAGTAATTGAAATGCAATGACAGATCAATGCAGAATGCTCGTTATTTTGAAGACCCAGGTATGGGATTGCAAGTTAATTACAAAGCAAGACTTCTTGATAGGCTCCTCTGACTACACCACAGGTCTTCTGTATAGACACCAAGAAAAATGTAACCAGACGTTTTGAAATGTGCATGAAGAGGAAAAAATTAGGTGGTTTTTGTGTGTGTGTGGTTTGGGTTTGTTTGTTTGTGTTTTTTTTTTAATGTACCTTTGTTTTAATATATGCACAACAGGTTGATTATGGCACTGGAAACTTCATGTAGCTCAGGAAGTAGAAATGCAAAGTTCTACACCTTGGGCAGAACAATCCTATGCAGCTTTACAGGCTGGGACCTACTGACGAGTTAGCTGCCCTGCAGAACAGCACTTGAGGTCAAAATGAATATGAGTGAACTGTGTACCTACATCACAAAGAAGGCAGACTGCGTACTGAGCTACATTACTGTGGCTAACAGATCAAAAGAAGTTATTACCTCTTTTTATTCAGTGTTACTGAGGCTACATATGCCATTCTTCCTATGCCTTTTGACCTCCCAGTTCACAAAGCTGGAGAGAAACTGGAGAGGATCCAGTGGTGGGGTAACAAGGTAGTCAGAACCAAGAAAACATGCACTAGTGTACGAGGCTGAGAAGGTTGGGTTTATTTAAGCTGATGCAGGTTTATTTAAGGGTAATTGACAGCTATTTGAAGGGGAGTTACAAAGGTCACAGAGATGAACCTTTCTCAGTAGAGGTAGGAGATGTGATGGGATGATATTCATGAATTGCAGCTTGGAATTATATATCAGAAAAATTTATTTACTAGCTAGGATGGGGGGTGGGAGGGGTGCAGATACTTATGTATAGCATTGGGTCAGTTTACCTGGAGATGTCACGGCAATTCCTTCTTGGAGATTTTCAAGACTTCAATAGGCAAAACCATAGCTGATCTGACCTAGCGCTGTGGATAGTTTCTCAAGTGGAAATCAAATTAGATGACATCCAGACATCCTTTTCATACAAGCCTTTTATGACTTCATGAGTTGCTTAAAATTCTCTCCCCAGCTGCTGAACTACATCTGAAAGGACAAAAATACCATACTGGAGAACTTGTCAGGAAGGTAAAAATGGGTGAGGAAAGAGTAGCCTCTCCCTATGCCTTCCCCCCACTTACACAGTACTACACAGATGGGTGCATTGTTTTAACTAGACAAGAAGCAATGTGTACATAACCGACTGGCTTTACTCTCTATATTTTGAACTGATTGCTGATTGACTCTCAAGGAGTTTGCAGGCTGCTGAGGCAAAACACACACGGACTGAGTTCTGCTTGCCATTCCCTCTGAGATGGCATTCAGTTCATGTACAGGTGCCACATAACTTAGGACAACTTATACCATTGAGAATTTTACCCTCTTTCAATTTATTTTTTTTTTTTAACTGGCCAATGACTTTAAAGTATATGTGAAAGAAAGGGAGTGCATGCTTGGTTATTGCTTATTCCAGCAATTTTCTTACTGTGGAACAAGTGACTTCATTTTGCAGTAATTTTGCTTTTGAAAGTTGAACTCCCAGTTTAGAGGGAGAAAAGGATGTGAGTGCAAATTTCTGCTTCCCTCTTAATTAAACTCTATTACATTTTTTCTGAGGAAAAAAAGAATTAAACTCTAGTAGACTTTAGTTTGTTATGTGTCTCATTAATCTAGGGCAAGCATTACCTGGGTTTGACAGTTACAAAATATTTACTTCTTATACACAGTCAGTTGCAACAAAATGAAAAAAACAAGTTTTCCTGTTGTTTACAGTCCAACTTTTCTCTGAAGGTTGAAGCTAAATGTGTGATCAAAGGCTTTCTCTCAGTGATTCTGCAACTAATTTCTACATTCTAATTGTATAACTGGTTTAAAATGCTTTTAGCTTTTATTAGGTTATGTGTTTAGTGCCTGGTCACCATAAAGAAACAGGCCCAGTGAGGGTCAGATAACCAATGACGTTAGCAGGAACACACTCCTAGGGTTATCACCGGAGAACGATCAGTTCCAGTCCCTACTGTGACCCACCAAGAGGGCTTCATCAAATGATCTGCTTTCCTAGCCCTTCTCGCAGACTGCAGGGAGTTACTGCCTACAGGGGTACAGGAGTCAGTATGGGATATAAACAGGTTTCAGGACTGTGTAAAACTTACTAAGTTTTGCACAGTCCTGAAACCTGTTTATATCTACTATGGGGTGTTTTAAGGGGATGGCAGGAGTGTGTGAAACTGATTATGGAATGCTTAGGGGGAAGAACAAAGGCAGGGAAAGGGACAGCTCAAGGTGGATTGAGGAGGAACAAGCAAAAGAAGACAGAAGGAAAAAAAAATGTAGGGGTGTCACGTCCTGATCTGGGATGTGGGGATCTGGGAGGACCCGTAACACTTCCACATGTAAGATCGTGGGAAAATAATGGAAGATTGGCAAGGAGGATTGTAAACACACTCAAGTGACTTGCACCTGGGATGCTGGACAACGTGTATCACAGTAATTGTTGTTCAGCCTTGTGTGCTCACAAGTAGAACATCCGCACTCAGATAATGTAAGCCGGGGATGGACTCAGGGACACCTCATCTAGCATACATGAGATCACTGCCTTGTTGTTGAAGAAGATCAAAGCACAGTGGAAAACTACACCTGCTTGAACCCTTAAAAAGCAGGTAAGAACAGCAGGTCAGAGCTCACACGCTCCTGCTAACAAGGACTTTCTCGCGCCCTGTGGTGCCTCCATGCCCTGCTCACATCCCTCTACCCAGTGTTGCTTCAGAGGTTCCCCAATTTGTGAGGTATTGAGATTAAATTTGTTCTTTGTCTTTAATCTGTGGTTTTGTGGTTGTTCCTGCATCCTGCCCGAGTCAGCTCACACAGAGATTAAGACACAAATGAGATCAAATGACATCTGCTAAAGCTTTATTGTTATCTCCCAGCCTTGATTACTGAAATGAGCACTAGAGTAAAGGAGGAAGTAGAGGAAAGGCAGGAGAGAGAAGTGGTATTACAGAGCACAGCAAGAGTATAGTCACCACCACAGGCCCTCAGCATCCCGATGGTCCTCTAGCGTCAGCAGCATCCTGTTGACTCACGATCCTCCAGTCACAATGATGGCAGGGGTTCTGGAGTCCCGATTGTGGAGGGACATGGTACTAATTTACAGTTAAAGTCTTCTCGATACTTGACCAATCAGCATAGAGGCTACTTTTGCTTGGCCAATCTTCGGCAGTTGGTCGTGTGTATCTTGGAAGACAGTTGACCCTGATGTACCCCTTGGTGGTCACGTACACCATGTCGGTGGGCAACTTTGGCACATCTTGCAGCTTAGTTGGCACATCTTGCAGCTTAGTTTACACGTCTTGCAGCTTAGTTCGGCAAGTTTTGGGTGCCAACTTTGTTTGGCAATTTTCGGGTGCCTCTGGCCCCTGTTGCAAACAGGATATGGCTGATCTGCTTGTGGTAAGAGAATTTTGAGACTTCTGGACTACTGGTTTCCTATTGAGACATTCTAATTTTGAGACATCTTAACAGTTTCTTACAAGGGGCCAGTTGACTGTGAGCAGATGGCTGGTCAGCACATTTATCCAGCTATGCCCTGTGATTGATGACTGTAGTGTATCCTGTCTTTTTACTAAAGCCTATTCTTGTTTTTCAGAGCGGTGTATCCTGGGAGTGTGCAACACTAGTAAGATAATGACACAATCATAGATGTGAGACTTAGCTGCTGCAGGGACCATTAATCCAAGCCAGCTTCCAGAGAGACCAGGGGATCTGCTACAGGGAAGATCATGGGTCTAGACAACCTACTGGAGATAATTGTTGGGGAAGGGGAGAGTGTATGTACTTACATGTGCGTGTAATGAGGAAATATCTGAGTACCACCAACTGCAGTGGGGCTGCAAACCTCAGGTGCTTGTATGTCCAAGAACCAGCAGACAGGGAGACTGGAGGCATCTGGGGCATGCTACTGGATAGACTTGAGCATCTAAGGCCAGCTACTGGGGTGATGTGTATAATCTATTCATTTTCATGTATATATTTCACTAGCTGACTTCAGTACTGAACAGGTGGAGAGGAGGAACAGGACTGGCCCATCTGTGCTCTTCACATTTGTGGAAGCGCTACTTATTTTTTGTGGGGGTTCTGGTAAGGTAGTGTTTTCTGCCTGTTACCTGTGTGCCCAGCTGTGTGTGTATGTGTATCCACATATGTATAGTATGTGATGTGCATGTTTGTATGTATTTCCTCTCAGCCTCATTACTAGCTGAACTTGGGGACATGTAGCTGAAACATAATTGCATCTATCAGTCTACGATATTTTTTAAAAGATACAAGATGGCAAAGTAAAAATAATAAACCCATACTTTCTCAAGCTTGAAATAATTTAAGTGAAAGTGAAAACAAAAAAAAAAAACCCAATATTCGCTTGTGAGTGTTCAAAAATTAAATACTAGCCAAAGATGACTGGCAGAGTTTGAGACTCCTGTAATTCGTAAGAGGAAAATAAATTATCGCAGCAGAATGAGAGGAAAAAGAGAAGTCAAAATTAAATATCCATCTGTTTCCCCTACATATATAGACTATTTGTGAATATTGGAAAAAGGGGGGGAAAACCTTAAATATCGTTGCATACTACATCAAAAGGAAATCTTAGACATTCCAGAATAGTGTTGTGAAATTATTTTGACCACATATTAACCAGCTGTACTAGGAATCAAAAGTGGACCAAATTATGTCTTCCAGCATTCCTGGACAGAAGAAAGTTCACCATCAGAGACAGGAGCAGAGAGTATAGCTCATGTTCTCAAAAAACGTGGGTCATGCTTGATACCTTGTGGAAAGTTTAATGTGTAGTTTCAGCTGACTGGTTGGATCTGTAAAGAGCCAGCAAGGAGTCAATGAAATTGCCTGTCAGACACCACTGGGCAGTGAGGACCGCAGATGGAGAATAACTCAAAATATATTAGACTTCCCCAAATGTGTGCCTGATGTACATGCTTGTATTTATATTAAAGATTCTGAAATCTCACATTACAGTTCTTCCTATGCTTCTCCCAGTTCAGCTTTAATGACATGCTTTTTACTATCTGACAGTGATACTGGGAAGTGATTCTATTTGCCAGTGCAGACTTTAGCAAATTCATCTTTTCTGTGTGAATCAATTTCAGACTGACACTTTTGCTTGGGAGTAGTTTACTTCGAGTGCTTGCTGTTAGAAGTTCATAGATCGTTTGCAACTCCTCCATCAGTAATCATGCTAGCCAAGCAGTTTTGTTCCTATCTGTTAATAAAAAGCTAAGAAAAGTGGCAAACACTTCTTGACTTTAACTTCCTTCACTCCTGAAGTCCCTTCCTTTCTCTGTCTAGCTCACGTCACTGACTTGGTCTCCTAGTTTTTCACCTTATGGTATGTAATGGAGAGCCTGGGCTACAGGGCTAATTCTATTTGTTCCTTGTTTTTTTTTCATGGACTCAGGTCATAACTACAGGGTCGACTCCCTGACCTGTCCTTCTAGAATGTATTAGTTATTTGTCAAAGTCATGCTAAAGACATTGCCAAGGACAATTTCAGAACAATCAGTACTACATTCTTCCAGGAATTTAACCCTGTGATAAACTGGTGAGCAAATTCCACTAGTAGCTTATGAATTTAATCTCTCATAATAAGACAATTCCAATATTAGCCTATCTGATAATATAAGCACTTGCAGATCATGTTTCAGTCTGATCCTAAGATTCTGTAGCAGATTTTCACCATTTCATTAGCACATATTCTTGACTATCCTTTTCCAAAACCAGTCATATCTGTTATATATATTATGCCTAGTTTCTTTGTAGTTTTATACATCATTAACACATAATGTTAACTCACTGCCTCTAACTTTTCACTGGAGGTACCCTTCAATATCTCCATTCTGTCACAATTATTTCTCAGCGTAATTTGTCATGAAAAGTTCCCATGAAATTCATAAGGAAAATTTTGCCCTATATGCTTGACTCACAAAACCCGAACATAATACCTCCGTTTACGTTACTTAAATTTTACAATGTCTGCTATTGTTCTGTTAACTAGTGCTGTAATAAAAAGAGCAAGTGTTTGAAAACGGAACATTTTGCACAGGTGACTTCAAAATTGATAGTATTTACAGTAAGTATTTTTAAAAAATATTATGTAAGTTTCAAGATTAATGCACAAATGCACTTGGTTTTTCTCCAATTATGCAATTCATAAGGAATATTAACAGTATTGTACTGGTAGCTAATTTATCTGAAGGCAACCGTGTTTAGCTGAAATATTAGACATAAATATGATTTTGGTAATTAAAAAATTGTTTCTTATCCTGTTTAAGTTAATAGGAAGCTTATATTGAATTTCCTTGGACCATGAATAGGCCTAAAATGTTGTTATACTTCTTAGAAAAATCCTGATTCATGTTTTGGCACCATGTAATGCTTTTTCTTTGCTTGTGCTGTTTGTTTGCCAGAGGCAATAGCTGTGCACGTACAACATTATTTCAATCAAAGCAGCAAACTCACTTTTGCCTGTTATGTACACTTCTTCTAGAAGGAATTGCCCTGCATCTCTCTGTAACATCTGATTGCCTACACAATCAATTAAACTGAGCTTATAAGACAGTCTGGGATAATGAGAGGATTTCAAGAATTATAAGGGAAAATCAAAGGAAAATGTATGAAGTCATCTGCCATGGATTTGGAATTTGCTATACGTGTTTCATTATATTGTTAGTTTTGTGCATTATTTTTCAATTAGAAATTTCTTAAATGTCTGTAAGATCACTCTTTATTAATGCAGCCATACCACATGTATGACATGTATTTCACTTTATTCTTCTCATGGATAAACAGAAAATTCTAATCAATTTTCATACAATCTATGAGATTTATAATTCTGATTCTTATTTCTTAGTAGGATTTGCTGGAAACAATAGCTTTCAAAAGATTTTGTGGTTAAAATGTGAAATAAATGCTGGAGGGAAATGAGGAGTAAGGTATTCTCAAATCTTCTCTGAAAGAAAAACAAGGTATTCTACTGATTCAGGGCAATGATGTAAACTTAGATATTATTCATCATTCAGAGCCAGTAGGCAGTGGTGTGGTATGCAGTTCCCTTTTGCCTCTGGATCATAACGTCACAGAAGAATCAAGAAACCTTTCTACCAATTTGCTTATTGAATTTCATGTTTCTGCAGTGTGTAAGGTTTCTGTCACAATGACATTTGTAGCAATAAACAAGTTTAAATTTTTTTGGCCAGTTCTTCTAGTGAATAAAAATAGTCATGTGGTTTGAAAAGCAAGTTCCTCCATCAAACTCAAACCCAGTGCTTTTAAATGAATTGCTGTGATTTAAGCTTGTATTGTGGGTTACATTTCGAAAAGTGTAGAACTGCATGCTTTCAAAAGGGGCTGTGGGTGCACAGATGCTTCTCTCTCACTGAAGGATAATAGGATTTATAACTATGAGTCATGCCGGTGCCTTATAAAAAGTTTTAATCACCATTAGAAATACCTGTGTTATCTGACTATGCCTTGTGGATACAGTTGCAGCTGTTATGGTGCCTGGTGACTGGCTTATTCCTTTACCCAGAAATACAGAGCTAGACCACTCTGGAGTCAGGGGGCATTCAGGCTTTGTGTAGACACTTGCCTCAGTCTGAGCTTGCCTACATCAAGAAGGATAGGGTCAGAAGTGTGCCTGCTTGTTCTGATTTGCAGTGTGGACAAAATGGTGCTGAGGGCAGAGTGGAAGGTATTGCCAGCATCCTCTCAGCTGGCAAGCAAGTTCTAGTCTAGGTGTATTAGCACCACACTGCTGTTGTAGTCCCTGAAGGGGACTGCGAGTGGCATGGGTCTAGCCAAGACTGCAGCTCTTTGTGTGACCTTCCCAGGAACAAAGAAGAAAAGCAGCACTGAAGCAATTGTGTTTCAACCCATGGCTGCTAGCAGCACCACCAGGTGAGGCCAGACCTGACTGGCAATGGTCCTCTTCTGCTCCACTGCTAGGAGACACCAGCCTCTCTGTGTTCCTCTCCACCACTAAGACTGTCTTCCCGTGAGAACCCAGGGAAGGAGGAACCTTATGCTGGGAGACAGTCATTTGGAACACATGTGGGACCAGTGCCAGTGGTGTCATCCTGCTGTATTCCAACAGTGCTGAGCAACTGAGCAGCTCTGTGGAGCTACAAGCCCAGTAGTGTGCTCCGTCTCTCTCACCTAGCGTGTACTAGTACTCACCACCTTTGCCTTACAGCTGAGACTTGTGCCTGCTTGAGCAAGTGCTCCATCACTGAGCTAAAGCTAAATTGTCTGCAAGGCAGCATTTGCTGCTTGGTAATTCTGCACATAGTCTGTGCAGGACAGGGCCGTTTATGCAGGCTCTGATATCCAGGCTCAGTCTGTTGTCTGGGCAAGATGCCTGTGCAGGTATCTTTTTCCAGCCACTTGGGAATGCATGGACAAGAAGGTATCCTGTTTGAGGTAAAAGACTGGAGAATTTATCCTGAGGGATGGAAAGCTGTTTCAGTGCCTCAGAAGAGGCTTTCAGTCTGTGAAATGGAATTGTAGCAATTGTGGAAGCTGAAATGTTTGGCAATGCTGCAGTGCAGGAAAAGAATGCCACTTAGTGTGATGCACTCAACACTGGAAGCAGTAGGAGTAATGGGAAGAAAATTTAAATTTACGTGACATAGTCCATCTTATTTTGGCACACTGTAACAAGGAAATGCAGTACTAAAGAATTGTGCGGATCTACTGAGAGTAGATACTGCTCCAAATGAGCAGTTTAAATTAAAAATCGATGCTATGCAGGGGTATATAGTGCATGGACTCATGCTAAGAGTAGGCTACTGTCCCATTATCACTTTGATTTTGTTTGCTCCTGTTCCTTTAAGAGAGTCTGGTAAAACTCTCTAGAAGGAGGTGGGAAGATGCTCTTTCTCTTTGGGAGCTACTGAGCTTGCTCAAGGTGGAAAAGACTTAGTAGATTAGAGGGTAAGGCTAGAAGAGAATTTCAGCTTGCAGTTGGAAGCCTGCATCTCATGAATACTGAGAAACTGCTGCAGGCTGGGAACCGAGAGCCAGCAACATTGGAGATGGTAAGAGCTATCCCAAGTGGCTGCAACTGGGAAAAAAGATCCCTGAATTGGCTGGAAGAAAGGACTCCCCTCCAAGGTTGCAGTGGGGAGTGCTTGTCAACCCTCCCCTGTTTCCCCACACTGCTTAGAGTTTTCTCTATTTAAAAGTTTAGAATTTTTTTATTCAAATAAACTTTGGGGCTTTCATGCTTTAGAAACCTTCTGACCTTCTGAGGGAGGCCCAGTCACTGTCATTAGTAAACACGGCACAGTCTAGGAGCCAAGCTCTCAGTAAGATTCCTTGTGCTACCTGTGCACACAGGTGTGGGCAAGCTTCGTAGTTTCTAAAGCTTTACCATGAAACACAAGCCTGTTGGAGGCAATGGAGCTGGAGCACAGGCTCTCTGCCTCAGTCATAGACCAGAATGGGATGCCTGGAACTAGAGTTTGAGTGAAGAAGGTGATGAGGAAGGAAACCTGCTGGCAGGGGAAGAGGCTTTATCTGCCCTATTCACGTGCATTGCCTGCTGCTCTGTTATCACTCTGCTGCTGTACGTGATCCCAGGGGACCAGAGAGATGAAAGCCATTGAGATGGTGAATATGAGGGGTTAAAACACTCTTGTCTCAATAAGCTGGCATCTTAAACAGATACATTGAGAGGAATGTGGGGGAGGAATGGTTTTCTCCATCAGTGATGGAAGGAGGATATAGCAGGAGAGCTCTCTGAAATAAATTGTTACATTTTGAGCTTTTTTGATATTCTTTGTCCACATACTAATGTTGCACTTGCTTTCTTTGAAAGATATTGTCCTGGTTCCGGCAGGGATGGGGTTAATCTCCCCCGGAGCCGGCAGGGGGCAGGTATTCCATACCACGTGACCCATGCCCGAGCTATAAGAGGAGCTAGCCGGGGCGAGGAGAGGAGTCGCCACTCGGGGGTGGGCTGCGGCGGTGCGGGTCCGGTCGGTGTGCTTCGCGGCGGTACTGTAATCGCGTTTTCGTCTTTTGCTGTTCTGTTAAATTGCACTCTTTTAACCCACGAGTTTGGCCCTGTCATTTTCTTTTTCCACGACTGTGGGAGTTGTGCGAGCGGCTGCGTGGTTCTTTGTTGCTGGCTGAGGCCAAACCACGACAGATATGTTATTGTTTCCAAATGCGCTTTGTAGTGCAGATTTGATTTCTCACAGTTCATATTACAGGATTAATTAATTGTTGGCTAGTGCTATGTACTTTACATATGAGGTTTCTCAAGGAAATTTCCCTAGGTTGTTCTATTCAATCATCTAGTTTTCAGTAAGTAAATTAGTTTCCATCAATAGGATAGATAAGTCGTATAAATATTTGTTCCATCTCATTTGTCTTTTTTAGTACATGGTGGGATTGCATGTGCTTTCATTTATTCAGGGTTTATCCATTTACTTGTGAGCTTCCTGAATATTTGTCTGGCATTTTAGGTTCTGCTTGCTGGTGAAGTCATGCATCTCCACCTCTCTTTTAGGTGAGCCTTATTTTTTAATTATTTTCCAATTGCTGTGAAAAATCCTATATTCTCTTAAGCCTTGTACGTTAATGTGCTAACAAAGACAGTTCAAGTTGATGTTTATTCTAAAACTTAGGGTATTTAAACAGTAGCTGCACTTACAGTGGGGAGCTTTTCAGCAAACACATCTAGAATGTGAATTCAGTCTTTTTCCTTTCTAAGTTATGTAAATCCACATATTATAAATGTATAGTGTGGGTTTTGCCTCTTTAATTTGACATATAGCTGTGGTTTTCTTCTTATTTACCTTTACACGTAAGTTTTCATTAAGAAAAGATTGCCTGAAAGTTGGTATTTGTGGTTGCTCAAAGAAGTTCATTGTGTACATCTGGAATGTGACAGGCTTCAGTAAAAAAACTTCAAATCCTATACTTGCTCCTTAGAAAGAGTTGCGCCACTAAGATCCAAGGCACAAACTGTTGAAGTTAATTAGGCCTCTAACTGCCCTGGTTTTCTAATAGAGTTAAGGGCTTAAATTACTTTCAAATCCACTCCTAACTATGACAAATTTCAGTCCAAGACATATAAGGCTCTCTATAGCAGGAAAATTTGGTTACAGAGAGTATTAGCAACATTTGGCTGAGAACAGCCATGTTACGCTAAGCAGCTTTCAAACCCTGAAGCAAAGAAAATTAAGTTAGGTGGTTTGTTACAAAATGGAGAGAGATGAATATAAGGAGAGGATGAGTATCAGGAAAAATTCATAATGCTAAGAGATAATATATGTTTTCAATATAATGAAAGCCCTTTGATTTGGATCTTAAGTGCTGCACAATAGTTAGAAAAGCTATGGGGAACTGTCGTGTGTCTACAAACAAATTGACCAGACTAGCTAATAAGCTTGTTCTGTATCCAGCTTCTGTGATTAGATAACAGTCCTGTAGATCAAAGACATAAATTTGAACTTCATGTTATGCAAAATTAGACTAGTCACTAAACCAAATAAAAGAAAATATCTGGTTTTAGGGTGATCATTAGTCTAATGTACTTATTTTTATTGTGGAGTACAGACCTTGATTTCCCATGTAATAATCTGGGATGCCCTCTAGCTGATTTGCAAGCCTGAGAGTAATTGTATTTTAAGTAATACATTAGAATGGAAAGAAAGATCTCTCTTCTCTGGCAGGTTTACATTATTGCAATTTAGAAGATAGTTTTTATCCTTTACCTAAGCACACTGTGCTCCTAACAGCACAATATCAAGATAAAATGATACAACGCTATAGCCAGCTTACAGCCACAAGGCAATTGCTGGCGCTAGGTTAATTTCTAATGTCACTACCCTGAGAGGCTAAGGGGCACTCATGCATTGTATATCTTGTTACTGCATCCCAACCTGTACTTTCTATGCATCTGGCATTGTACTGTTTAAGTTTTTTATTCTAAACAGCTACCAGTTTGTGTCACCTTGTAGAAACCCCAGGTACTGTGATTTTGATTTAAGCATAGCTTAACAATGTTGTGAGCACAAGTTGGTGTACAGTAACTGTGGTTTGTTGTGATTCCTGTATTGACTCTGTTCCAGCTACATCTCAGGTGTGTATGCAGCAGGAGTGAAATAGATTCTTCTCACAAATTACTGTCTTCTGTGGGCTTCTAAGGTGTTCAAGTAAATCAGCAGGCATCCTTACTTTATTGAAAATAAAACTTAGAATCTGTGTAATCAGTCTTGAAGTAGTGGAAGGTACCTGTGGTGGTCGTATCTCGTAACTTCAATGGGAAGCACAAATCTTTTGCTGAGTATATCAGCAATAACAATTGGGGGACATTTGGAATGATTGTAGCTGTAAAGGCAGTCTTACAAAAAGTAGTCGGATGCTCCTTTCTAACAATATATGCCTGGTGCTAGGTATCTATTTGTTTTATGCAGCTACATGAGGATTTTATATCTAAGATACTGTTTTTTTCTAGTAATATTGAATTTTGCAGTCATTTCTTATAGGTAACACCAATTTCTTTTTTTTTTTTTTTTATGTTCATGTCTGAAACTCCCAAGAAATTATTTATACAGTAGTGATCCACAGAAATCTCGTATCTGCAGAAATGCTTCAGTCCAAGTGGAGATAGCAAGGAAGTGCCAGAAGTAGCCTGCATCATTTTGGCAAGCAGTAGGGTTCCAAATAGAATTTAGCCTCTTAATGCTCAGGCATTTCGATCCTCATCAAAATGCCTGAGCATCAAGAGACTTTATTAGCTAAGGCAATGATGCCCTGGGGGGCAGGTGAAGGGCTTCTCATTTGATTTTGATTTTAATTTTTCATATTCACAGAAACTCTCGTCCTTCACTCAGAAATTTTGAAAGAAAAGTGGAAAATGCAGTTTTCAAATTAAAAGATTTGCAATGCTACACTAACATTTTGAGAGACTTTAGAATGTTAAACTTTAATAAAAATAATTCTCCTTGCTTTCTGCTTCTTGTATGTATTACACTTACTCTGCCACTTGCCCTTAATATTCCATTTAGTTCTTCCTGAACTTGAAACTTTTTATCTAGCTAAAATACTCCTTAAAGTAAGCATTAAGCATGCCTGGTTTTAGAGTGTGTATCTTCATGTTCCAGTTTCTCCTCAACCTTTAAAGAAATACATTTTTATGCAAATTGAAGAAAACTGCTCAAGGTAAAAGTTCAAGAGTATCTAATGTGTTTAAATATTGATGTATTTTCTATTGCAGTTTTTAAAATGTGCCTTTCCAGAGCTTTGAGGTGCATGCACAAATCAATTTAAAAGCACACATAGAATCTTATGTGAAAGCATGGAAAGGGAATCTTCAGAAGAACTATCAGCTGAGGAAGACTTATTCTCATAGCTAATAGACAAAGGTATGGTACAATATAAAATAAATGCCTTCATTTGTGTTTTCTGTTTGTAAATTTAAAATTGAAAATGTAAAGGCTTAATTACATTTGGCACAAGTAGTAGAACTGTTATAGAAATCCACTGCTAAAGATTGGTTGCCTTTTTGATAATGCATTTTCATTCATCCAGTATAATGCAGTATAATTAAATGGCTTTTTAGACCAAAAAATATTTTGCTTATAGGAATATTTCATGTTGAGGAGAATTCACTGAGAATAGTATGCCAGGAGATGATGTAAGTTTAACTCATTATCTCAATTTGGAGTGGAAGAATAGCTGTAAGACTGCAACTGTAAGGATAACGTGGGGCTAGTCCAAATGTCCATGTACATGCTGTCTCACAGAAGCCTTTTAGGGTTCAGAAGATAACTGGTATTTAGGGTGGAAATTTAATCCTTGCTCTAGAAATACTGTCTCCATCCAGAAGCAAAGGTTGACAAAGCTAGGCGACCATCATGGTGCCACTATGCTGCATGGATTTTACTTCCAAACTACAGCCTTTATTGTTCTGGAACAGATATTTTGTTAAAATACATAGGAATCTGCTGCTGTTTGACCCAGCAGGCAGCCAAACACCATGCAGCTGCTCGCTCACTTCCCCCACCCTCCAGTGGGATGGGGGAGAGAATCAGGGGGGAAAAAAAAGTAAAATGCATGGGTTAAGATAAAAAAAGTTTAATAGGACAGTAAAGAAAAAGAAAATCATAACAATAGTAAGTGACACACAATCAATTGCTCACCACCTGCTGGCTGATGCCCAGCCTGTTTCTGAGCAGTGATTGCCAATTCCTGTCCCCCAGCCAAGCCCCATTTATATACTGAGCATGATGCCTATAGTGTGGAATATTCCTTTGGCCAGCTTGTCCTGTCTACGTTCCCTGTCAGCTGCTGTGGGAAGCTGAAAAAGTTCTTGACTTAATATAAACATTACTTAGCAACAACTAAACCAATATGTGTTACCAACATTATTCTCATACTAAATCCAAAACGCAGCAGCTACTAGGAAGAAAACCAGCAGAAACCAGGAAAGATTCTTTTGTCAAACTTAAGGTTATGGATATTTCAGTGCTATTACCCATTAAAAAATATGTAAAAATATTTAATTAAGCCAGTGCTTTATTACCAGAATTTTAACATAGTTTGTTTGATATGCCTTATTATCTTTCAATGTTAAATGATATCCTGAAATACCTTGAAGCTCACAGTTTAGCTAGTGGTGAATATCAGGAGACTATCCACGTATGTATTTCTTCTGTGATACATATTTTTATGATCCAGAGCCACTGCTCTCTATTAGTTTGATGATTGGAGTATACTTGTCTATGATGTCAAGCACAATGACGTAATTTTTCATTATCATTTAATAACATCCCTGTAGATTGCCCATTATGTGCCTTAAATGAGACAATCAGTGCACCTTATGTGAGGTTCTAGGTTTCCCACAGCATAATGTGCGGCTTTGGGAAGTACATCTTGATTAGCCTGTCCCTAGGATGAGGTTCACTTTTTAATCCTCTAAGGCTGTGTCTATGCTAGTAGATTAATCAGAGTCAACGAACATTTCTAGGCACTGGAATGTGATTGTCTATTCCATTAAACTATTTCTATGTTCCCTAAATGTAAATTAGCTAATCCCAAACAGTTTCTTGGCACAGCTCAGGGTTTACATCACTCCAAGGGCTATTCCCAATGCTCAGCTTGCCTGCAGCAATCCCTGTGGTGGAGTAAAAGAACTTACTATCACAGATCCAAGCTATTCTATGCTATTTGTGCTTAGGGAAAGTTCCTGGGCACACTTAATTAACTAGTGTAGCATGGACATAGCCCTGACAGTCTTCCTTATGCAAAAAATTGAAAGTGAAGAAAGTCCTCAATCTGTGCAAACTTTATCTTTTCTAGAAAGTATAAGATCTAAATGAGATCTTTCTCTATCTTTTCCATTAGTTAAATTGGACTAAAACTCTTGTATATTCCTACTGATAAAATAAAAATAGTTCCTTTTAAACAAACTGCCCGCAGAGTGCAACAACAATAGCAATACAGAATAAAAAGACCCCAAACATCATCAAATCCAAACTCTACCACTCCTATGATGTAATGACGTATAACTGGTGAAATCAGTTTGATATTAAACCATGCTAATTGAATGGTATGAAATAATATGATTTGGATCAGAAGAAAATGAAAGACAATAGATTCATTGTGCTTTTTACTCACAGAAAGTATAAGGCTTAGAAGAAAATCAAAGCTTCTTTCAGAACATCCTGAGCTCATGGAAAGTTCATTTCTTACAAAATATAAGTACCAAATGCTTGTCCAAATTAAATTCATAGTTCAAAATCTCTCCCTCTTCAGAGCCTTTCTGTAGATAAGAGTTTTTCAGAATATCAATAAAATATATTCATGAGGCATTATCTGAAGTTATTACTGTGAGATTAAGCTGCTTTTTTTTTTTTTTCTTTTGGTAAGTTTTCCTAGGATAAAAGTAAAGAGCACGTGATTTAAAGCAAGATTACCATTAATATATGTGTGTGTTTGTATGTGTATTCATATACAAATTATGTGTGTTAAACTGTGTGTGTGTTTATATTGATTTAAAAGAATGTATATTAAACATCTAGCTATTTTTTTCCTTCCGGGCTAGAAATGTAGCTATTACCATGCAGTGATCTGAACAGACACTTAATGGCAGATCTGCTAAAAAAAAAAATATAATCCTTTCAAGCTGAATTTTGTTAAGTTCAGAAATAGAGAAATTCTTTATATCTATATACATGTATAAATAATTGGATGCCAGTAGATGGTGCTCACTGTGTAGTGTAGTCCCTAGGGTTACTAAGACCAATAAAATTTGTTGTTGTGCAATGAAACCGACGTCTGTGCAACTCTTTACAGCTACTCGGAACAGATGGTGGGAATGTTCTGTCTAATTTAGTGTGTAGTACTAGCTTGAATACAGATACATGAAGATTTTTGAGGGAGGCCTTTGGCTGGCAAGAGAAAGAGATTGTTACCGCTCTTGTGGGTGACAGCTTGAAGTAAACACAGTGGCACAACAAGTAAAGGTATATTGGGAGGGATTCAAAGCAGAAAAGATATGAAGGGACACTCGTGAAATAGCAGATAACTAAAGCCAAGAAGAAAAAAATAAAAGATACCTACAGTGAGTTGATGGGAGAAAAGAAAGTGATAGACAAGGGGTTACAGGATTGAAGGAAATACTGCTGGAGATGGGAAAATAACAAATGCAATAGATTAAATAAAGCCGAGTATGGAGAAGATACATGGAGAACAGAAGATATTTAAGAAAATTAACAGGGAAATATGAAGTAGTTAAATGGTGCTAGGAGAATAAGTGCGGGGAAATTAGTTAATATGGGAAAAAGCAAAAGGCAATGAAATGACTGTGTATTACTAGGAAATAAATATTAGAAACCTTTTGATCTCACATGTA
This sequence comes from Charadrius vociferus, assembly GCF_000708025.1. Taxonomy (NCBI): domain Eukaryota; kingdom Metazoa; phylum Chordata; class Aves; order Charadriiformes; family Charadriidae; genus Charadrius; species Charadrius vociferus. Next base: position 3,868,236 of record NW_009648441.1, read on the forward strand.
CTGACACCACATTGATGTAAGGTTTGAACAAGAAGAGTGAGGCTTAAATGCCTAGCAGTTCTTGAATTCAACACACTGACTTGTGGTCTCACTTAAAAATTTGAGCATATTAAATTTCTTTGGTTATGCTGATTGGAATATCTTATGGTAGGTCTCTCTAGAGCATTGCTTTGTGCCTGTCTCCTGGCAGGCTGTTGTATTTCAAGGCATAGTGTAAAAGCGGTGCTGTTGTCTCTGTGTGGTAATTTGCTATGCTGTTGCTTTTAGCTGTGATGTAGGGCCCAGGGACACTGCCTGGCGTTGAACAGAAACACTCTGGTGACTGGATTGTGCCATGAGACATTTTCTCAGATTGATATTGCCTGCCTGGTGGTAAGGTTAATAGGTCTAGTACCTGGCAGATGGAGACCACTACCATTTCACTGAGCAGGTCTCATTGCATGCGCATTTCATTTTTCCATGGCACGGACAGAAGGGTAGCTGTGGGCCCAGAGGACAGGCAGAAGGGTAGCTATGGGCCCAGAGGACTTCTGCACAGAAAGCTCCTACTGAGAAGGGGGAAGTAAAGAAGGAAATAAGTATGGCCTTCTTGCTCTCTTCCAGCAGTTCACCAATAGATGGTGGCAGAGATCCTTCCCGAGACCATCCACAGCCAACCTGTGGTTCTCTGCTTCTCAGTCCTGTGGGGCTGAGATCATGACATAACGGCAGCAAAATATCTTGGCATGGTGGAACAAATGGTGGAACAAATGGTGAAGGAGAGGGAGATGGGATCCTGGAGAGCAACATTACAAGGTCTGAGAATGTCAAAGCTATTTGTCAGAGCTGTGTACATTAGTGTAACTTCATGATTTGGAGAGGTAAACCTACAGCGTTTCTATTTAAGCCATCATTTGTGTACCAAGAATCCTAAAACTTGCCCTGTTTACAACAATAATGGTTAGACGTTAAAGAAAAATAATATTTATTTCAAAACTCTTCAATTTAATGCAGTTTTGTTTTAACAAATGTTTCAATCTATATCCTGCTTTATACAAAATGAAATTAAGCACCTGTAAAAAGAAACTAAAAGAAATGTAACCAACCTATGAAGTAAATCTTTGCTTTTTGTGTATGTATTTTAAAAATTGTTAGCATGTGAATTTAGTTAACACAACGGATTACTTATAAATTTACAATGCAAAACAATTCAATATCTAATTCAGTCTGTTTAAGGTACATAATGGTGTTTAGCTTTAACATCCCTGGGGACCTTAGTTGCAGGAACAGAGTAATCCTGCTCTGAACGTAGAAACAGTGTTCCAAAGATATGATCTATGATTTTTCCACTTTAATAAGTTTCTACATCTTACTAATAATTCTCTTATTGCATTATGAATTACATATAAAATATTGTAGTTTTCCTTACATTCTGTTATTTATTTAGCTGACTTACTGGTTTTGTACAATTTTGTGCATTTAGAGGCTTCAAACAATTATTTCATATAGAGATGAGTTAACATGCACGTACCACACCAGTTAAAAAAATGGTGTTTATTTGCTTAAAACAGTGCTGCAGCTGTCTGGCAGCCTGTTGTAGGCCGAATTATTGTTTTGAGAACCTGTAACTAGTGGCCTGGTCATCCTTTAACTCAGCCTAGGCAGGTGTTATGAAACAGAGTTGGACGTGGTCCCATGCTCTACAGAGACATTTAGGTGGGTGTATGGTATGAAGTGCCGGTATCCAGGCTGGAGAGAGTCTGACTCCTACTCCAGCTCTGATTTAGTCCTTCTTTCCCTGAGCATGCCTCTTGTCAAGGATGTAAATACTCCCTTTGAAATCAATGGGACTATTCATGCACTTAGTCAGGCGTGTACTTTAAGCAGATTGCTGAACTGGGACCATTCTGCACCATCTAAATGACTATACACTCTTCAGGACAATGGAAAATCAGTCTCTCCGTTATTTTAAAAATGACTCAGAAAATTATTACATTTGCCTTCAACTGTCTTCTGGTGAAAATGAACGGTTCAAGCAAAATATGGAGAATCACTACTCACAGCACTGGAAAAACAAATATCAAAAAGTTTTCTCGTGTCGTTTTGACAATGTTACACTTGATTTGTGATGCTGTACCAATAAAGTTAAGGAAGTAAATTGTTATTCTAGCATCACTTGTTTGGAGTACAATATAGAGACTGATTTTCTGTTTATGAAGTGCTTCAAAGAAAAATAAGCAGTAATTGTTCATGTTTCATTCTTTAAAAACTCAAATTGTGTGCCCTCTGTAAATCTAAACACCTGCTAATTTTCAGTACTACTTTTCTTCCCTCAAGAATGTACAGCTCAGTCTGGACAGAGCTCTGCTCTGATTTCTTGCAGTGGGAACTGTGTATTAACTCTTAATAGAGATAAAATTTGATGTAGTAAAACTCATGGTGTTTTCACAGCATAAATGTTTTGTCAGTAGAATAAAGGGCAGAGCAAACATAAACAGAGTTTAAATCCGAGTTCACTGTTATGTTGACTTAAACCAATCAAATGATTGTTACAGTCATGGTTGAACCCCAGTAGGCAGCTAAGCACCACCCAGCCGCTCGCTCACTGCACACCCTCATGCCACCCCACCCACGGTGGGGTGCGGGAGAGAATCAGAAGAGTAACAGTGACAAAACTGGTGGGTTGAGATAAAAATGGTTTAATGAGTAAAGCAAAAGCTGTTCACGCAAGCAAAACAAAACAAGGAATTGATTCACTACTTCCCATGGGCCGGCAGGTGTTCAGCCATCTCCAGGAAAGCAGGGCTCCATCACGTGTAATGATTACTTGGGAAAACACCATAACTTGGAACAACTCCTGTTTCCTTCTTCTACCAGCTTTATATATTGAGCGTGACGTCATATCCCAGAAATATCCCTTTGGGCAGTTGAGGTCAGCTGTCCCAGTTGTATCTCCTCCCAAATGTTTTGTGCACTCCCAGCCTACTCACTGGCAGGACGGTATGAGGGCCAGAAAAGTTCTTGACTGCTTAGCAACAGCCAAAACCACCAGTGCTATCAACACAATTCTCATCCCAAACCAAAACATAACACTGTACCAGCTGCTAGTAAGAAAACCAACTCTGTCTCAGCTGGAACCGTGACATTCTCCACCCCGTATTCCATACCATTTATGTCATGCTTAGGTCCCACACTAACCAATAGGATCTCATTAACCACCATGTCCCCCTTCCCATCCTTTGATACCCAGATATCATTCCATTAGTCTATAGACTACCTCTGTGGAATGTCTGTAAAATGTCCATGAATGTCCATAAATGTCCACGAATGTCCACAAAACCTCCATTGAGTTCATTTGGTCCATGACCATCCTTACCAAATGTATCCTAGTGCACTATGTAGCTGGAACCTGGGGAAAATAGCATAATGGGAAATATCTGAAATTAAGGACCAGCGTGGTCTCTCTGTATCTACTGGGCTCAAGGTACCGTCTCTTTTGTCTTGGGGTAGCAGACTTTACTTACTAGTTATGTAGGCCTGGATTTTTATGACTCTGCATTCATTTTCCTGTTTCATTCCAGCCTCTGTAGTTTTCTCATCCAGCAAATCAACCTGTATAATTGCAGAAAGGTCGGGCTTTGTTTTTATTTTTCTTCAGCAAACATTATCTTTCTATTTGTATCATTTTACTTGGTAGCTAATGTTTTCCATTATACTAGACAAATTTTTATTTATAAAATCCTCTTGACTTGTTGAACTGCTCCCACCTCTCTCCTTAATTGTCCAAATACAATTAGAGGTCTGGATGAAATGAATCACCTTGGCAAAAATTCAGCCAGCTTTATTGCCAAATTCAAAGACTGACTGAGTGGGGAAAAAATGGTATATTGGCACACTTTATTTAAAAACAATTCCAAATGTGGCCATGTGTAGTATTAATTCCAGCTGAAACTCTGGAGGGTGATTAATTAAAATGTATTGTTGTAAATCCACTGTGATACATTCCAATACTCAGTGTGCTGGGCCAGACTGTGGTTTAGCATATGTATCCTAGGAGAGAGTAAATTATCAGTGGTCTCTTTGCATGGCTTTCTACAAGGAGGAGAAAATGGAATAGAAGCGGTGAATGTTTATCTGCTATTTTTTCCTTTCTTAGCAGTGGCTGAACAGTGGCAGGAAAGAGGAAGGAGCAAAGACTGCTAACCAATACGTCCCAACTGAGCCAAGAGGGATGTGAAACTGCTGTGAAATGGGATCTATAGCACTTCAATTAACTGATAAGAAAGGAAGGTGGGCAGGTCAGAACACAACCTCCTTTTCTCCTGCGTGTGTCATTCTTTCTGCCCTCAGGATGTCACATGAGAAGGTTGTTCCAGCTGTGCCTGAAGTTTCTGCATTGCCTTTCAGAGCAAGAGTCCAGCGTTCAGGTTTGGGAGAAGAGTGGGGTGCACCAGCTGTGGTGCCCAGGGACAAGTAGATGCCTGGTGGTGGATGTGTAGGGTCATGGGCTCTGCCAGTAGTAAAGGTGGTTGAGACAGAACAGAGAAAGCTCAACACCTTTGGCTGTGATGGAGGGTCTGTGTTAGGGGACATGGGGACAGGGAAAAAAGAATAGGCAGGAGACGATTTGAAGAGAAAATAAATAGTAGCTCTGGAATATTTAGGAGAGCCGGAGCAGGGGGAAAACTGAAAATCAGAGATTTGTGATAAAGGGGGTGGGGGTGGGTGGGGCAGGGGAATCTTTGGGGGGAATGAAGACATTCTCTGCAGTGGATGGGAGACATAGGGAACAGCTCTCTAGTCAGTCAAAGGGACCAAAGGAGCAAGTTATTTGAGCATTCAGGTACAAAGGGCTTGGGTTGTCACCTGACTCATCCTGTGGGAATTTTAGGATGGTGTTAGTATCTTTCACCCCACCTCATCCTTTGCAAGAAATATGAAAGTGGTAAGTGAAGAAACAAAAGCATCTTTCAAACACAGTTGGTTTCCTGAGGCAATACAGTTACCTCCACCTCTACTGATATGGTGCAGTCTAGCTCCCTACACTATATTCTCACCTCTTTCTAGAAAGGAGAACCTTTTGTTTTGCTTTCCTTTAAATGCATACTTTTGTGTTTCAGTAATCAATAAGTCATTTTTCAATTAATATGCAACTGTCTGTCTTCAGGCCAGACACTGATCTGGGCACAAAAAACTGACAGCAGCCTTATGCTGTCAGACTGCTTATACAGAAAAGTTTCAAAATAGACCTTCAGCTTTCAGTAGGATTCACTAGATTTTTCTTTCATAAATGTGAACTAAAATGTTTTAAATATCTTCCCATCTTTTTATTTTTCTTACAGCTGTTTCTTTCACACTTCTCTTAGTCATAAACATATGATGAAAAAATAAATGCATTTGGTAATTGCCAGAGAGTATCTTCATTCCGATAGCTTCCTTAAAGGCTGCATTCATCTTCCACCATTTTTATATGTACAAACTAAAAGGTGATTGTAGGAGGTGTTTCAACTGTGTAGAGAACACTCTCCCATCTGTGGCAGTATACAGAGATGTCTTCTTATAGAAGGGTTGTTTGGGGTTCTTTCTGGATAGATAGATACACAGATGTGTAGGTTTACTGATGAAACATCCAAAAGTGAGAAGAGATTGTAGCCTAATTGCACATCTTCCAGATCCTACATAAGAGATACGCTTCAATAGTACTCCACCTCCTCTTGGGTATGTTTAGTTTCCTATGAAGATTTCATCTGCAGTTTCTTTGTGAAGGGTATGCATACAGAATACGACATTAAGTTCTAATATTTCTGAGTTTCATTTAGCTGTTTCCCATTAGGAAAGCAAGATGCTAGTGTCTGCTCATCTTCACAGAGTTTAGATATGAGACAAGCTAATCAAAATAGACCAGAAGAAGAAAAATCAGTAGACTATTTAACACTTATCTGAATTCACTGTTAATTCCACTTACTATTTAAACAATTATGAATGATGTAGACAAAGTAATTGATAATATGGAGGAGCAATAGAACAAAACTACCCAATGTACCTTTTTGTAGAGGTCTTTCAAATAATTTCAGTTTCTATATACTTTTCTCCTTTTCAGAAAAGAAGGAAAATGGCATTACCCAAATGGGGTTCTTTTTCAATAATGAGAGGTTAAATTGCTGATCTAACTGTACCATAGATGAAAAATAATATACTATGAACATTACTTTAGGGTGGTAAAAACTGGTGTAAGATCATTAATTAAAAATGCAGCATCTTATTTTTACATATTAATCAACATCTGCATATTCACAAATGCGGAAAGAACGAATGTCCAAATGATTTAATTTTCACAGTATAGTGCTGAAGCAGGGACCTCAGGTTATTTGTTTACAAAAATTGTTTCTGTGATGAGACTCTGAGTCATGTATGACAGGGTGACCCATGAGTAGCAGAAAAGAATTTGGAGTAAAAATACAGCAACAAAGACTTTTTTCCTTTCAATTTTTCGTGTTTTTCATTCCAGCTTTTTTTCTAAAGTCAGTGAGACTGCAAAAGAAGTTAGTGGGACAAGATGAAGTCTTATTGTTTTGATTTCCAAATTATGACAGCCTAGGTAAGGCTTGGAAAGAAAGGTGGATTACAGGACCATTAGTGGTGGTAGATGACTTCAGTTAACCATAGAGATCAGAAACATGTTAGAAGCCAGTGTCCCTGGGTGTGGGGGAGCAATAGTGCAGCCATTCAATGTGAAGCTCTGACAGACACTTAGAAAGGAGAACCAGAATTCGGACTTCTGCATAATCTTTAGATGAGGGGGTTCACAATGCTGCTGTGCTTTTGGAAAGCTGGATTTCATCTCCAGGGGAAGGGTGGGGGGCACCTTTAGTATTTTAGGATGCCTTTACAATAATTCATGTGCTCTGTCTCTGTCGTTTGAGACCTGAAGAATTATGCATTGTTTCTGTATTTCCTTTTGTAAATCTTTTCTTGAGCCATCAGAATACATAGTACGAACCATGTTTATATTTAAATGAAGGCCCCATAACTGATCACTAATCTTGCAAACAGACGAGCTATAAAAATGTTATCTGCCTAATTACATATGCTTCATGTTTCAGCAACAAAATTTTAAGAGGAGATTGTCTGCAGGGCAGTGAGGCAGTGAGAGCTCTTGAGTATCTTACTGATCACAAACTGTACTTTTTCTTCCACAGCTGCAAATAAAGAATATTAAATTAAGTGATGTTAACCAGGCTACTGGAATAAGAAAGGATGTGTGTAATCTGGCACTTCCTGATTATAGATTACTCAGTCACAGATATCACAAAATCACTTTATAAGAATAGAATCAGAAAATATTAGAATCGGAAAAGCACTTTAACACTGTTGTATCTAAGTTTGAAAATTAAAGAAAAGGTTTCACACTAAAATCCTGAACCCATATTTAGATAGCCACCAAAATCCCTCAATTAAAACTTTCATTAATTTACTGTGAATTATCCTGCTTTCAAAGAGATGTTACAGTTAATCAGTAATATTTAGACACATCTGGGTCTATCTTGCAGCAATCAACTGCAGTTCAGTCAATGTTCAAGTCCTTCAGGAATCTGTACTTTTTGGAATCAAGACCTGTATCTTGACTGGTAAAAGGATTGCCGGGGAGGAGGGGAAAGTGCAATCCTATTTTGTGTAGTTTTATTTGTAGACATCTTTGCCTTCTTTATAGGACTGCTACTTTCATTGCTAGTGCTGTTCGCCTTACAGACTAGACTACCTCAACTTCATCACCAAAAGAGAAAGCCCCTTTCTTTTGGTTGAAACGAGTATCTCCAGTTGTTAACAATCTTATCTATGTTGACCAGCCTCTGGAGAGGCAAAAAACATAAAGTCGTGCTCATGGTGTAGATAATTTTATTTCATCCAAAATTAAATGTGCATATCTGCTACTCTGCTCTCACATCTGTGGAAATACCTTTAAAAGTATTTCTCCGAGGCTAAAAAATCTTAGAATCGATAGAGCAACATATTTGTTGCAGTATTAATAGTGACATTTAAATGCATTTAATAACGAAGTAGAATATTGGACTTCCCTGATAAATAAGACTATTATTTGTCTATAAATATCAATAGAATAACTTGCTACAAATTATGCTACAAATTATATGCTGAAAAAATGTATGAGTACCATTATTTTTACATGTAGCCACAAACGTGTTCTACTTTAGCAAATGATTGATACTAATAATTTGTATGTGCTTTCAGTTGCAGAGGCATATAGCAAGTATCACACAGCAGATAAGAGTGGAGTTAGCCACTCGTGGAAGGCCGACAGGACATTATTTCACAGTCATCTATAAACTGAACACTCCAGTAAATTGGCAAAAGAATTCTTACGAGCCTAGAATAATTACTTCTGAAGATCTGAAGAGATTGTGTCCTTTCAAGACCTGGTCTGGACAGAGTTTCAAGAACTAGAGTTTCTTTAGAAGTAAAAATCAGTGTTCTAAAAGCTAGGCAACACTCAGACTGCCATATTCCCTGCTCACTTGGACCAGTGGCTTGTTCTCTGCTGATCTGTTTCCTCAATACTGTTTGTTGGCTGAAGGACGGAGATGGGTGGAAGGGGCAGAAGTGATGGAGCTATGGAAAAACTGCACCAGTGCTAGTGTAAATTAACTTATTAAGACAAGGAACTACAGCCTCAGTGGTGTAAGTAGTGGAGAAAATTAAGACTTGAGGAAGATTCCCATCTTAGCAGCAGATGAATTGCTACTTGGAAGTGACTTTTCCTGGCTAATTATACTGGGAAAATTAACGACTAATAAGATTGGACATTTAATTAGCAAAAATTAGGAGACATAAGTTTCATCCTAGCGATAAAATAAGAGGAAAATTGAAGTAAATGATGGAAGTAATGATTTATAGTGAGAGAGCAAGGAAAAGAAAAGGAGACATAAGACAACATACTTTTTATTGATTGGGAGCTTCATTTTTACTTTCAATGTTCTTCCATGTTTTTTTCATGTAACTTACCTTATCAGCAAAGTGATAATGCCTGATGTTTTAGGCCTTCAAAGCCTGTAACCTGCCACAGGTATCTAAGGAGGGTAGGGGCCAGTCCTAACGGGTCAGCTAGGGGCTGGGTTTGCCATTGGAGTGTTTAAAACAGCACTGGTATTGCTTGGATTTGTCCGTTGTTTGACTCTGGTTCCTGTGTAGTTCTTTATCTCAACTTGATTGGGTCTGGCCCTGTTTCAGCCTGAGCTTGGTGTTCCATCAAAGAAGAGCTTCATGGAAATTCATAGTCCTAAAGATTTCTGCTCATTCTGCCAGCTGAGAGCAGAAAGAGGTTTTTACTCATACAGGGAAACAGATCAAGTCACAAATGAGATCATAAATTCTGGTTAGTTTTTCAGGCTCTGTAATCTGATTAAAAGCAAGATTGTAGTTTTTATTACTGGTAGAGATGAATTCTTCTTGCTCTGTACTCAGTAATGAGAGTGGGATTCCTACGGCATTCATGGCAGTGGAATTCCAATTCCAATTCCCTCAGCACATTCCAGTTAGGTATAGGTGTTGGATGTTTTGGGGTTTGGTTGGAGGAAGGAGGAGGAATGTTGGGGGAGAACTATCAATTTTTGAGTGATAATTGTACCTTAACAATAGATTTTTCTGAGAATTAGAATCATCTGTTTCAACTGAGAGCAGGACGTTATTTTGCCATTTTGCACTCTAGAAATGTGTAGCTCATCACTGTTCCAAAAGTCTGCAGAATAAACAGACCAACAAGAGGCTAGAAAGAAACTGGAGACACAGCTCCGAAGTGATTTGACCAAGGTCACACGAGTCTCTTGCTAAAGACAGAACCATTTGTCCTAATGGAAATCAAGCGTTTAAGAACAAAACAACAGGAAAACTCCATCTCAAAAGCATAAATTGCTTCAATCTGGGAATAGTAGGAAAAAGAAAGGAACATTAAAGGTCATCTTACGCATCCAAGTATATGACTACTTGATAAGCCTGGAAAGTAGCTTAACTAATCTTACTTACAGTGTCATAAAAATGCCATAATTATTTGAAAGCATAATTAATTCAGTATTTTGGTGCTGAAGTGGGGAGGTTTTTAACAGTTATACATTGCTGTCCAGAATCAGTGATGTTATCTGGATTTCTTGGTCAGCAATTTTATTTATTATTTTTTTTTAATAAAGGTAAAGATGCTTGGGGAAGAACTCTAGAAAAAAGTTCAGGATACACCACAGTAAGGTTGGGCCATGCGGTTAAAGGGAGAACAGGTCTTCTAACTTTTCAAAGGATAAAGACACTGAAGTCTCCATTACAGCAAGTCAAAATAAATAATATAAATATAAATATAAATATAAATATAAATATAAATATAAATATAAATATAAATATAAATAATATAAACATAAACATAAAAACAAACATAAATATCAATACATATATTTGAGCTGTGCCAAAACTGCATATTTCTACAAGACAGTCCAAAACTTCACAAAGTTTTGGTGAAGTACATTTAGCATGATCAGAAAGACTTTAAAAGAAATTCTTCTAAACTGCTTAGTCAAACCAGAGCTAGAACAGGATTTCCTGGTTTAGTTACAGTGCCCTGCCTAAGTCTAAATAAAACATAGTGCAAGGATTTTTAGGTTAGTTACTAGTCAGGTTAATAACTAAATTATTAATGTAGAAAAATTCAATAGTGATTTTAAATTCACTATTCCACATTTCATTGTAAACTTTAATTTGAGATGGTAAAATCTTGACAGAAAATCTGATGTAAATCACCCATTTTGTGTGTTGTTGCATTTCTTGAATTCAAAAAGAAAATAAACGCAGATATGTTATAGGCCTGAAATAAGGAAAAAGATATCGTATCATCCCCAGTCTCTGCTTTTTCCCTAATTCTGAATGTTCCCAGAAAAATGTTTAACTGCTGTAAGTGTCAAAATGACACTTGAAATGACAATGATAATTTGACAAAGAAATGTCTTCTACCAGTAGTTAAATTACTGCTTTCAGTAGTATGGAATAAAAACTTAGGGATGAAACCTAGCTCTGAAAAGTATCACAGTGTTCCAGCCTTTTCACAAAATTCTGTATATTACTAAATATCGACAGTATACTTTAAATACCATTTTCCAGGGAAAAGTCACTTTTCTGGTCTGCACACCATGAGTGTTACTCTGGTTGTGGTTTCACAATGGCATCATTCTCTTTTAGATCAAATATACTTTTATTTCTCCTCTTCATCCTGAGTGTCTTCCCATCAACCTCAGATCCTGTGGCAGAAGTTTAGTGCATGGTGTGTTTGCGTGGAGGAACTGGCTAATTCCCAATAAAGTGATGATTGGCACTGGTCTATAACACTCTCTGGTCCCGGGCACACGCCATTACTTGCCAATGTCCAGAGATCATCTCATCAGGTCATCTTTGATTAATGTGTCTTCACACAGGCTGTATAAACTCACATCAAGGCTTATAAACTGTGTGAAAGTTACTGTCATTTAGCAGATGTCTGTTTTAGTCTGTCATTACCAGATCTTTGGTATCTTTGTTTGAAAATTCACCAGAGAGAGTGAATACCTTTCAGCTTTACCACCTCAAGTTGAAACCTCAAGTTGTGAAGAAATGGGTTTGTTTAGGTTTTCATGCCTCCTATAACATGTACCATGCAATTATAACTTTTTTTGAACGGCACTTGGCATTTCCTAAGACAATAGTCATAGGATTGTCGTAGAGGAAATTCCATTTTAAAGTAATATTGTCTTGTCTGAATTACTTGGGTTGGAGTAATCATCATGATTTTGAGGTCCAGCATTCCTTGCAATATTTCCAATATTTACTTATTTACGCTAGGGTACAAAGAATAATTTTCCACCCATCTTTGACAGTTGTTCTTTCTGAAATAGGGAAATAGGGAACCTAGCAGAATGCAAAAATAATGTCTGTAATGCAAAAATACAAGAAAAAAAAAGTTTCAATTTCATACAGAATACGTTCTTACCAGATTGTATCATCCAATCATAGTTAAAATAAACTATACCACATTGAAGGAAAAAAGTATAATACTTCAACAAAGATTAGATAAAAGATTTTATGAAGATCTCAAATGAATCAGCGTTAGCTCTTACGGAAGCAAATCAACATATCCTTATAGTCACTGCCAAAGATTCAACTACTGCTATCAAAACAAATCTATATTAATTTATTCAAGTGCTTACAGTAAACTTTAACATTTCACTGCAACTCCTTCCTTCTAAATCAAGCCATTGAATTTGGAATGCTTCAAATTCTTGCTGCTTTACACAAACCTAAAACAAAGTGTAGTTGAAAAAGTTATTTAATAGACAATATTTTCAATCTTAAACCTTTCAGTTAAATAGCATTTCCATCAGCAAATTTTTTTCCACTAAATATAAACCCTTTAGGTCTTTCTATCTATCTGCATTTCTTTCCTGTTAACACTGCTGAGATTATCCTGTTCAACTAGGAAAAACTAGGAAGAACAACTTCACTGTGGAGTTCTCTTTCTTGCAATAATATTTATAACTGTTCTTTTAAATATTTACATTTTTACACTTAAACACTGCCTTAAGAGTATTCAGTAAAGAAAAGGTCAACATACTTCTGTATTTAATAAATATTTATAATAAGTGATTAGATAGTATATTCCAAACAGAAACACTATGAGGTTTTGAAAAATAGTTACCCTTTTATATTTGTATACCTTTCAGTTCTCGTAAATTTCTTTTCTTCTTTCTGAGCATCCACTATAATACCTTAAGGCACATGGACAAAATAGAAATATTTGGCTGCCTGCAGCCCTAAAAACCGAAGGACAGAATTTATGAAAATGTAATGTCTTTGTTCCCAGAAGCAGTGGTCTATATAAGGCTTTGGGCCAAATTCTTAGCAGAAAAGGGTTTAGCCTGTCAGACTGAGGGTGGCAGCAAAGAAACCCCTTATTTTTATAGGGTCATCTGTTTATTCCCTTTTCTCAGAAGTAGCTACATTCTCTATATAGTGGCAGAGAACATTAGTTTTACCATGATGCAGCAAGGGCTAAAGAGAGAAAATAAAGTTCAGGGGAGCATCTGAAGGCTTGCACGTATTAATGATTTTTAAATAGAAAGTGATTGTTGAATTTCATCTGCCATGGTATTGCCAAATCTTGAAAGGACCTTCTAGAGCTCTTCACAGTCAGACTTCATTTTTATGCTCATGAATGACATGATGGCAGTTTTATCCCCTCACTGCTCACCCTACTTTCCTCATCATTTTATGAATACTCTTGACTGCAGAACTCAGCAGGCATTCACTCCTCGCTTTGTGAAAATTGGCTTTTAATTCCTATCTGTTGTTATCTCATATTCAACTAGTTATTTATTCAAGGGAGCATCCTTTTCCTTATCTGGCAACAGCTTAGTATTTTTTAAAGATTTTGCCAAGCACTCTGTGGAACATTGACCAAAGTCACCAAATTTGCTCGGTGTATGCTTTTTTACTCCTTTAAGTAACTCCAGTACATCTGTAAGCCAGGAATGTCCTTTGCAAAAGCAGTATTCTTTGTATCTGTCTCAAAACTCCTGGACAGCAGTTTAAGCTTGCTGCTTCTGCACGTTGCCACTGAACACTGTGAACAGTTTCTTTTTTTTTCCCACTTGCATCACCACTTTGAGTTTGGAATTTTTTTAAGACTGTTTGGTCTTAAAAAGGTTTTTTCCTTTAATTAAAAGACTTCCTTTCCCTGCTCCCTTTTATCTGTGCCATTATTTGTCTGTTTTCTGAATGCCTGTGTAGTGGAGAAAGCAATGGATTCACTGCATCTACATTTTCCAATCTCTTTTATACACATAGCAGGGAATAACACGGAATAGTAACAGGTCATTATATTCCCTTATCTGACTGGAAGTTAACTGTCTCACAATGAAGTCCTTAAAGAAAGAAAGTAGGTACTTAAATGAGTTCTGTATTTAATTTCTTCTTGTTCAGTCTCCCATTATGAGTGTATGTCAGGTTTTGCACAGCATCAAAGGAATACTGATCCATTTAACCATGCAATAGTCTATAAAGCAGCTGTCACAGCAGTAAAGACAACCATTTTAAAATCTGAGTTTGTGTATGCTGATGTGAGTCATTAGTCTTTCCACCCATTTTGTGTGTACTAAGTGTAACCTCAAGTTATCTTTAATTGGTGAGACTGCAACTGTCCCTTACAGTATCCTACCTCCCAAGAACTTGCACACATGCTTCATTTAATTACGGACCTGGCTTTCTGCTGTTTGGAGCTTTTCCCATCTTAGTTAGTCTAGGGAGGGAGTTGGAGTTGCCAGCACCTCAAAGGTTTGGGCTTGAAGTGATATTTTTCATTCCCTGATTTTGCCTTTTATTCCCTGGCAATGCTGACAGTCAGTACTGAATAGTCAGTGCAAAGGAGTTATACTAAGCCAATCTTACTTTGTTTTCCTTCTCAATTGAGAAAATATCAGTAGCTGAATGCAGAGTCTGGACAGCAGTTGATTTGTTGCTGTCTCCTGCCAAACTGTACCTCAGGCTTGAGAGAGAATAGTTAATTAACATGCATCTGTGAACAGGTATTATCTGTTTTCACTGATCCAGAAAGTGACAGAAAACATATCCCAGGCTTGTTTCCTCCCTGAGTCCCTCCCCTTTTGCATCTAATCTAATGAGTACTATTTTCCAAAATCTAATTCTTTGTTTCATTCATATAATTTTTAGCAAGTACTAATTTGCCAAAAAAAATTGCACAGGATGTATCCTTTCTACACATCATTGGGTTACTAGGGAGTTCTATGTATTCTGGGATATCCTTTGGGAACTAAAAATGCCATAGGATTTCATGAAGAGAACATTATCATTAATGCATTCTTAATTTGGTCCCTGTTTGGTTTTAATCAGAAGTGTATAGTTATTGTAGCATAGTATATTAAATGAAAGTCTGCTGAGTACTTCACATTATACCACAGCGGGAAATTATTATCAACTTTCATAAAATAGATTTTATTTTATTCATTAAACATGTATGTAGTTTACTTGTTTTCTTTTGTTAGTGTATTACTTATTTATCACATTTTCAATGAGACCTCAGGGGTATTCTTTCATTAATGCACATTTTATTTAGAACAAAGACATTTAGTTTTACTCCAGGATAGGCTATTCCTAAACAGAACCAGATATAATAGGGTATGCAATAGCAGAAATGTATCTTCAGAGTTCTGCTTCTCTGAATACATTACCTAGGACTTCCATGAACACGACAAGTTGAACAAAACACATGCACTTGCATGACCGTATGTTTGTGCTGGGAAAAAAAAAACACAAAACATTTCTCCAAATCACCAACAAGAGAAGGAGAATTTGTAGCCAAAAAAATGTTTTTCACAAGTAGCGGTACTATCTTAGATATTGTCGCATCCAGTCTCATCAGACAAGCAACATCTGGCTCTGCAAATGTTGTCTTGGGAAATCCCTAGGATGTTTTGAGGAAAACAGGGTTGTGATTTTGACTGAACTATTATTGAACATGGGACTGAGACAACATTGTTGCATAGCTTTAGAGTTCATTTTGCTTCCTCTGTAACAAATGCCTAGAACACTGCAACAGTGACTCTGTCCTTATGGTCATGTTGGAAAGAAAAGGGAAAAGAACAAGAACTCCGCAGCCACTAAATCAGACGAGAAAAAAAAAAAAATGTTTGCAATAATATCTAGAAATTAATCTGATATGAGCAGAGTATGGTGGCTGTAAAGGAGATGGTGCCATCAGTGCCAGGTGACTTTCAGAGTTTTTAATCTGGACATTCTTTCCCTTTTGTTGAATTGCTGCTTGATTCATCTCTGTACCATTCCCTCCTTCAGTCCCTTTACATCAGCACCCCTCCATTTTCTCTATTTATTTCCTTTCTGCATTTTCACAGGCTTTTTATTTCTTTCTTTTCAGTTATTTCCCCCCTTTCTGTTTTAACATCATCTAATTCCTTCTGTCCTGCCAAAACCTCACCTCAGGAAATAAACAAGTGTGCACAGCTGCCAAAACAAAACAAAGAAGAAATCACACACTCCTGTGAGTCTGTCAGTCTTTGACATTACGTATTCATGTGAGATTAAAAACCAGGTGGTCGTATTTTTCTTCCTGTGGAAATGGTGGTGTGCTATGGACAACAAAACTTTGAGGAAAGCAAGCATTCCTCGTACAAATCTTCACAGAAACTCAGTTCCACTCCCCCCCCCGCCCCAAGTTAAGAGCAAGTGATCAGTAATCATTGTCTTTAAAACATATTATTTCTAAGATATATTGAATTCTTCTTGGCAAGCATGTCTATATTTTATGTGGGGGCACAGAGTTAAGTCGAAAAGCAGTACTTAACTACAAGAATTTACAATTTATACATTGTTGCATCCCAATACCTTCACTGTAGTGGCAGAATGTCTACAAATGTAAGCAAAGACTCCAACATACTTTTTCTTCAGGAAGTGTATCAGTCGTTGATAAAACCAAGTGGGCAGCCACTGGTTATTTAAGTTTCATTGGTGGAGGTATCTGGCAGTTTAAAAAAGAGAGAAAAGACACCTGGATGCCAGTAAGGCAGTCTTCTGGCTTTGAATAGGTTCTGCTGCATTGGACCAGACTGGATTGAAGTGCAGTTTGGAGACAAGAGCTAAGAGAGATGGGCTGAATTGGGTGGCACAGTGAAACAGTCTGGTTCAGAGAACAGTCTTGAGCTCCCAGGTAAGTCCCATTAGCTAAGCAGTGACAAAAGTGAACGATGCAGGTGTAGTGAATTAGAAGTCGATCTTCTAGCAGCCTACACAGGTTATACAGTGGCTTTTCAAACTGTTAATTGTACTGGGATATATTAAACCTTGTGATTAAGTTCCAAGTTATTACAATAACAAAATGTTCTGGTGACCGTGCTTGCAGCACTCCCTACAGAGCACAGGCTACGGGAACATCTAACTAACTGGGTTATTTATGAGATCATGGTATTTATGGGATCTTTGCTTTGCCAGAGAGAGTGTATGCTGTCCATCAACAACAGCATTTTTCAAAACTTTTGAGGCTATCATTTTAAACCAACCCTATGAAGAAAGAGGATTGAAGGTCAAGTTCTCTAATTGGTGTGGTCTTCATGTTGAATACATCCCTATTTTCAGTCTCCCTAAGTGAAATACTGGAGAACAATAACTGATAATCTGAACTTTCACAAATATGTTATAAAATGTTGACTTCCTGTGGCCATTAAAGATATATAGTGCTGATAATATGAGTGTATTTTAGTGTAAAGGAAGTATGTTTTTTTCCGTAGGTATTTAATATTGATCAAAACTCTCTGTCCTGAGGGATTCAGTTATTTAAGTGATTTTCAGTGACTTTTCATTTTGATAGGAAATATGCTATGTTGCTATTGTTCTCCTCCTGTTTACCTGTACGTAATGATGAAGGATTGAGAGCTATTATATTTCACTTGCATGAGAGAGCAGTTTGTTTTGGAGACAGTACTGCTGGACTTTTTTTGGTCTTTATTATTACTTCTTAATAAATCACAGAATCACAGAATGGTTAGGGTTGGAAGGGCCCTCTGGAGATCATCTAGTCCAACCCCCCGCCAGAGCAGGGTCACCTACAACAGATTGCACAGGACAGCGTCCAGGCGGGTTTTGAATGTCTCCAGAGTGGGAGCCTCCACCACCTCTCTGGGCAGCCTGTGCCAGTGCTCCACTACCGTCAAGGTAAAGAAGTTCCTCCTCATGTTAAGATGGAACTTCCTATGTTCAAGTTTATGCCCATTACCCCTCGTCCTATCACTGGGCACCACTGAAAAAAGACTGCTCCCATCCCCCTGGCATCCTCCCTTTACGTATTTGTAAGTATTAATAAGATCCTCCCTCAATCTTCTTTTCTCTAGACTAAAGAGACCCAAGTTCCTAAGCCTTTCCTCATATGAGAGATGTTCCAATCCCCTAATCATCTTCGTTGCCCGATGCTGGACCCTCTCCAGCAGATCCCCGTCTTTCTTGAACTGGGGAGCCCAGAACTGGACGCAGTATTCCAGATGCGGCCTCACCAGGGCAGAGTAGAGGGGGAGGATGACCTCCCTCGACCTGCTGGCCACACTCTTCTTGATGCACCCCAGGATGCCATTTGCCTTCTTGGCCGCCAGGGCACATTGCTGGCTCATGGTCATCCTATTGTCCACCAGGACTCCCAGGTCCCTTTCCACAGAGCTGCTCTCCAGCAGGTCAGCCCCCAACCTGTACTGATGCATGGGGTTATTCCTCCCCAGATGCAGTACTCTACACTTACCCTTGTTGAATTTCATAAGGTTTCTCTCTGCCCAACATTACAGCCCGTCCAGGGCACGGTATAAGGTGGCACAGCCTTCTAGCGTGTCAGCCACCCCTCCCAGTTTTGTGTCATTAGCAAACTT
>NW_009648441.1:3887723-3919543 GCF_000708025.1 Charadrius vociferus
GCTCGTTTTTCGAGCCATGGGGATGGCCTTCTCCTTTGCTTCTAAGACTACCTGCTTGAAGTAAGACCAGCCTTCCTGGGCACCTTTGCCCTTCAAAACTGCCTCCCAAGGGACACTCTCAACCATGCTCCTGAACAGGCTAAAGTCTGCCTTTTGGAAGTCCAAGGTGGCAGTTCTGCTGGCTCCCCGCCTTGCTTCACCAAGAATTGAAAATTCTACCATTTCATGATCACTGAGCCCAAGACGACCTCCAACCTTTACATCCCCCACAAGACCTTCTCTGTTAACAAACAGTAGGTCCAGTAGGGCACTTTCCCTAGTTGGTTCGTGCACTAGCTGTGTGAGGAAATTGTCTTCCACACACTCCAGGAACCTCCGGGACTGCTGCCGGAGTAGATTTTGCATCAGATTAGATGCAATCTGATACAAAATTTACAGAAAATGTTAATTGTGAAGAGTAATCCAAAATTAACCTTGAAAAGTAACATACAAAATAACTCAATGACAGGTAATAGTTTATTCTATTGCAAGTTTTACTTAAGACTTACTGTGGGACCATGAAAGTATCCTTTGTATTCCTTAGTTTGTCTTGTTCCAAAAAAGCAGAGATTACAGCATTCAATGTTTTCAGATATGTATTATAAAACAGATAAGGGTTGCTGGAATGAGGAGAGAAATAACAAAGGATGTAGACATAAGAAGTAAATGCTCTTACAGGGGGGAAAAAAAGGGAAAAAGCTGTTTTCATGGTATAAGAGAGAAAGTATTCTGAGATGCATCTTCAGCTGATTTAAGTCAACAAGGTTCTGTTGGGTTTATGGGTCTGGGCCAATTTATCCTTGTTGAGGTGAACTATGAGTTATATTTTAGCCTGAATGGATTATTATGTTTCAAATACTACTTTACTGTAAGCATTAATATGTCTAGAAAACTGCTGGATTTCATTTAGGAACAAACAAGTGAAAAAAAACTTGGTAAGAAAGCATGTATTCTTAGTTACAATAGACAGTAGGGTCTTGATTCTTGTTACTGTTTTTGGCAGGATCTTTATTATCAGGGAACTAATGTTTTCCAATGGCATTTTAGTATTCTGAATAATCCCTCAGCTCAGCCTCACTTCACTATAATATGTTAATATGCACAACTAAATATAGGTTTGTACGTGCAAATAGTTAAAAATGATTGCTGTAATCTGAGAGCCAGCTGCATAGCATGCTCTTTCAGTGCACATTTCTTTTTTATATATAAACACTTAAACATTTGTTTTATGTATCTATAAAATATTTGTATTTGTGCATCTATGTATAGAAATGATGTGTTATTTAACAAAACAAAAAAGTGTGGAAAAGCCTAAAGGTAATTCTTCATACAAGATGTAGCATAGTAGTGATATCTCTTCTTTTTTATTTGAGTCCAATCCTTTAATCTCCTCATTTATAAGCCTTTAAGGTAAGGTTATGGTATTTGATAGCAAGTAAATCAGCTTTTCTTAAACTTGTACTTTATATCTGACATTCAGAACTCCAGGAGATGCAATAATTTAATTCAAAACCATCACAAAGCTTGTAATAAGAAAGCAGCTTTGACCATGGTGACACGCTATGACAAATAAATAGTAGGTCTAGAAAACTGAAAGTAGACACAGAAAATATAGGTTCTTTTATATCTTAATCTTAAAGGCAAATAAACCACAACATTCTTTCAAGTTTAGGAATGTTTTTTTTTACAAAGCTTTCAAGTTTTCAAAAGCTTTCAGATTCTCAGTTTAGGGCTTCTAACCTTTAATTATGTATCTGAACAACAGCTTGACTTCTGCTCTCTCCACCAAGTTGAGCAGCTAATGCTGTATCTCATGGTGTCCAGCAGTGTGGAAGCTCAGGCTGCCACTATATATTTGCCTAAATATGATTGATAGTAACCCATTTTTACAGTTCATGTGCTGAAGGCGCTATTTTTGCTTTTGTTTCCATTTATGCACTGTTCTGTTTACTGGTTTAATTCAGACTCTCCCTGTCTTTCAGCATTTCTAGAAAGCCTAACCCTTTCCAGTGCTGAGTTAACAGTAACTGCTGATGCTCGGCAGGTCCAAGGACTGAGTCCAAGGGCTACAACAAATACTTTATCCAAATACACATAGATATTTAACTAGTTCTGTGAACCATACTTCTAGTAAGTAAATGTAATTCTGTTCCTTGTTAACATGTGCAAACTGCAGGAAGCATTTCCTGAGGTGTGGTAGAGGAATTTCCCTGTCTGATGAAGGATTTTTTTTTGAGCATGAATTATGGCATAATGGATATTTGTCCCCTTGTATATCTGTAAATTAATATGCAAGTGAGATTCTTCTATGCAAGAGAGAACTCAAGAAGGTATGAAAGGGATGAATTTCACTTTCTCCTTCCCAAAATATTTTAAAGTATTTAAACAGGAATCTGCCTCTGGAATAGAAGAAAATAGTCAAGTTTTGGTGTAAAAAAGCAGAAAAGAGAGTAGACTTACTCGACTTTCAGTGTTGTATTTATGTATTAGCTGAAATTGGTTAAAAATAAGAGGAACCATATTTCAGTATATAGTTTGCGTTCATTGGCAACATTTTGAGAACTAGTAGAAAAAAAGAAATATAAATGAAACATTCTATTGTAAGGGTCACCCCAAAAGAGGCAGGGAGGTTACTAAAGCTTAGGGTTTGGTATAATTGGCCACTTCCTAATAAATCTTCTAATTTACTTAACCAATAAAAATCTAATTTTAGTATCTTCCTATTTTGATATATACAGGAATATTTGTTAGGACTCTTTGGCCCTCTAGTGAACCAAACAACCATTATTTGAGTTAGGCATTTGAGCTCAAGAGAGGTGAGCCCATTTTCCATAAGAATTGATAAACATAAACCTACACTCATTGCTCAAAGCAAATCTGAATTTGGTGATGTTGTGGGTTAACCCTGGTTACTAGCCTGATGCCCACCCACTGGTGTGGGGTGGGGTGGAGGACGGGGAATGGGGGTCACAGTCAGTCCATAACCACAGTGCTGCTCCTTCGTCCTCACATTTTTGCTGTGCTCCAGCATAGACTCTTCACAAGCTGTTCCTTCTTGAAATATCCAGCTGCTCCAGTGTGGACTCCTTCATGGGCTGCAGAATGGATATCTACTCCAGCATGGTCAACTCCATGGGCTGCAGAGAAATAAAGTGCTCCACCAAGGGCTGCAGGGGAAGCTCTGGTATGTCACTTGGAGCACCTCCTCACCCTCCTTCTTGTCTTACCTTGTTGCTCACAGGATTGTTTCTCACACTTTTCTCCCTCCTCCTCTCCCTGCTTGTCATTTTTGCCCTTTCTTAAATACGCTGTCCCAGAGGAACCACACACATGGCTGATACCCTCAGCTTTGTCCCTCAGCTTTGTCCCATGGTGGGTCCACTGTGGAGGAGGTTGAAACCGGTTGTATCTGGAATGGGACAATCTCTGGTCTTCTCCCACAGAAGATACCCCTGCAGCTGTGTTTTGAGCTGTGGCGCAAAATCTTTCTACCTACACCCAGTACAGGTGACATTTCAGAGATGTATTTAGTTTTTCAAACGTTTCGCAGCCATTATGAGTTGGGCATGCAAAGTCTTTAATGACTTCAAACTGCTTGGAATTATGAGGAGAAGAAGTTTGAATGCACTCTTAGCATCATGTCCTTAGCTGCATCAAATGTGCAAAGTTTTCTTAAATTAAGTAATGCTCCACCAGCTTCTATCATCCTAAGGGTGTGTTCAGTGCTTTCAGAGATGGCATCTTGACAGTTTGTCCCCAAGTATGTTTCCCAACACTCACAATTATGAAGACCTGTTTGAAAATAAGAATCAACTTCCTTATGTCTGCTTCTGATGACTAAAAAAGTTGAACAACTGACTGAGAATTACTAGAATATACACTTGATAGATGAGAAACTCTGGTACAAGCTCCAGCTCTAATTGCAGCAGGAAGCTGCTACAATGCTATGGACTATTTTGCAGTGGATGTCTTTCCTTCCCTTTTGTAGCTGTTCTACTTTTCCTTAAAGATATATACTTGTGTTTGTATAGAATAAAATAAAAAGAGAGACATTTTTTTACAAGGCGTTTAGAGAATTTACATGTTTCCAGTGTTCTGATATGATTTTGAGTACATGCCACAATCAGTAAATTGTATTTTACCTTCTTCTTTATCATAAATACTGATTTTGCATAAATTCTAAGGAGAACGAATGTCTGGAGCCTGAGGACAAATCATTCTATTGGATTTTGTTGATTTAGTATGAAAAGAATGGACAATGGCCAGAATATTATATATAGGGAATGACTATTTCAATGTTTGTAATTGTCAGAGACTTTGCAAGGCTATTAACAACAATATAGGACGCTTTGAAGTAAGACCACTATTAAAAATACAGTTCTTGGAAGCAGATGTTAATGAATATATTGTTACCAATATTTTAAGCCTAAATGAAGGAGAAAATAAAATAACAGGATGAACAAGATGAAGCAGGATGCTACACTGAGAAAGGATTTCTGCATAAGCCGAAATTGTTAAACTCTGAAACCTACCTTTTCAAGGTCCTTCATTGTAATCCATTATGTTTCATTCCCCTTTGGTACCACAGAGATGTCAGTTTGATGATATATTACACATAACAATGTCATTACATTGGCATAACATGACAACTGGGACTCATTTGAACTTTTAAAAACTTCTAATCCCTAAAATAAATTATGAACTGAAGACTTTTCAGATATAGAAAATAAGTCACTCTTTAGAAAGAATAGAGTTCTCCATACGTTTTGGAGAATTACGGTTTTCTGAGCCTTTTTCCTTTTTTTTTTTTTCCCTGATGCATATAATACACTTAGTGGGAAATATAATATCCTTAGGCTTCTTTTCCTTAGGCTTGCTGAAGTACTAGGTCCCACTGTACGACAACCCATCTACACATTTTAATTAAATTCCTCAGAAACAAACCAAAAACTTTGCTATGATTTTGAGTAGAAAAAAATCTTACTCAGTGTCCTAACTATTCTTACTTTATTTTTTTTCTTACCTTTTTCTTTTTTTTTTTTTTTGGGTCACTCTTTCTCTCTTACTCCTCTGTTGAACTGTTTTGATTCATTCCTTGCAAGACTGGAAGTCTGATTTCAGGCTGCTTAAATCTTGGCCAGACTTGTTTTTTCTTGTAATGTACAGCTATACAAACACATAAAATATTAAAGTATTATAATTATGGTGTGGTGTTGCTTCTATATAATGATGATCCACTCGTTGAAAGCATAATACATTTTGAAACTTTGGATGACAGATATTCAGGAACAGGCATGGTCAGTTTTTCTTTGCATTTGCAGAAATCTTACTGTTCTGTCAAACTACTCCTTACGCCATTTTGTCTGCATTGGTGTTTCCTAATTGCTGATTTCAGGTATCGAGAGAGACACACAGCAGGCAGGAAATAGTAGACAGGGATTTGAGATGAATTGAGACCACATTCCTCTGGCCTCATAGTTTCCAGCCTGCTCAGCATTTGAATTAGCAAGCGCAACCTTTGAAATGTTTAAGAGTGTAACCACTGTGCCTAAGAGTCAGTCACCATACTGGGACCAACTATCTGCAGCAATGGAAGATGCTTATCTTGAAACTTCTAGGCATATTTCACTGCTGAAGCAGAGCCTCTTCACGCAAAATATAGCTTCCTTCACCCAAGAAGGAAAGGGAAAGAAGGTTGATATCTCTGTAAAGTTAGTGAAGAATGAAATTCTGTGGATCAGCTTCAGGAAGAAGACAGGTCAAGCTCCTGCTCTGGATTGCTTTCTGGAGCAATATCTTCAACAAGAGTATCTTGTCTTTGGAGTGGTGCCTAGATGGTCTCTGAGATTTAAAGGGAAGAGCTTGTTTTTCACCCATTCTGATACAGATAGCGTGCATATTTCTCTTACTTGTTCCTTATTAGTGAAGCATCCTGTACATGTGTCTTGTACTAGAACGTGAATATACTTAACATCGCTATCAGTAAATGTATGTTATCTCTGCACATTATAATAATGAGATAAAATGAAAAGGCAGTTCTATTCCAAGTAGTTGTGGCTGTACATACTAGGTTTGGTGGGGTTTTTTTAAATTCTTAATATTAGAATTCTTACTCTGTAGTGTATTGTAAAGTTCAGCAGATTTCAGGAAGATTCAGATTTTTAGTCTCTTGGCTTTATGAATAGATATAAAATGTGTATTCATTTTGCAGCTAGTATTTTAAAGCTTCTTACAGATTTGCATGATGATTCAGCTCAGTTTTACCATTTTGCTGAATTAGCATAGTCAGTAAGGAAATAACACTTGTTTCAATCAAAACCTATAGTCTTTCAGATTTGCATATCTGCTTGAAGTAACTCTAATGTGTGTGCAAAAAAAGTGACGGGTTTCTTCAGCTTTGAAATTTGTTACGTAGTGCTAGAATAGCTGCAACTTACTCTACTTATAGTCTCCTTGTTTTGCAGAAATATTTCCATGGGGAAAACCATATTCTATGTAGTCTCTTCTAATATTTTTACTTACATGTGATTGTTTCTCAGTTAGCAGCCCATATGCTTTGGTGATGCATGGCTTATCTACTCCCATTATTTTACATGTCTTGGAAAGGACATCTGCAAAAGGCTGGCTAAAGGTGTTCATTTTCACTTGAGAAGGGATGATCATAGAAGCACACTGGTGTTTTAGTATGCAATTTGTGCTGATACATTGCCCACTTCACAGTTTAAGATAGCCCGAAGTTAAAGGAAAACTTATCAGAGAAGGTTCTTCTAGAAGCAACCGAATTATATCAAGCCTTTCTTCCATTCTATGTTATTTGAAACTGAAATGAAAAGCGTTTTCCAAATAATATTTTGTTAGGATTAAGTGTATTAAAAAGTAGATATCAGAGCATAAATTCTTATTTCTTCAGATATCTGCACAGATCTATAGACCCCTGTGAATTCTTTTTAAATGTCAGTGTTGGTACACAAACAGAAGTAAAGGGTGTGCAGAAGGAAAAACAGCCTGTGAAAGATTCTGGGGGAAGCTGTTCCAAATGAACATCAGATTGCATGGGTTTCACTGAACTGGAAGGTTACTTCCTATGGTTGACACACTAAGAATTGTCTTAATAAAATTTTTCAGGGCTCTAAACTGAAGCTTCTGTTACACTTAATGTCTTCTTAAGGGCAAAAAGTAAACAAATCTTATTGATGTCAAGCCAATAATTTCTTCTTCATGTGATTGAAATCTTAACTGACTAATCAAAGAATATTCATTGCTTCAAATTTGTTACAGAAAAATACAGAAAAAAAAGAAGGAAACAGAAAAACCTATATGGTAGGAATAATCAGTAATAGTAATACAGGAAAATTATTAAAAGTTGACTTCCAAGTATCTAATCCTTTCTTTGCTGTTATGTTCATCGTTCCACTGCCCCTTGGGTTCTTACAATTGACAGCTTCAATTGGGTGTGTAAGTTGTCGGGATCCTGAGTCCATTGCTGGGAGCAGTATGATGTTAATGATAATTGCCTCTTCCTCACCATAGGATCTGCTTAGAATCATTTTTATGTGTTTGCTAACACATGTTGCCAATTTTGCTCTTTCTTTGTGAGTCTGTAAGTCCATCTTAAAGCTGAATTTACTATATAGGAAATGTGTTGCATATACTCGATACTTCTTGTTCTCCTTGTTACCCTTAGCTGGTTTTGCCCAGCTCCATGTCTGTATTCCTTTAACTGATCACAGTCGAGTTGTTTATGGCTCTGGGCTCTCCAGACCCACCCTGTGTCACTTCTCTTATGCCATGCTTGTGCTCCTCTACGTTGCATCCAAGTCCCTCCTTTTAAAGCCTCTGCTGTCATACCAGGCCTGTATTTCTCTGCATTACACCGTTATGTTAGACCCATCAATATTTCGTTCTACCCAGAATAACTATTTGTTACAACTGTGTGTACAGTATTATGATTATACAATACAAAGATATGCAAAAATAAAACAAATTAGGCATGGTCAGCTGGTCACCGGAAAAAAATGCTGTTGTAACTAAACAAGCTAAAACAAAGCTCCAGGCAGGTCAAGAAAAGTTCAAAGTAATCCTGACAAAACTCAGTTCTGAGGCCTTGCAACATCAGTACAAAGCCCTTAGCCTATTCCTAGCAATACTGTGTTTAGCAGGCTATGGGGCTATATTGCCACCTCTGTACAGGGGCTGGAAGGGGACAATGCAGTCTCTGAATTCCAAGAAAGGATTCTCAGGTTGCTCTTTTCATATACTGAAGAGACAGAAATCTTTTACATATTTTTAAAATTGGGTGTTTTTTGTTGGTTTTTTTTTTTTCTGAAGTATAGGCATTTCCTGACCAGGTTTTACCGGGACAAAATAAACTTAGTACCAAGCAGGGCTTTTTTTCCTTAGCAGTGGCATTCATACGCCTTACTTGCCTTTTGATCAGAATGGCTCTTGAATTTATAATACTGTCATTTGTTGGTATATTTTGCGTGTAAAATACTCTTCTGTGAAATATTTTATATATCACACAAGCTACAGTAATGAATGCTTATTTAAAATGTTCCTTATCTAAAACATCTTAGAAAAATAAGTAAGGCAAAAACTACAAAGATTTCTTTTAAAGCATGTAATTCACCTGTCTGTATTTACAAGCATGTGTAAATAATTTTGCAGATGTTTTAGTCTTTGAATGATGAAAAAGCAGACACCGTTCGGAATTCCTTTAATTAATATGATTATTTTTTTTTCAGGGTATGCACCAAACATCTAAATCATAATATTCTCCAAACACCATACATAGATAAAAAGAATGTGTCTGTGCTTCTTATATTTAGCAATGATTCATGCAAAGATGTAATGATCTGTAGCTGAAAGGATGTATTATAATTTTCTAATTCACTCAGTCAGTATTGAAAAGTCACCATTTTTATTGTAATTCTACCCATCAGATGCAGAGTAGTTGCAAATCAGTTTTAGTGCTCTTGATCATGTATCTCAGGGCTTAGCCAGAGTAATCGCTGTAAGTCACGATTGTTCTCATCTCCAAAGAGAAGAGCTGGACTTTTAGTTTTCAGGACAGAAATAGTGCACGATTTATACTTTCAGGTTTATCTCAAAACATAATTAGATACATAAAGACTATATGACATACTTTAAAGCACCACAAGCGGGACATGAGCTGTTTTATTGGGAGGAAGAGGAAGATGCCTCCATCCTGCAGGCTCATCTATATCGCAATGAGGTGATGTGTAACCTACTGATGCAGAGAGCAGTTATCTCTGCCACAGACCTTCTGTACCCACACAGGTCCTTGAATTGGTTTAAGTCAGAACTGGGGTTTGAGGTGAAAAAATAAAACAACTTAAAAAGAATATATTTATACATACTTAAACAGCGAATATTTCCTTTAATCTTCCTGTCACTTTGCAGTAGACAGGTGACTTACATGTTTTCCTCTAATGTACAAATACATAGTTGAATGCTTGAGCAGCCTCACTGCCCAAGGGAAATAAATTTGGGTCTGCAAAATTTCATACAGGGCAGCATGGAATCATACAGGTCTTGAGGTTTAAAAGCAAATCAGATAAAACAACATATTCTCTTATTTAGAGCTACTGCTTTCCTTTGAAGCTAATAAATTTAAACATTAAATGTTCATATGATAAACTACCTTGCTACCCCTGTTTTTCTGTGATGATACCTTTTTAAAATGAAGTTTGAAAGGTAATGTTTAAAATATTTGTAAATGGTATTTAATTTTGCACATTGTACTGAATAATTTATTAGTGTTAAGCCCCCCTCTAACTAATTTCAAAGCAGAAACAGCAAGGACTCTTAAATGGTTTTCTTTAAAGAGCTAAAAGGTCCATCTTCTCCCTCCAGCTTCCCCTTGAAGTCTGACTTTGCAAGCTGAAAACAAGGTGGATGATAATACTATTAAGTACTGAACAATATTTGAATTTAAAAACTGTTTTAGAATACACATTCAGTTTGCTGTTGTATACTAGCAACCACCTACAGGCAACAGAAATAATAAATAGTGAACAAATTTTTAAAAAAGCATATGCTGAAGAAGTTATGTAACTGCCTACTCTGTTTGACTTTGAGAAGACATTGGGTAGATGGTTTACATAATTAATTCTGTTTGCCAGATCCGCTAAATGAGCTGAAGGCAAACATATCTTAAAAACAGAGACTTTGGATGGTATAATCTTATCTAGCATTTAAACCAATATCAGAACTCCTTGTCTGAAGGCCTAGATTTCTCCTTAATTCTGCTTTTATGACTGAGTTCGAATCACAGTCTTTACTCTGCATGCAATGAATTCAATTTTACAGTGAATGCTTGCAGCCAGCTTATCAGGTTTTTTCTGAATTTTGTTAGCACTCCTTAGATATTCACTTTATTTACATTTATTCCTCCCCCCCGCCCCCCCTTTTTTTTTTCTCTTTAAAAAAAAACCAAAGACAAAACATTAAGCCCCCAGCCCCCTACAGTCTTGCTCTGGAGGGTAGAAGAGTGAGGAGTGAGGGGTTTTTTCTTGTTTTCTTTCTTTTTCCCCCTTTTTTTTTTTTTTTTTTCCCCTGGAGGGCAGGAAAGCCAGTAGGTTGCAGTCAGTCGGACTGCATTTTATTACAGTTACCCTGAGAGTCTTAAGTGCCCACAGGGGACCTAAGAGCACTCAATGAAAGAATTGTGTTGAGATGTGCTGTGGCAGCAAAAAGGAATAAAAGGTGCTTTGGATGCCATAAAGTTAAATTGATCTTTGCAGTGACAAGTGACAAAGATAGATAAGGTCACAGAAAATTTTACCTTATTTAAAGGTGATGTGCAGAAGGCATAAGTAAGTATTGAATTAAGCATTGCATCTTTGACCTGAGGTAACTAATCATCCTCCCTCCCTATGCAAACTATTGACACAAGGCTAAATTTGACCAGGGATAATAAAGGCTCCAGCACATCCATAGTAAGAGACGCTGGTCTTTTCACCTTTCTACACGTGTACTTCTCAGTCAGTATCCAGTTAAAGTTGCAAATGCTTCTGAGCGTAACTTGTTTTTGAGTCACGTCCAAAGCAATCTACAATTTCCCAGGTAAGCATCTGGGAACATGACTCAAAATCCATATTAATTTTAAATAAGGATGAAGGGCTTTGTGGACTAGGCACTAGATTTCACCAAAACTCTTCAGGGAAACTTGAAAAGTAAAAGTATTCTATAAATACATTTCTTACAAGGAAATCAGTACTCTAGCTTATAATTTGTATTGCAGAAAACCCCAAGTAATGCTCTTCAGGAACTAATATTTGATTCCTATTTCATTTATAATTGATCTCTTGAACACTTGCAATTTTTCATAGACCACCTTACAAGACATGAACCAAAGCACAGAGAGAAATGATAAAACTGTGCTGTTGCCTATTTAATGGCTGAAAGGATTGGATGCAAAGAAATAAAATTCAGAAAGTCTGTTCCATAAAAAATGTTAGTGAAAGAAGTTTTATTAACTTTAAGGAGAAAATACATTTGAAAGATCAGAAGCATTCTTGATTTTCACCCAATTCTTCATTATGGGCCATACTCAGTAAAATATTTTACAGCTAAACTTTACGCATATGTTGAAGTCCTTATTCAGCAAAGTACTCAGGCCTTGCCAAATCGAGGCTGTTGGTACCCTGTAGTAAATTCTGTGCCCCCAATCCTGAAAGCTGTTTAAATTCTTAATGCTTATTGATTTCATTGAAGGTTATTCTCTTACTACAGTATGTTTTCAGTGTGCTCACAGAAAGCGACATTTTTAAAGTAAAATTTCACTTCCCTACCTCTTTGTTTACAAGCAGTGTATGCAGGACTTTATGTCCAGTTTAGTAAGCCCGGAGATAGTTTGTGCAACTCACAGCTGCTCATTAGCAGTTGGATTGCTTCATTTGTTAATGGATTTTGGGGTAGAGCTAAAATAAGTATAGGTGAACAGGCACATTTTGTATTTTGGCTCTACATCATTCTGTACAAACGTGTTTTACTCTAAGCAAGTGCATTTGCTTTATGCATTTGAGGAGTCTATTCTGCCTGTATGTCAAAATGTCATGTGCTGCACAATTTTAACATTGTGCAAGCTGCCTGAAAATCTACATTAGTGTATTGATGAATATTTTCCACTTTGCATTATGATTTTCAAATCTTTATTTAAAAGTAGGCCACTGAACCTTCATTTTACTGAAGTAGTAGAGCATATGATATCATACAAAAATCAGAAAGAATGCTTACAAAAACCTCTTTTATTCTTTAACATGCATAACTTTGTTCTTCGGCCTTTTTCATGGTTCTGCAAATTCTATCATTTACCACAGTGGTTTCCACTAGGAAATTAAGTAAAACAAAGCTAATTTTTGATGTGATATAAAATGAACAGTTTACTTTCTAACATGAATATGCACTTTACTGAAAAGTTCGTTATTTAAGAGTAGTGTTTTAATCATATGGAAGTTTCTTACTATTTACATTGATGTAGCAGATCTAGTTTTGATTTTTTTTAAAATTTTTCTTTTTCATCCTTAACAATTTTAAAACTTCCATATTTTAATTTTTAATGCATAAGTCATTAATAATTTTAAACACAGTTGTAAGTTTCAGAACTAGACACAAAGGTCCAAAAATCTAAAAAAAATATATTTTTTAATGTTACTGATGATTGTAGCAATGGGATAATTTAAACACTGTTTAGAATAATCGTAATAGCCTGCAGGATTGTTTTAGATTATGCAGAGAATGAAAGTGTTTGTCATGTACCTACATGCTACATGTAAAATACTAAATAGTGGTACTTAGTTCTGTGCACACACATGTAACACCTATCCTGTTTATGAAAAATTTTGTTTCTTTTTTTGCTTTATTCAGTGGTGTGACCATAGATCTGTTTAGTACTTTCTGACTAAGTAGACTGACTATATAGTACAAAACCAAAATGACCTTATTTATGAGTTCATATTATTCTATTAGACACAAAGGATTTACAAGTAAAAGAATCTAAGAGGATTTTGACAGTGTTTTAGTTCATAGAATTTGAGCAATAAGATAAAAATCCTTTGCTTATAAAAAATGGCACAGGTGTCAGGACCTATTTTGGCTTTTCAGAGAAAGCTAATGCAGAACTGATATAGAAATGAAGAAAACTTTTTATTTATTAGGATAGATTTTATGTTGTGTTGGCTGAAGTAAATGGTGATTCATTTCATTGCAGGGATGATTAAATTTGTGTATAATGCTTCCCAGACAGATGTTTTAGAGATGCAGTAAATTAAAACTGAGATTCTCTTCATCTGTATGACAAATAATATGAAGATAATCGGAATAATTCAATGTTGATGAACCTGTGTGTAGGAAGCAGCTTAAATATATGAAGTGGTCTAAAAGAATGTCACTTTGCAGTGTTTAAGTAGTAGAAAAGAGAAAGACTGATGAAAATTAAGCAATGTATTCTTTAAAGAATATTGTTAAATCATGTACTAGGTCTATCATTTAGCTGTAACAAGAATCTTTAATAAATGATGTTTAGAGGGGTAAGATAGAAAAAGTAACTGAGACCATTAGCAGGAAGACCGTACTTAAGGTGTAACCATCTTTTTTCAGCTGCTCCCCAAACTTGCACTTCATTCATACTCTGGCTCCTTCTCTTTTCAAGTCTTATTTGTGTCCGTGTGGTACATCCTCTAAAATAGCTTTGTCCATCTCAAGGTTCACATAGTCTGTTTTTCTGATTAACTTCTGTTCTTATTCATCAAAGACAAATCCTTGCCCATCATCAGTAGATTTGTCACACCGGAAGTGTTGCGATTTTGATGTCCTGTTTTGGCGTCTATGGTAGATTTGTAAAGACAATTTCTGTCACACAGGAAGTGTTGTGATTTTGATGTCCTGTTTTGGCGTCTATCTGCTCAAAAGTGAAAATACAGAACCCCCTTTTATCTGAGGGGAAATTGTTCCAGAAATACCTTAGTATACATCAGAATATTTTGCTTGAGCAGCATTAACATTAAACTGTATGTTTGCTTGGTGAATGTTGAGGGCACTGGGTCATTGTCCCTTTTATCCCATTCTCCTTTATAATTCCTGCTTTCTTTTGCCCCAGCTAAAAGGGTAGATTATACTGAACATACGCCAATTGTTCTTTTCACCCTGATTTTCTAGTGGGAAATATTCTGCAGAAATCCCACCCCAGAAGCCTCTTTCACATAATGATGAAACCACTTTTTCTTTGAGGGGAACTTTTCGTGAATGCAGTGTAGTTACAGTATTCAGAAATTCCTGAGAGGCTTAGAAAACAAAATAGATTCTCAAGTCTGGTTATGGCCCCTTGGCTCCACTGAGATTCTGTAAATGACTTAATCCAACCATAAATAACTGGAGGAACATTTTCCTGCAGGCACATCTGTGCCACTGATGAGCCGTTAGTTTTTCCCCTCAGGCTTCTGTGCTGGTAGGAGGCATGTTGAGAGTGATGCAGCTGACCTTCATCACTCCAGATGAATCCTGTACTGGCATTGGCCTCATTAAGGACCCAGTGCCATTAGCATTAGAGTGGCCACGTAGCAGATTGTCAGATGAGGAATATCTGTTCTCTAAAGCCCATCATCATTTGCACTGAGTGGAAACTGTGTAGTTTGATTGTAGCTTAATTCTGAACCCTTATATATGCAAGAGTTTCTGGCCCAGTCTGTAAAGTGTTGTTAATTTAATACTTACTTGCTCAGGACACTTTCAGTAAGGAAATCTGTCGCTTCAGTATTACTCCATGAATACTTTAACATAACCAGTCACATTTATTAGCAAAGACTGCTGCTTAATGGGGAGAATCAGTTCTTTTAATGAAGAAAACTTCAGATGAAAATGGTAGTTAGGTCTTTGGCTGCCTCATATGAGATTGATGCTGTCCACTTACTTTTCTAAGAGCGTTCTGTCCTTCCATGACCATGATGCAGAGCAGTGTATGCTGAACCACTGTGCCAAGTGGCTTACAGCCAACTTCGCTGTTGTTCCTTATTCCCTCGCACAGTACTGAAACAACCCTTTCTCAGACAAATGAACCATCTATCAGCATGATTGATTTTGAAGCTCCCCAAACAATAATTCTTTTGAAATGTTTTGTGTTAACCAAGAAATCCTCTTAATGGAATTCTAGGCTAACCTGGAGGATTCTGCTGTTAGATTTCACACAGCAGTCTTCATTCTCCAGTCTTCCTGAACTTTGTCAGCTGTGCGTTTTGCAATGACATTCCCATTGCCAAAAAGCAGCTGTTTCTGGAGTTCACATTGGGCAAATTCAGGTGAGATCAAAAGATGGACATTTAAGCCATCTTCCCTCTGCTCAAAGTGAGCCTTTCAGGAACAAAAGAGTCAGCAAATTGTTTTTGAAATCTGGATTCCATAATACCACCTTGCCTATTAGTAATCTGCCCATTGACTCCTGGAAGAGCATTATCTTCTAGGTTGCCAAGAATTCTTCTGACTGAACTGAGGTTTTTTTCATCCAGAGTGTCTTTGTAGACTATAAGTGAACTAGGTTAGGTTATAATTTGTACTACCAACTCAGCGATAATGTAGTAATATACTTTGTTTATCCCAAAGAGGGAAAAGAGTCCCAAGTTAAGAATATTGGCTCTGAGATTAAATGACTTCAGAACTCAAGGTGTGTAACTATAGGATTCTTGACTAAGTTCCTGGGGAAAAGGGTGAATCAGCTTCTTAACATTCTGCAAATCTGTTTCTGTTTGAAGAAGAACAAAATACAAAAGATAGAGGAGTTAAGAACAGTCCTGATTTCTTTTCTGCACTGGGGCAAGGAGGGGGGGGGGGGCTGTGAGACAGAAAGGGATGGTGCAGGGTTCTTTCTGAATCTCAATAATAAAGGCCTGACAACAAACGGCTTAATAAAATAGCTGTTTTAATAAGACAGAGTGAAATGAGGAATATAGATAACAAGTAAATCTTATATCCTTCCAGATGTTGGGAAACCCTGCTTTCATGCGGCATTGGACAAGACCCCATTTGGATTTTCCTACGGCATATTCAGCAGATCCTGTCCATAGATGAACATCCTCCTTTTTGGTCATTCAAACAATTATATAGATCTCTAATTTATCCACATACAATGGTTTCACAGTCAGGATTATTACAGAGATACTTTGATAAGAGCTAGTACTGCCAAAAGCAAACTAGGACCACTAGAAGGAAGTGTGTAATTCAATCCAAGTTGGTGTAATTACTGCTTCTGAAACACAACTGTTCATGTCAAAAGGCTACAGTATACAGGAAAGGAGTATTTTATAGATTACTGAAAATTTTATGCATGAGGAGAAAAGTGGTTTTGAATTCCCTATTGTCTAATAACTAAGAAGTTGTTAAGTAGGGTGTGAGTTTACTTCTTTTAGAGACAATGACAAAACTCCCATTGATTTATATACGTGAAGAAAAATTCTTGTAGCAAAGGCTGAACTGTACATCCAAAAACCATATTTCTTAAGATTTAATTTAATTTAATTCTTAATCTTAAATTCTCCTAGCATTTCTCAATAAAATCTGCTTATAGATGAATTCTTTGCTAATGCCTGTTCCATTAGCAAATATACAAATACCTCTCAGAAAGCAGGCAGACACTTAATTTCACACTGTGGTGATGGTTTTAATATTTATTGTATATGCAACAACAAATTATTTCACATTAGATGGGAACAGCTTGCATTAATCATAGGTGACGAGGCTCATGCTTTCACGACCGCAGCATGTGTTGCACGTTGGGGAACTTGCCCAATGACCTTCCCATTCCTTGGCATTCTGTGACAGCGTATAATCTGTGTGGTAGGAGCAATATAACACACATGCAGATGACAGAAACTACTTAAAAGGAAAAACGTATGTTGACAATAAGTGGCCGTGTTTGCTGACCTAGACAGTATCATACTCATCTTCTAACTTATTCTAAGCAAAGATTGCTTTGAATGATGCCACTGAAACCACACATGGGAGGTTTGTTTTTGTTTTTTTTTTTAATTCAAGATAAGGTAGAATATTTTAGCAAGAATTGCATAATACTTTAAAACCTTCATTTCTGAGCCAAAACTCTTAATTTTTTTTTTTTTTTTCTGTAACTTATTAGATCTCCAGGTTTGTGTTGTGTGTTGTTTTGCCCCACAACTGGTTCTGCTGACTTTGGAGAAACTGTTGTTAGAATTGTCCTCCTTCTCAATATCAGTAGGAATATATTGACACTACAGGCCATACTTGCTTGTTGCCTGCTGTCTGTGAGTTCACTGGCATGATTTATATATGGACTCATCTGTGTTGTTTCCTTCCTATAGATACATAGATACCTACCGTCATCTGTACACAACCCCCTGTGGTAATTCACATTATGAGGATCTACCATCAACAGAGGGATAACATAGGTTTTCTGTGCTGTGGAGTATGAAGCTTTTTTTTTTTTTTGTGGCTAAAATGCAAGACATCGCATCTTCCCCTCTCAGTCATAGAAGTTGAAGTGATTTTACTATATTATCAGACAATGATCTTGAAAGCCTGCAAACTTGTTTTTACTGCCAGATTGCGTATGTTAGTCAGACCACGGAACCATTAGATATGCTAGTTGTGGGACAATAATTAGGCAGTCAGCAAAGCTTTAGAGAACATTTTAGATCTTTCTACCTTGTGGAAGTATGTTGAACTCTGAAGACAAATGCAGTATATTAGTTAAATTTGAGTTGATTTAATAAGTGAAGCAGTTATACCCAGTTGAACACTAGCTTCTGGAATTTCAGAACTAGCATAAACTTGTGGGATCTTTCCACCTTGCACATATGTAATGACTATTGGTTGTTACAGAATTTCTGAATGGGACAGTAAACCATCATGAAGGGTCCTGAGTTGTTGCATTGCAATTTACACAACACCTGTGCAGAAGCAGTTCACTACTCACCATCTGAAAGCTGACTTTACTAAATATTATATGCCCTTTTTCATTGGATTAGTGCTTGCGATTCATACTCAGGCAGCTGTTACTACCAATTTGTGTTGTTATTCTTAAAGGGAATCCTATAAGACTAGAAAGAAAACCTGAAAAAAATTCCTATTTTTTAGGAAACGTGGTTCCCATTTCATATTGCAGCTGTTGGTGGAACATCAACATGGAGTTTTCATCCTAGAAAAACAGGCAAAACTGTCAAACGCAGAAGAAATTATCCCTTCTGTTCTACAGAATTAAGTGGACCATTTAGATATGTTGATGAACACAAGGGAAGTATGAGACCTAAGGAATAGATACTCACTTAGCTACTTACCAGTAACAGAATGCTGACAATGACTAAGAATGCGTTTAGTGGACTGTGGGTAAGATGGTGTTGCCTGCAAAACCTGTGAGATACCAATAGTTCCATTCAGATTGGGAATGTCTTCTATAAAATACGACAGATTCTTCCAAAAGAAGAGAATTACCAGAATAAGAACCAGAGTTTGAGGAACCTAATTATTGAGGAGGAGATCCTGTTCTTGAGAATTCATACTGCAATGCAAAGGCTTAATTGTACTTCACAGTAAAAATGTAAAAGTACAGCGATCCTCCTATGAATACATCATCAGGAGAGTGCCAGAACTTCTTGTCTCTAGAATTAAGAATGTTGCCACTTGGAACAGAATGTGGCAGAGCTGTTATTCACAATCAAATCTTTTGCAGCAAAGAAAGAGGAAATGCCGTACATGGGTACAACTGATTAGCAGAAGAACAGTTTTAGGCAAATGTATAAATTTCATGCAAATCATTAAAAAAGTTATGAAAACACTTTTTGCTTCAGTATCTAAACTTTTTTTTTTGGCTGTAGTTCTTCACACTTCTTTAAATGCTTGAGATCAGGAAGAACTTGAGAAAGAGGAAAAGTGATGTGCAGAATTGTTCTATATCCTCTGTTTTGCATAAAGCTGGATACACCTTAGATATTCACTGTGACTGTACTGGACTTATTATAGTCAGATACTACTCTTGAGTGAGAGCAGTGTGACATATTGGTTACCAGACTAAATTTCACTGCTCAAATACTGGAATAAGTTCTTTGATATCCACACAAGTATCTCTTTTTTTTTTTTTTTTTTAAGATATATCTGCTCAGCCTTGGGTTCCTATAATGACTCATCAAGAGTGATTGCCTTCGATTTTGCATGTGATGTCAACAGTAAAAGAATGGAGTTGGAACCATACTCAAAAGACCAGCTAGCATCTTGTAAACCTCTGCACAGCTGGAGCATTTAATGGACAGTGAGTGACCTGAACCTTGTGAAAGTTTTTTTTAATATCGATTGTGCCAGTAATTCATGTCTTTCACATTTCTAAATCGATCTGTGGAGTACGCTTTTAAGTGAAGCGTCATATAAAGCTCTTCACATTTTAACTGATATAGAATGAAGCTATCACTTCCTTAGCAGTTCTCTCAAAGTGATGAGATGGTATATGTTTGTTTTCTATTTTGAATAGATAATTTTGCTAACACAGCTGAGAGATTTTTTTATTTTATATATTTATTAAATCTAAATGTTTTGGGTCTTAGAGGCTTCCTCAATTTCTTTTTCCCAGTCAGATCCTCAAAACTGATATGATGACATGATGCCTGGAAAAATAAAATTTGACATATCTATCCTGGAAATAAGATGCATGATGTTTTCCACTGTGGATCATGGCTTCCCTAAACACTAGGGCAATTTAGCAGAAGCTATGGTCACTCGTTATTTTATTGTCAAGAATAGATCTTCCTTTTTTTTCTTAAAAAATATACCTTGGTTTAAACAAGGATTGATTTAAGGATTTTTTTCTAAATTAAAATTAGACTACATTATCACAGAAATTCCATTCAATCTTCATTAATAAGTAGGTCCTATGTTATCTTCAGTTGGCTTTTATCGATGAAATTCACCACACCTTAGTTGTCCAATAAAACTTCAATTATCTGCCCTTCATAGTTTTCACTGTTCTGCTAGAATGGGTAGAATAGGTGTGATAAAATTATAAAATAATTCTGAATTTTTACAGATTGGATGCAAGTCAATGTCTTTTTCCACTTGCAAAGTTTGAATATTTTCTAGAACTTGATTTCCTTATGTAAATTCCATGCTAATATCAAACAACCAAATTATCTCCTTCAAGAAATTTTGGGTTTATTTTTTCACCACCCACTACTCATGAGAAATTAAAATCTTCCCCAAAGGCTCACGTGAGAGAGTCAAAACATGCAACTAGGTCAAATTTCATTAGCTATGCCTTAGTCCCACATTCTCTGTAGTTGTAGGTCCCCAGTCGGTAGCCCAGTTGCCTCTTCCAAAACCTCCTCCAAAATGATACTGACAGGTGCCACGGTTTACACAAGGTGCCGATGGAAGTATGATCTGGTTAAGCATTTCTGTAGAAGATGCTGAACGCAGCAAAGTGTAGCAATCGGTTGGGTATTGTGCTTCTTCTGGTACAACAGAATACCTACCCTTTTGAATTAAATGTGACTATAGCTCCTGAACTGATTATTACTAGTTAAAATCATAAATTCTAGAGTCCAGCTAACAGCTAAGCAAATCTCCTGCTTTTTCTATTTATGCTTCTGTTCAGGAAATACCACACTGATTTTTATAGCCCACTTGGACTCTTATTTCCACAGAAAGTAGAAGGCAGTAAAAGACAAACTGGGGCATCCTACTACTATAATATCTGTAGGCAGTTGCTTCAAATAAATAATTACCGTGTTTTACCTATCGTTCATGGAACTTCCTTTTTCATAAAACAGCACAGAAGAGCTCTTCACAATTTTAGAAGGAGAGAGGAAGGAAGCTTTTGAGAATACACAGTGGACATTTTGTCTTAAGAGTCTGTTTGTTGGGTAAAAATCCTGAAATGCTAGCTAATTATCAAAAGGCAGTAAGAGGAGCATACCGGCTAATTGCTGCAGTAGGACTTGTTGAACTTCAAGAACACTAGGGAAAAAATGAATATCGTTCTTGCTGTGCTTGATTGTAATCATTCAGATCTAGCAGAAAAATACCAATTTAACTAATCAAGTTAAACTTAAAATATGCAAATCCAGGAGAGCAAAACAATTTTATCTTTGAGCATTATGCAAATGAGAGAAAAAAATCAGATGTGTGAAGGGATGATTGGAGAAGATGTGTTATAGATCTGGTGGCAGAACATGCAAGATATAGAGCACTCCTAAGAGTTAGCATGTGTAGCATTAGATGAATAATACAAATTTAGTAACACAAAAAATCAAATAGCTGGTTTTGTACCATGACAGAGAAGGTGCATATTTCATTGTTAAAAAGAAGAATCTGGTATGAGATGTGGAATATTATAAATGTCTGCAAGTCAGCAAAACTTCCCCATGGTCACTGCTTTGTAATGTGCACTCATATTCAGGCTCATAAACTGGCAGACCTAATGCCAGCATATGCAGTCAATATTATAAAAATCTAGAGGGTCTGCAAAATACAAATTATAAAATCAAATTTGGAGAGGCTTTGCTGTTAACTGAGCATCTAGGTGTTGCAATTTCACAACTGCACAAAAAGACGCAGATAATAGAAGCATATCAGAGCTTGAAATCAGTCTGGATTTGAAGGTGAGAGCCTCACTCTAAACTCTAAATGATTAAGAGAGAATGAGACCCTGAGGTTGTACTTTTCTTTCAACTGGATTAAGTTACTCCTCCGTATAGCTGAGGTCTAGGCTTGGGACTCACAGACCATAATACCAGTTTGGCAAACTGATCTTGAGAAAAATCGCAGGAAAAAAAAAAAAAGTAAAATATTATACATCTATTATAGAGTAAGACATAGTTTATTTTTACCGCTAAAAATAATTCTACCTATTGCTGTCATATGTAGAAGTTGCTGACAAGTTATAAGAAATCAAATTTGCTTTGAATGAGCACTGTTTAACTCATTTTTATTAAAAACAGAAACTTGAGAGCAAACTGCTCATTTGTGTAAACATGAGTTCTTTAAATATAACTATATATTTTATATGTAACTTCCATAAACATCAGAACAACCATATTGGTATATGAATGTTAGCGAAGGTAAAATAGCTTGGTCTTATCATTAATTAATCTTCTGATTTAATAAATAACACTGGTGATGGAGTTACAGAGATCGTAACAAAGAAATCACAACATGGAAACAGGAAGAGAATGATGATCCTCTCCTTCTCATCAGTATCCTGTCTATGAAAAGCTAATGTAATTTCAGTCCGTAGTTTCTGGAATTGCAAGAGTGGTGGGAATATATGTAAGACAGAAAAGAAAGATTTGAAGAGAATAACAATTCTCCCCTGAATTCAAAGCTATTTCTCTTGGGAACAGTCTTCTGTATATGATTTGGCTTCTCAAAAAGAATTCTCTGCATATTATTTTTACCTGTTTCATTTTCTGTAATGTGATGTCCAGCAGCAAGAATAGGAAAACGTAGTGCTGGAAAATAAAACAGAAATATTCTGATAGCATTTGAAATGTTACTAGGATTATTCATAGTCAGTAAAGGTCAGTGATTAACTCATTTGGAGAGTAAGAAATAATGGCATGCTTATTAAAAATATTTTTTATTAAATGGAATGTAAAAGCTCTGGAAAATTTTGCTGAGATATGCTGTCAGGGATTAACATTATTGTACTTACCTGCCATCTTGGCAGATGGAAGAAAATTCTTAAGTCTGTCGAGCCAAATGACCTATGTACCTTCTTGATTCTCCTCTCTTACCAACCTCTTCTGTTGTACCACTTTTCTCTAAAAGCATGTCCTAATGATTATAAAATGTTCTATGTCATGTTGGAATTTATGTCCCACGGTGTTCAAAGATGAGGTGCAACAGACAGATACACAGTGTCACCCACACTATGGGGACAAACAGGTTCATTTGGGGATTCTTGGCTGAATATTGCTAGGGTTCAGGAGAAGGGAGTACCAATTACACACAGGGAACTGTTGCTGGGTTAAGAGTATGAGTTCATTTTAGCTGGGGAAGGACAGGAGGGGAAAGCCATACCTTTAATACATGTGGTTGTGCAAAGTAGACATCTGCGGTAGCTCTCTTCCTTCATGTGCTGAGTAGCAGAGCAAATGCAGAATGTAAGTTTGGTTATTGGATTTTGATGGAATTCCCAAAGGCAACCCTGCTATGTTATTTCGAGAGCTGAAAATGAATGGCATGGTATTTCAAGTGTCATTAAGTTTGTAAGCTAATGAAGATCAACTTCTTTAAATAAGAGAAAGAAGCACAGGGTTATAAAGTGTTGAAACAATGAAAAAAAAACTCCTTTATTTGCACATGGAAAAGTAGTGGTATTTAATTGAGCAGCCCAGTAGAAGATGATGTAGTTGGCTCAGCAGGCCTTGTACTTCAAGACTCAGTAATAATGCTATGAATTGGAAGGGACTTGTGAAAGTTAAAGGGGTAAGTGACCGATTAGGTGAAGTTGTATCAATTCTACAGGTAAAAATAGGAAAAAATACTCTTTATACCACTGGTCATTATGAATTTGTTGGCTTTTTGTCATGGATAAGATTTCAGGAGGCAGGCAAACACTGAAATGATGAGATAATTTTCTGAGGTCTCTAAAAGAGTCAGAAAGGTCAAGACTTCCTTTAAGTTTTGTCCTGATATTACTGGAAGGTTCCACAGAAACTTAAGCATGTTTTCAAGAGTTTTGTGACCTTTCTTGAATCAATACCACATAAGTAGCAATAAAATACATCATTAGAGCCATGTCCCTTAGTCTCTTAAGATTTTATTTTTCTCAAAGCGCACTTTTGTTGCCAGCGGTGGTGAGAACAAGAGCTTGACAGCATTGGAATATTCATTACATACAATCTTTGCAAAACAGATACCTCTACAAATTCTGTTCCATCCTCTCATTATTATGGGAAGCAGTCCCTCAACTCTCTCCAAAATCTCTCCTAAAAATGTGGCTTCAGTTCATCTACTCATGTCTGTGAGCCACCTGCATGTACATCTGTGTAGAAAATGTTGGTCATAATGGTCATCATTACCAATTGTTTTTCTGTTTTCCATTTCCAAGGACTTAATTATGAACTGTCTTCTCTTTCTGTTTACACTGCATGCAAATATTTTGCTTGGTAATACTAAAGTGAACAGTGAATACAGCTGCCATATGATTAGAGTTGTTCTACATGGTGGTTGGAATCTATTCAGTTTAGTGACCTTAAACGGTTATTTCAGTGGGTTTTTTTGGTTTTTTGTTTTTTTTTTTTTGTTAGGCTACCTAATTAGAGTTCTGGATTAACATTAGAAATGCCCTTCAGGGTGAGAGCTGAGGGTCTTTTAGTTCTGTATTTTGTCTCTGACCTTGGTCACTATAAA
This sequence comes from Charadrius vociferus, assembly GCF_000708025.1. Lineage (NCBI taxonomy): Eukaryota > Metazoa > Chordata > Aves > Charadriiformes > Charadriidae > Charadrius > Charadrius vociferus. Next base: position 3,912,150 of record NW_009648441.1, read on the forward strand.
TTTGTTTACATTTTAAACTACTGTGCCTGAAGCTGGGTAGGTTACAGAGGAGATTGCTAGATTCTGGGCAGTTTTAAGCAGTATTACACTGTATTGAGTTGCATTACCTCATATTGTTCTGTATCATGGATAGATTTGTCATTGTCTGTAGATGTTTAGGCAGCTGGTGGGTCTAGTTTGATAGCTGTTTAGGTTCTCAGGATACAAATAGATTAAGAGGTCCTTGCTTTATTTATATTAAAGAGAAGGAAGTGTTGAAATAGCTGTGAAAAAACTGTTGGAAACCTATCATCTCTGATGCCTCTGCAGCCTTTCTAGTTTTGAAGCAGTAAGTTTGGAATGTCTTTTATGGTGTCCTAACACTTTTTAATGATATGTTTAAGGAATATGCACTTGGGAGGAAAAAATCCTATTGTCACCTCAAGTTACCTTTTTCAGTAAATTCAGATCTCTCTGTATTTTGTCTCTCAGTCCTTTGTGTATGGAGCAATAGTGGGGGGAACCAAAATCAAACAATACGCTGAAACTGGAAACATTTTTGTTGAAATTATAGAAGGGGTTGCACACTGCATCTGAAAAAATGTGATCACAGGAAAGCAGACAGGTCAACGTGTTGCATAGTGCAGAAAATTGAGAGGCAAAGGAAAAATGTCTATGCATGTAAGAGAAAGAAAGGGAGGTAGATTAAGAAGCTGGCAGAGTCAGCAGAGAAAGCAGCCAAGAAAAACAGATGCCAGATCTAAATACCAATTCTGTAAGGACTGAATCACTTATTCAGCAGCCATACATTGACTGCCTACAATAATTGACATGGGTACAATGCTGTTGTCTGCTTGGGGAAGAGTTTTTGCATAGTCAGATTGAAATTATTCAGAGAGGTCAAAAATGGCTGTGAAATCAACTGTCTATTTTTTGTTCATACAGATACTATAATGATCCAGATGTCTGCCCTTCAACAAATCACTGAGTATCTCTCTGGGATATAAACATAGCTTTCAAAACACATTTGACAACTTAGATTACACATTGCTGTCTGATGATCTGTAATGTATGTATGTGTCCAAATATATATTTTTAGTGTATTTGCAATATCTATTATCATCATCTCTTTGACAACTTATTTGATAATGACAAAAGATATAAAAGTCTGTAAAATATGGATTAGAATAATCACTGTTGTGTCGCTTAATGCTGTATAGTTTGCAACTGATTGAAAAAGTTATGACTGATATGACATGGCATAGGTTCATGCCCAAAGTTGTCAAAGTCACCTCTAACATTTGGCTTTGTTGTTAACTTTTGTAAAAGATAGCATGTAGGTTGAAGGGACCTTGAGAGTCACCAAGTTCATTCCTCTGCTCCAATACAGGATGACTTGTACAACAAATTTTCTGATGACTGTCTAATCTGCTTCTAAAAGCCTCTAATGAAAGAGACTCTCTAGTCACATTCATTAAATCAGTGCTAAAAGAAAAAGAACATTCTGTAGAAAAAGGGCTTTGAGCTATCAAAGTTGTGCAGGTAAATAATGACTTAGAAAAGCCTTCGCCATATAGTGCACACTCTGTTAATTAAGCCATTTTTAGTCTAGCTGTATATGTAGATAGATACGGAAATAAAAAATAAATCAAGAGCAGTCAATGGATAGGTGTTATTAAGCCATGTTATTGCACAAAGTAGAGAGCAGAAATAAATCATGTTGATTGTAATTTTTCTGGATGATGGTTTTTGAGGTAAGATTTTTTTATCTTCTTTTGAGTTTGACATACTAAGTAATTTTAAGAAATACTCTAATATTTTGGGATTATTTTATGTAAAATCTTGTGTGCTTTTTAAGATAGAGAAGCAAATTGTTATAGCTGCTTTTTCAGGTGGTAAACTTCATTTATTTTTATTAACAGTGTGTTGGTATTACAACTGATTTGGATTCATCACCAGTTAGAATTAAGCAGGCTTGCAAGCAACTCTGAGTTTCCATAATATATAGAGTTGGGTGCTGTCAGTGAAGATGATGCAGCTTTATACAGGTACACAGGTAGGCACTGTATGACTCATGGCTATAGGTATTAATTTCATATTCAACAAATATCCACTCATTTTGATCTTAGAATTAGGGAGACGCTGATGGAAACAAGCCGTGCCTGCCACTCCAACACTGAATCCTGAAAACTGAGTTTGTTTTGGAACTGGAGCTGTACAGTTGTTGCCAGAATGAGTCAGTATTTTCAAAGTTACCATAAGGCAGCATCTTAATGCCATAATAAATTTCTAACCTTAAAGCAGGAAATAAGTATGATATCTTATAAATGAGTGGTAAATGTTTGCTCTTAAACAATGATCTGTTTAATAAATGGTAAGCCATAAAAGTAAAATGTCAAATAAAATGAAAGCTTCTGCCTATTATTGATTAATAAATTTTCCTTGGTCCTCTCTGTAAAAGTAGTGTAATGACCAGTATTCTAATTTAGGTACTTAGATCATATATATTTGAAAACTTATTCTTGCATTAATGTGCTGATGTCTTCTGTTTTAAACCTCTCCAAAGGTGTTGCAGAATGTTATTAGATAGTTATGTTTCAGCTAGGATGTGGATAAAATTCAGTGCAGGATAAAGTAATTTTAATGTATAGTTTTTAAAGTACATTAGGACTGCATAAAAGAAAGGACTATATGAATGTAAATCATCATTATTATTAATAGGAAATAGTATTAATAAATAAAGAAAAATAAAGAAGTAATCTATGGCCAATGATAAACTGCAAGATAGCCAAATTGGATACTAAAGTCAAATTTACCACCCTGGAAAGTGACCAAAGACAGTTCATGATCTTATTCAATGGAAAGCTTTGTGTTACTTCATGTCATCAAGGTATAGGAAAAATATTGTGTAGAGGAAAACTTTCCATGTGAGAAATTAAGTTGAGAGCTTGGTAGATTTCCACAGTTATACAGAGCAAGTTTTAAAATGAAAGAATTAGTATTGCTTCTCTGTGCATAAAAATGGAAGATTATGACTGTGTCCACATGAACAGTTTAACTGGATTTCCATTGCTCAGCAAAGTATCAGTTCATCTTGTATGCACATGAAAAATTTTCCAGAATCCATTCCAGACCAAAATCTTGTCAGACTAACCAGCTTGATGTGTATGACTAGCTAGAGATTAAGTGTTGGCAAAGGATATATCCTGTAAACAATCATGTGCAGCAGAATGGTCGCTGTTGGAAGGCAAAACTACAGAAAAAAAACTTTTATCTTAAAATGGAGATTTTTGTTTAATTTCTCTACTTCTTGCTACCTTTGTAAATTCTGGCAAGTTTCTCCTCTCAGTTACCTATCTAAACTTGATTCTAAATAATATAGGGGACAGGATTAAAAAGAGAATTTGAATCCAAGAAAAACCATTCACAAATGAAATCTGATACCTGACTGGAAAAGTATTGCAAATTTTCAGTTTACAGGTAGAAGAAAAAAAGCAGAACGGAACATGATTTCAGCACAACTGTAAAACCAATGCATATAGGACAGAATCTCTGAGAAGCTGAGAGTGATAGGAATAACAGCAGTGGAAAACTTTGTCAGAAGACTCAGGCAGAAGGAACTATGGTCTTTATAGAGGTTTTGGGTAATACATCAAAAATGTGATAGAAAAATAAAGAAATCTCCCTTATGAAACTCGTAGGAATAGAAGGAAAGTTGCAGGTTATTATAAAAGTTTTAAGAATTCCTCAAGCAGTTATTTAGACTATATGAAGTTAATGGAGTCAAATAGCTTTGAAAACTCATTTACAGTTTCACATTGAGACATCAGTGAGTGATGGCAATTACAGAACTTAATAGTTTTAACACCTGTAGTGGCTCAAGCCAAAGGCTGTGTTGCGTACTGTATTTAACAGCATCCACAAGTGAACGACTTGGAAGAGGGAAGAGCAGGATGAAGTTATGATATGACATGTCAGCCTAATGCTAATTTCAACCTCCAGCTATTTTTACTTTAGAAATTTCCTGAATCCATGTGGTTCTCTACATTTGTAGCTCACAATGAATTTCTCTTCCATAAAATTTGCAGTCTCCCCATCAACCTATATGAACTTCTAGGATGCACATCAGTTTTGGCAAGGTCTTTTGTATCTGTTCTTTTTCGTTTTGAAACATGTTCCTACTGGCTTAATTGGACACTTCCTGTTTCCTGTATGAGAAAAGAGAGTTAACAATTTTGGTCCATTTTATTTTATGCCACTTATAGTTTTATTTTCTTCTACCATACCTCCTCTCAGTTTTCTCATTTCCACAAGGAATAGTGACAAGTAACTTTATAGTTCAATACAGAGAAATCATACATAGATATTTTCTAATGAGATAAAAATATATTTAAAAGTTTTAGAGTTTTCTAGTATGTGGGTGTCTTAAAGTGTAATTAATTGCATGGTGTGATTACCAATTTAGCATGCATCAAAATAACTAGAGAGAGATGTGACTTGTTCATAGAGATTTACCCAGATCAATATACTTATGTTGACTTTATTGGGAGTATGTAGTTTTGTGTGATAATTTCTATTCCTTTTACCATGCAGAATTGAGTGCCTAAGAGTGCCTTCTCTTTACCTCTGTCTTCCTTTGTGTGTTATATAGTTTAACTAGTGCCACAGAACTGCGCTAAGTACATATAGTTGATTGTTGAGCTCAACCACTTTCTCATCAGATAAACTGGAATATTTGGGGTTTCATTTTTCTTCTCTTCCAAACCATTGGTAATAGGTTTGTTGTTATCAGAATTTTCCTTATCTGCTTTTCTTCCCTTCACTGCAGAACTACCAGTCATTCTTTTTTTCCTATTTTATGCAGTCTGAACTCCTTCCTCTTATACATTTTCACCCTTGTCCATATGAGGCCTTTTTAGTGGTTTCCCCCATGCTATCTAACACCGTCATTATCATTGCACAGATTGACTCTGAAGAAAAGTTGAACCTCATGTTATAGCAGTATGGGAGGCAATTCAAAATGCCTGACGTTTGACACTAAAAAATCAACTTCAGAACAGATTCTAAGAGGAGAATTTGACACTGAAAAACCTCCTACCAGCTAAAAAATTCTCTCTTATCATTATCAAAGTCCTTTGCCTAACTAAGGAAAAATTGTGGCCCAAGTATATAGTCATTCAAAGATCTGAGAATTTTGTTTTCAAGACTAAATTCTAAATGTAACAAGTTCCCTATTTCTTCTAAATGTCCTTTCTTGGCTAGTGATATTTTTTGGGTTAAGCAACCATTTAATTTGGCCACTTTATTATTTGACAGACTTGAAATATTGTTCTTTCTCATCTTTCCTTTTCTCATAGCAACTAATAGTGGGATTGTTTTCTATTGACAAGATTCCCTCATTCATAAAAAGTTCCAGCCTCTAGCTGGCCATGGAGCTCCCTGCTCTCCAAATCTTAGTCCTTGAGAGGCTTCTAGACAGCTGTAGTATTGCTACTCTCTCATTTTTAAAAGGCAGCATTCTAAGGAAAAATAGTCTTAATTTCTCCCTCTGACCTGACACTGTCTGTCTTATCACTGCAGCTCCCCACGCTAAACAGCCTTACTCATTTCCATCTGGGGACAAATATTTCTAGTCAAAAGACACATCAAAGCTTCTTCTTCCTTTTTCCTTTTCTTCCTTCCTACAAGAGACATAAAGAACTGCAATGAAAAATAAATGCATGAATAAATAAACATCCACAGGACTCAACAACAAATCACCCTGAAGGAAAGCAACCGAGAAGGAAACTGAAAGGAACTATCACCTGTATCAGCAGCTAGTGACAGGCACTGATGAGGGAAACACTGGCTCCTTTGAGGTAGTCAGCCCAGTATATGGCAAGGATTTCTGGATAAACATTGTTAGTTTGCTTCTGTGACTGTTGCTTATGAAGGCTGCCTTTCATAGATGACCAGTTTGTTGATCAACCTCTATTATATACCATTTAACTTTCTACATTTTAATACCAACAACTCTCTTGAGAAATTTTAAAGAGACATTGTAGTGGAATGAAGAGGACTGCTTTTTTTCCAAAGTTGTTGTAACTGAATGTAAGGAAACAAGAAGCCAGAACCAGAGAGACCTTCTATTTGTGTGTCTTAGAGCTGAATGATCCAAAACTCCTGTATTGACAAAGGAGAACGTTGCCTGTTTTGCTGCTGGGAGGATGGGGATTAAATCAATCTGATATTGCACTTGAATGGCAAATCCCTGGACTGCTTAAACAATTCCTACATTTTGGATTTCATTCTAACCTGCAATGTACCAGGCAGGAAGACATAGTTTAGGAAGTGTCTTACATATGACTTTGAGTCATATGCCTCTGAGATCCAACTGTGCACTCAAGATCATTTACCAAAAACCTTAGACACAACCAGAAAGGTTTTGTTGAAATTACGAAAAGTCAGTCGGACATCATCCCATGCATTCTGCAACTGAGAATATGTGAAAAGACTGTCAATTATTTTTTCTTCTTTTTTCACTCCTCTTTTCCAGAACAAGGAGAGCTGTGATGGGTTGTTCCCACTCAGCCACTCTCTGACTCTCCCTCCTCAATGGGACAGGGAAAGAAGAAGAACGGGAATGAGAAACCTTTTGGATCAAGGTGGAGATGGGAAGATCACTTGCCAAATATCATTGTGGGCAAAACAGACTTGATTTAGGGTAAATTAATTTATTGACAAACAGAATAAACATGTTTTTACTGATTTGGGTATTGGAAAGAAAAGAACAGTAAACAAAAAATTTACACACTTAGGGAAAACACCTTCCTTCCCTTTTTTCCACTCCACTCCAAATTCTTCTCCTTCCTCCTTGTTATTGCCATAGGTTATACTCAGTCCCTTCAGCGAGGCAACGCATCATGCAAGGTTGTTGGATGCATGTGTGTGTGGAAGTTATGGTCAGTATATAGTTGTTTCCCTCTGCTGCTCGTTACTTTTTTTTTCCTCTGCTCTGGTATGGGCTCCCCACAGGCTGCAGTGCCTTCAGGGAAGCACCTTTTCTTCCATGGAGCACCTCCTCCTCCTCTGCCCCTGGTGTTTCCTATGTTGTTTCTTACTTTTTTGTTCCCTCCTCCTTTTCCTCCCCAGCATTGTCTGACCTTTCTTAAATATGTTTTCCCAGAGACATCATACACACAGCTGATGGGTTCAGCTTTGGACAGTGGGGGACCACTGTGTCCAGCACAGGGCAGTCCCTGACCTCTGTCCACCGCTGTAGCCCTCAAACTACCAAAACCTTGTCATTTACACCCAGTCTGAGAGCAAGGGAAGCAATGTCTCCTTATGTAATGCGATGCTTTTTATGGAAGAAAGATTAGGCAAAAAGTATACCCTAGGACTGTACTGTCCTACTTGCTCTTACTATTAGCAGC
>NW_009648441.1:3919588-3950754 GCF_000708025.1 Charadrius vociferus
AGGAATTCCACTTCTCCCACTTCAGCTTTCCTCCCTCTCTCAGAATTGACCTGTATTTTCAAAAGTAAATGGAGCTTGTTTGTTTTTAGGCTTAGTGGGTCCTATGCTGATGATGTTTTAAATAATCTGATCTTTTAAAATGCAGAATGAGTGTTTTAGTAAATTCTAATCAGGCCTCTTCAAGATGGCCACCCAAAACTAGACGAGGATTTAAAGCTTTGCTTTGTTTTCTTCTTAATGTCAGTCGTCTGTAATCTGGGCAAACAAATCCTATTACTGCATGACTTTACATGCTGTTTCAAGACACAGTAGGTTCTTTGTACCAATGTAACAGAGGAAAACACCTGAGTTTGGATTGGTCTACCTTTACTCATTCAACTTTTTTTTCTTTTAAAAGTGAGTATGTCTTTGAATTTGTGAATACTTAGAATTCCAGCCTGGTACTTCAGTGATAAAAGTCAACAGGATGTGGCTGATACAGGAACCAGCTATTTTTAGGTAAAACTCCTGAAGTAGGATTTAATTCCAAGTCTTCTCTGCATTTTTATTTCTGAAACTGCTTGCCAGGCTTGAATGGTACATGATTAATAATTGAGCACATCATATTTATATATTCCTTTGCAATAAATGCATGAGAAGAAAACAGAAAATGAAGGGGGCGGGGGAGGAAAAGGATTAGCATCTTGGGATACTAAAAGGCAAAAATGTAGTTCCTGCAAGAAAGACAGGAGCTTGGAGTGATGATAACTTATCTGCCAATCTACCTGTGTTTAATCTTTATGTACTAATTTCTACATTCATCCATTTACATACATGGCCTGTTCTCTCTTGCTCAAGGGGATCAGTGGCAAGATTGTTGTAACTGCATTAGGATTAAGGCTAGACTGCTTATTTCTGCTAAAATAGGTGCTGCATACTGAGGATAGAAATCAGTTTAAAAGTCAATACAAGGTATGTTTCTCCCAGTTGTGTAGCTAGCAGTGTGGCCCCATGTCTTTGGCTGAGTTGACACTTCTGTCTTCTTGACATGTGACAATTATTTGCTTGTACTTCCAACCAGAGCAAAATAATACTATCAATCAACTTCATTACAACATCTTACGAAATTAAAAATCAAAAGTCTCAGTTGCACTGCCTTAAAGTGCTAGTGCTAATGCTCTACTTGTGGTATATTGAAGTAACCACATCTACCCTTCTTCCCACTAAGAAATGCTGGCAGTAAATTGTTTTTAATTAATTTAAGTTCCTAAACCACCAAGTCTTCCTTTTGGAGCTTGAAAAATACTGCAGAAAAAAAGCTTGTTTTTCACAATTCTCTTCAAAAGATACCTCTGGGGGTGTAGGGGCTATAGTGTAAAAATCTTGAAAATCTTGAAACAGGACTTTATTGTTGGGGAAGTTTAAAAAGGCATACTACGGCTTTACAGTCTTAGCCACAATCATGGTCCTATCCATGTTACCAGTCAGAAAAATCTCTGAAATCTCTGCGTGGTTCATTTCTGCAGCACAGAATGGGATCCACCTAGTTCATTATTTAGTGTTCAGTAGTAGCCATATCTATATGCTTCTCAGATATAGGCAAAATAAATCTCATGGAATAATGTCTTCATGGAATAATACGCCTGAAGGTTATTTTATTCCTCACCACTGGTCAACATTTGTTACCATCCATCATGAAACATCAAGATTTATATTCGCTCACACAAGCTTTTTTTTAAAAAAAAAACCTCTTCTACTGGTTTTATAGATTTTATTATTATCTTTACAAGTGTCCAGTTTCACTTGAAATTTTGCTATCTATCTCAAGTACTCATATAGTTTCTTCTTAGGATACAATGGCTTCAGGCATCACAGCTCCATTTTGAGGTAGGGCTCTATGTCACTGACACATTCTGGTACCAGTGCTGTCAGTGATAATGAGTCCAAACCTTCGTGTAGTATTCTCAGCAGCATACAGGAGAAACACGTCATGTCATTTTATTATGTTCAGAGTTTATTATGCATTTTGTTTCATATGTCATATTTTCTGCTTCTTTACCCATTAACCATTACAATAGTTTTTTCATTGATCCTGTCCCAGTGAGCATCAGTCTTTCTCTGGAATGACTACAGTTAGTACAGAAACAAACCATTCCAGTGGTAGGTTCGGATTTGTTAAAACCTTGCCTATGTAATGAATTTTCGAAACCTGTACCCATGCTATTATAAGTGTTACTGGAAAAGACTTCTACAGTAGATGGAACCTGGAGAGAGCAAAGGAATTGCTAGCATATTCATCCTGCCTCTCCAGTGTTGTGTACTTCCATTGGCACAGCTTCACCTACCCTAGGTGCTTTGTGTGTTGGTTCATCAGCAGATCTTGTGCCAGCTTGCTGAATGACATTCCTTTGAAATTCCCCCAGATGGTTTGGTTGTTTTTTGGGGTTTTTGTTTTTTGATGACCAGAGATAGCTGTGACTGTTTTAAAATCTTTCTGCCACTCCACCTATTAGTTGCCACCCTACAGCTAGGAAGTCAGAGCCCTCAAAGCTGACTTGGTGAAACAGATTGTACAAGTGCTTCTCATCCACTTTGGCAATGTTGCATGGCTTAGTAGTTTAAATTGCTGAAACAGAATACAGAACACAACACAGAAATCCATGATAAAATGAGGACAAATAGGATATTTTAGAATTTTGTAATGGGAACTTTTAAAGTAGAGCCTCCATTGTGGCATATGTGATGGCAAATCTTTCTGAACTCAAATATGACTTGTATATAACAAACTCATCTTACAGAATAACACGACGTTTATGATTTCCTAAGGAAATGTTTAGCTTAATTTTATTTGTCCAGTGAAAATACTTGAAGGCCCACATACTTCTATATAACTGCCTGCGGCTTTTTAGATGCTATGTATTTCTGAGGACTACCAAAAGCCTAGTCTGATCAAGAAGGAAAAGTGGCTAGTAAAAAAAAAAAACCAAAACAACAAAACTGTATGTATTTCCAGGGTAGACATTGATATTACTGCTGACAACTGCTGATCAGCAGGGAAAGTGTGAAGAAAACACAAATCAACCATCTGCTTCATCCATCTGCTGGGGAAAAAAAAAAAAAAAAAAGTGTTGCCATTAGCAGGTCTGTTTATAATTCTGTGTGTTCTGTGTACAACTCCATGACAAATGTCTTAGATAACCTATATTTTTTAACTTTATAGTTAACTATACTAAATAACATTTAAATTACCAAATTACAAGCAGCTTTAAGTTGCTGGTTTTTGAAATGAATAATAGAGTATAAATTCCTGGATGTGTCCTTAACGTTCACGATGAGAAATCAGTGATTCTTTAATGTGTCCATTAAAAGAGTTTGGTTTAGTATTAGATATACTTGAAAATTTATGTTTGGGGTTTTTTTTTTTGAGTGAGGATTTTTACACAATGTTCCTTTTTTCTTCTCTTTATTTGCTTAAATTCTATTTAAATGTTGACATACCTTTCAAAAGTGAAAGTAATAAAGTTGGGCTGTAAACTTCAGGTGAAAGTATTCTCCAAGCCCATCTGTGGAGGTTTTTGCTGAGGAGAGCAGTTTCCTTGAACTTCGATGTAAGAAGTGTCAATGACAAACACACAAAGTGAGGGAGATACCTGAGAAATTTTGTTCAACATTCTTTATTTTTCAGTATTCTATATTTTATTTGTCCTATGGGTTAGGAACTTCAGAAAGGGAACAACTGTTCTAGTTAGACAAATCCCATTCAGTGGTAGGAGCAGCCTATATCTGGCAGCTCCTTCTGTGATGTGTGATGAGGTGTCCAGTACATACTAGGCACTCAGTATTTCCAGAATTCAGACAATGCCAGATATTTTGCCCGTGTGCAGAGTGCCCCTGTGTAAAATCAGTAGATCCTGTGCTTTGCACAGGATTGTCAGCATTATCGCATGCTGACATTTCTGCTGCTGCACATGCATAGTAAGTCCTTTCAGAATTTATGCCCTTGCTGGTTCCAGGAAGTATACTGGAAAGGTTAAAGGCAAAGATCAGATCACCATCACCAGAACCACTCCAACAGCTGTCTGAAATGCTGGGGAAGGGCTGCTTCCCTTCCCCAACATTTCTCATACCTGATTAGAATGAACTCCACGCCGGGAGGTTTTTGTTTGTTTTTTTTGCCATTAATGCAAGTAGCTCTTGACATGTACACAGCTTTAGAATGCTATTGGGTCACTTTTTAAGCCTTTTCTGTTATTTTGAGAGCCAGGAAATATTAAAAAAAAAACAAAACACAACTTATGAAATCATGTAAACCTTGCCTTATCTTTTAAGAGTGGGTTACAGTAAAATTTTAAAATAAAATCCCACCAAAAGCCTTTTTTTGATTAAAGTGTTTGTCATTTTTTGAAACTTTTGAGAGTTACTAGTTTGTGATATTCTTCCAGACTTGTTTCTCTGTCATTGGTAGTTACAGAAAAAATTACTGTATTTGTGAAATTTACAGAAAAGTCCGACCCTTAGCTGTAGGATAAATATTAACTGAGAACAGTCTTACAGCTGGGAAGTCAAGCTGAAACACAAAACACTTTCTCTGTCACTCCTTCCCTATAAACTTATGAGCAGAGATATTTTGAGGTGATAGAACACTGTAAACATTTAGATTGTTGTTAAATGAAAAAGTTCTCTTTTCCCCCAGCTTCTTTCATAACAAAACCAACATTATTTTGTCCTCTGTCACCCTGTAAGAAGTGAGTAGTAAGAAATACAGTATTGTCTTTTTTAGATTGAAAAGTTGTCACGAAAAGAATAGCACAAAAAGAAAAAAGTGACATAAGAATCCAATTACACTTGACTCAAGAAAGCACACTTCTCTTTCTTTGCAAGTAACTCTACCAATTGATCGTGATTCATTATTACAGACAAATGTAACTTTCTTCTTTGGTCTTGTCTTCTCGTATTGTTCAGATAAAGAGTACTAGGAAAACTATGTATAATGTTTCAACTATGTGCAAACTTTATGACTGTGAAATCAAATAAATCTATGTTTAGGAAGCTCGGAACAAAAGACTGAAGCCATTTATGGTGACTTGCATTAAGCAATTTGCTTTGTGCTTAGCATTGTTTAGCTAAGCTAATCATGGAAGATTAACCTTTAAAAATTTATATTGCAAAGTATGATGATCCCATTCTTGGTTCTTAATGCTTTTAGCTCTGTAAACAACATTTGACATTTACCAATAGTAATGTCATGGACAAATGTTCCCCCGTCCTGCAAATAACAAAGGTTTGGATTGCTTTCTTTTCCTTCTTTTGAGGAAGCAGTTGAATATTGGCAGCAGTGCAGGTTTTGTTGTTTTTTTTTTAATGGTGAAGTAAATGATGACATCATTGTAGAGATCATTAGAAGGTTAATGTTTAACACTGAAAAATATTAGGCAAGCATTCAGATTTCTGCAGTGGCCCACTGCTTCCTCATTTTATTTGAGTGAAGCAAAAATACTTCAAAGAATGAATGTGAGAAAAACTGGTTCTAGGGCGTGTTCTGATCCTAAATCACAGCGGCACTGAATTACGTGCATAGGTATGAACCTCCAAGCAGTCCTATTGCTTTTGCTGTGATTCCTCATATGTTTATACCTACTGTTGATCTTTACCTTCAGGTAGTGCTGTAATATAAATATTCAATATTAACAATGAAAAAGAAATAACAATAATTCATCATAGATCCAGTGTTTACTATTCAAATTTTCTAGTACCTTTCTTAACAGGAGTTCTGAGGAACAAAGAGTCAATCTTAAATTAGTCTGCCAAGCTTTTTTAAATCTATGGTCTGAGCACCCCTCCTGCTCCATAAATTTCTTTGAAGAATCTACAAAAGGCAATTAAGAAAGGAAAGTTCAAACACGTTATGCAGCAACTTGTATGCATGAAGTTCCAGATACTAGAAGAATATTGGTAACCATTGAAAGGGAGGAGAATTTATGGGACAGGCTCTGTAGCAGTACTAATCCTTGATACTAGTAGAAAAGTGCTATAGATCTTTTTTTCATGTAATACAAAAGCTGTCATTGACATTTAATGGAGTTGGAATATGTTTCTTTTAGCTTCACAAGACACAACAACTCAAAGTGTGTGAGCTGTAATTAGATGGCGAATACCTTGAAATATAGCAGTGTTTCATACTCACCCATATTTACTCTTCTTTTAAAAACAAAACCTGTTGGAGCAATCTGAAGAAAGTCACATGTGCAATGAGGCCTTGTGGACACCAAGTGTGAAGCACGAGTCATGTAAATGACCACCTCAAAACTAGACACAAAGGTTAAGGACATTGAGTTATGAAAGATTTTGTGACTGCTAGGTGTAAGTTGCCCTTTTAGATACTTAACTCAGTGGAGCTTCTAAGGATATAATTAAGCCAGTTTTGTCTCTGCTAGGATTAAATCCAAACTATTACTGGGACAGGGCAGAAAATGGCAGTAGTTCCATTCCTATACCAAATATTATTGATGACTAAATTCTTAGGAAAAAGAGAAACCACTGCAACTTAACTTCTGTTTCAAGAATTTCTTGGAGCTTCAGGCAGATTCCTGATTTGAAGAATGGCTGTTAAGACACAGCATAGAATTTAGAAATGCAATGCTTGCTCCTGTTAGGAGACGTTACTGCTACATCCACACAGCTTGGCATAAACTGTAAAGCTAGGCCAGAGATCTGCAACCAGAAGGGCTGGACCAGTCTCATCTGAAGAACTTGAGTTTATTAATTTGGGGAGGGGGGAAGAAGGACAACTACAGTATCCCTTTAGCATCTCATGCAAGATTTAAAGGCTTTTCAAAAGTTCTACAGATTTCTTTTGTCCATTTTTTTTGCTGACACTGTTGAAGAACAACAGCAGATCACAATACGGCACTTTCCTTGGTAATGTTTTCTGAGTTGTATCACACTAATCCAAGTGGATCTACGATTCTGCTTTTAATGCCAGCTGGTTCTTTAATCTTACTTCCTAGTACATGGTGATTTATATCTAAGCAGCTAACAGCATAAAGCAAAACACAGTATCAGTTTAACATAGTAAACAGAGGCTAATTTAACAATGTGAGGCTAAAAGGCTTCTGAAAGTGCTGTATGTCACTGCAGGTTGTCTATAGGACTATGTGCATACACAGAATATTCATACAAGATATATGTGTACAGTAAACATATGAAACACGTGATTATAAGCATTTGGTTCCGTTTAAGACCAACGGAAACTGAGGGTTCTGAACTCCACATGGGAGATTCTCACAGCATCCACTCATAGATATCTACTTCATGGGGAAAATGTATCCTTTCCTCCAGAGCTCTGAAAGTTTTATTCCACAGGTATTTTCAGAAAATGAGACTTTCAAAATCTCTGGCTCTTTTTTTCATTTACCTCTTCTTTGATCCACAATATTGGGTTTGATTCAGAACACTTTAATGGGGACTGTTTCTATTTCCTTTGTCAAATAGACTGATAAACTGTTATTGCTATGGAGCAAAACCTTTTCTATACACAATATTCTTAATGGGTCATTAATTTTATGTTGAAATAAAAGAACTTTTCCCCTTTTTCTCCTGACAATTATTCCTGATTTGTCTGTATTAGACCAAACTTCTACTCTCTTTATTACTGTGAAGACTTTTCTAAAACCAAGGAAAGACTGACTACGCCCATTCAAGCTTATAGTACAGAATGTATGGTTAAGGAAAATAAGATTTGCACAAATATGTTAACCTATTCCAAAGGATTAGAGTGTTACCCTTTGATTCTATGCTGCTATTTGTTCTTTTGCCTTTGAAATTAATGGGGGAAGACTTACGGGCATTTTAAAATAAAATGATAGGCCTGTATGCCATGGATGGGTGAGGTATTAAAGCTACTTTTTTACTTCCTTCTACATTAGTTGCAAAATGAGGAGAAATCACACAGCTGACCACATAGCAGCTACTTAATGCTGCTGTAAATAGATCGTAATAAGCGTGTGGTATACGTGATTGTCTGTGCTGATAGATGAAAGGGTGTGGGTTGTTCAGCATCAGTGGAAGGAGGGGAACAAGAAAAAAAACTTCTTGATTGCAGCTGCAAATGGTAGCAATTTTTCCTTCCTGCATTAATGAATGTAATTCATGTAATGCATATTATTTCATTCAACAGCAAAATTCTCACGTTCAGTTAACAGACATAAAGTATTTTAATTAAGAATATCAATGAATAAAGACAATCCACTTCCAGAAAAAGCAAAAAAAGACACTTCTTTGGCCATGTAGAAGGAGCTGTGATGCAAATATAATTTACCAGTGTAATAAATTCACTTTCCTAAAACTCTTTACCAAAAGAATAACCTTTAAGCCATGTTCTGGTTTATTTGTCTGTTTTCTCCGTCTAACCTTCCTTTACATGCAGTATTTGACTGCAAACCTGCATTTTACAGTCTCTAGTGATTGAATCACTTCATTCTTTATAAACATCACAAATTAAAAGAGCTTTCAGCAACTGAACTCCAACACAACATACACAAAACTAAAATAATTCGTTGTCTAGAGACCATAACAAATTTTAATGTGCATTTACAGAGTAAACAGAGGGCCAAAAGGGGTCAAACCAGTGGAAGTGAAGGTATGTATTACAAAACCCACACAGTACTGAATTACAAACTAAAGAGTGATGTTTTGTCAAAAAAGGAAATAAAGATGTCGATTGGTGGCACGACATATAGATAATATTAAAAACTGGCTTGCATGAGGACCAAAGTATGTCTACTCTGAAGTTATATCACACAGACTGTAAGCAATTTACAGAATTTTAGTTAGTTTTGCATATACAGGAGTTGCAAAATTAGAGAAAACACACTGAAATATAGAACGCACACAAAAAAAAAGATGTATATATATAAACCTCCACGCAGTCATCAGGGGTTGGCCTAAGTCAGTAATTGCCACCATTGAACAAGAAACAAACAAAAAAGACAGGAAAAAACCCACAGGGGAAAAAGAATAATTAAAAAAAAAAAAAGAAAAACCAAAACCCAAGCAACTCAAGAGAAAAATCTCCTCATCTGTTTTCCAGAAACAACATCCTCTAGTCTGCTTAGCTGCTTTGTAGAATTCCTTTTTTCCCCCCTGTTCCTCATGCAAAAAAAAAAAAAAAAAAAAAAAAAAAAAGCTTTTTGATAAAGTTTGTGGGGTGTTTTATTGGGGTCGATGTTAAATCACTATGTTTTGTTTCATTATTATGCCTCTGTTTGCTTCCAGGCTGGAACGGTTCTTTCAGCGTAGGAAACCAAATGTCATCCATGGTTAATTCTGTAATACTGATGACTTGCAGGCCAACCCCTGAGAAGTCAAGGATGAGGCTTCTCCTTGCCGAAAGAAAAGGAAACTAGGTCTTGCTGTTACAAAACGTTTGATTACATCACACCAGTTCTCTTCAAATAAAAGATCAGTGATACGCCAAAGAAAATAAGATATATCAAGAAAACATGTGGTATCCTCTTCTTTTTATAATATTATTTATTTATTTATTTATTTTATTTAGTATTTTTGTTTGTACTTCCTGAAGAAGGTGCTCCTTGTGTAGAGATTTAGAGTACATTGGGTGCAGAGTGGTGGTTGGAGGTTAGGGTCAACTTTGCTGTCCGCTCCGTGGATTTTACAGGCGATTTGCTCTTTGCTTTAAGAAGAGAAAGTGATATTGGAAAAAGTCAGCACTTTTAGATTAAAGCAAAGCACCCTTCACAAAGCCACAAACAAGAAGCAGGACAGAAAGTCCATGGCTTGTAGCTATCCTCGCACCTGCGGAAGAAGTTATAAGATATTCGCTCATCTTGCAGATTTCCAATGCTCCTTATAAGGCTGTTTTAAACACATACATTTATATATTTAATTAGCTCGCCAGGTTGGCTCTGGTGCCCATGAATGTCTTGGCATGCACTGCAAATAACAACACATACAGAGTATTTCAGTCCCAGGGAGATTTTTGTTTTGCTTTGCTTTTGTTTCTTTCTGTCTTTTTAAACAACATTATCCAGTGAAACCACATACCAAGAGGAACAAACCCAACCACCTTGCACCTCAGAGTGTTCTTTACAAAATCATTTCCAGCATCACATCGTTGACTGCTAACAAAAAGGTCATGTAGTGGCTAAAGATTGTAAAACAGAGGAGATACTGGCAAATGGCTGTGCTATTTACAAGGGGGAAACAGAATACTAAAAGGGTTGGAGTATTTATTTTTGAGAAATTATATTTTCCCAGATTTTTTTTCTTTTTAAAAAAACTATGAAAACAATGGTACATATTATTTCTAAACACATGACTTTATATATTAAGTACGTTACCAGAATAAAAACATTCAGAACTAGACTAATTAAACTGAAAAGTTCATACACCGAGGACATGAGCATTTAGATGTCTTACATACCATGTGTCAGTGCTTGATAACTCCCTAAATCATAAAGAATTACATTCAAAATTTGAAACATACTACTTGAGGTGAAAACCATAAATTTAATTTGGTTACACTATAAATAAAAGTTCCAATTATAACAGGTTAATGCATGATTAATAGATTTTATAGCCGTGTTGTACACTTGGAAAGCACAACTGTTATTGATGGTTACAGGCACCAATTCTATAACAAAGTAATAATGGTGTTATATGCAGTCAATAATAATGCTGGGCTTTTAATAACTGGTTCTTTTTAAAAAATCTATTAATCATGTATAAGCTATTTTTGTAAAGATTTTAATATTAAACTGAATACTGGATTCCACAAAAGGCACATTTATCTCTCATCAAGAATATAGACAATGAAAGCAAAAAAACCCCAAAAAAACCCTCAAGGCAAATGCTTATTTTTTAAAGTTTTCAGATGTTTATCAGTAAAACATTTCTCTGTGTCTCCTAACTATGTTTATGGGTGTAGCAAGAAGTGTTTCTGTTCCCATCTTTGGTAATTTTTTCCCTTCAAAAATAGGGTTAAACTAAATCCCAGAGCTCTGAACACTGCTTCCTTTTCTAAATACATTGTGCGAGACGTTGCATACATAGTAGTTGCCATAAAAGACACACACACAAGAGCTTCCAAGTAACAGCGATATTTCAATTATCCATGTGGGAACTGAATTTCTAAATGAATATTGACTTTTAAATGGAAACATGTCTTAAAGACATTTCTAAGATTTTTAAAGAAGTCCAAAGGAACTCTGAGCTTAGTTCCTACTGAACATAGATAGGAGTGGGAAGCCTATTTTTCTCTTGCCCATCTGATAATGCTAGTCTACCTGTACTACACTGCAGTAGTTTGCTGGGCTTCTCAAAATGCTTGTTCTGTACTAGCAACAAGCAAACACACAAGCAAATTTGCTGTAACTTCTTTGTGTGGGTTCTTCTCATACAAGTAGTATTTATAAGCTTGCACCCAAAGGTCAAGTTCAATTTCTGTTTTGAGTTTTGTTGCAGCATGGCTTTGTTCTCGCTTTTATATCAGGTGTAAAATTTGTCATTACTTGTCAGATTTTTATAAAGCCTTCTATTTCCCTAACTAGGTTAGCAGAACTTAGCTAGAACTGTTGTTAGTGTGAGATCACTTCATGATGTATTGAATTATTTTCACTCATTTTATTCCATTTAAATGTTTTTTTGATTGAACTAGAGAAATACACTGCTCAAGACAATTCTAAGGAGGTCTTTGGAGATACATTTCCTCTGCACAAAATATGTACAATACAAATAAGGATAAATACTCAGAAGAGTCTCATGGATATTTTTAAAAGAGATTTTTTAACAATTAATGGCATTCTAATTTGAGAATTTGAAAGCTGTACTGTGTGGAAGAGAAACAGCATGATACAAAATAGGTTTGACTTAGACTATTTCACAGTGGGAAAAGCAGCACCATAACATTTGCAGGCAAAGCATTCTTTGATTTTTGTTTTGTTTTGCTTTTTTTCAATATAGCATCTGTAGATTCCCATATTAGGGGTCATATATTTCATACACATGATAACCTTTATATTTATAATGTTCAGTCTCTGTATAAATCACGACCTAGGATTTATATCACATGTTCTAAATGCATGTTCTTCTGTAAACGGCAACTTTGGTTTTCTTTATCTTGCAAGGGATTTAGGTTAGAATGTGTGCAGTAAGTACAAGCTAAAGCAATATGGAACACATGAGAAAAAATTAGGGGAAATACAACTAAAACAATTTCAGCTTTCAGGTGAAGAAAGAGGCTGGCTGGATTGTTGGAAATCACTATCATAAACAGTGTTCTCTGCATGGTTTCAGGAACCAATTAGTATATCCTAACATCATATCAGATCTGTATATACTGGCTTAATACTTTCCAAAATGCTGTCTAACCCAAACTGATGCATTTTCAGTTAATATATCACCCCTAATAAAACTGAACTGCAATATACAGTGACATGTATGACTACTGAGTGTATTCACATCTTTTCAGTGATTCTCTATGAAATAGAATTGGAGTTTAAATATACTTAGGTTTCCTTTTTTTCTGAAGACGTGTAAAAAAACTGTGCATGTTCTCTCATGAACCCAAATATTTCTTTAGATTTTGGAAGAGTGAAAGCTGCAAATGCAGAATAATAACATAGCAAAACCAAAAGCAGCCTTTTCAGACTATTTCCTTTTTCTACTCTGTCATATTTGCTCATGTTCTATTATTTTGGTTTCCTTCTTCATAATCTAAAAGTCATAGGGTGTTTAAATCAGAGATTTAGTTTCACTATTTTTAAACACGTCAGAGGCAAAGTACAGATCAGAATCCAAATCCAAATGCCTTGAAAATACTGAGGATCTAAATTCAGAGTGTCCCTGCCTATGACAGGGGGGTTGGAACTCAATCTTCAAGATCCTTTCCAACCTAAGCCATTCTATGATTCTATGCAGATGTGTTTTTTGTGTAGAGTTCTGATCAGGACTTAGTATCACTGGAACTGTGATACTATAAACCTGTGGATCTGGCTGTGGTTTTGCTAAACTGAATACTCATTTCCCCGGCATTTCTAACTTTATTTTCTAATTAACATAACGAGAGCTAAAAGAAATTTTATTGCAGGTCAAGAACACTGGGAAAAGCTGGACTACAATTATATTACCCTCAAAGACAGTAACCTGGAAGAAGAATGGTAGTTTATATGCATATATTATTTCTACATTATTAGTTAAACTGTACTTGATGTGTGGGTCAGGGATTCTCACATTTTGACCTATCAGCCACTGGGATCCAGTTAAATTCTTCCTGTGAGATGTAAATACCCACGTGTTGCCTTTTGTTTTCTGCCACTGACATACATCCAAAAGAGCAAATATCCATGAAATACTTAGTCACCTTCTGTAAACAAATGCTGTATTGCCAAAGGCATGTGATCATGAGATAAGTTTTTTGTGCAACAGCATGAAAGAGTAGCTCATGCCATTAAACTCTTTGAAACTGTGATTTATCCAAATGTGTGGTTTACTTAAATGCTAAAACAGAAAAAAAAAAATAGTGATAAGTAATTGTGACCTTAGTTTCATTATTTTATAATAAAATAATCTCTGTCACAAATGCTGAACCATATTTCAAGGCTCATAGTGTATGGACCAAATACCTAAACATCAATTTTGTTCTGTTAATGAGATTAATTTTAAAGCATCTAAGTACAAAATAAAGCCAGCAGAAGTTATAAATTCTCAGTAAACCATAACTGATCAAAAAACTAGTTACTTATTGCATGCCTGAGTGACTACAATCCCTTGCTTTCACTAAAATATTGATCAGACAAAATTTGTGCAAAAATACATGGGGATTTGGGACAGGAGCAGAGAAAAGTAAATCCTGGTTTCATAATTTTGCCTGTTTATTTTTCACAACTGGACAAAGCACTGATTTGTAAACTAAGCAGCTGCCTCAGGTCTTACAGTTTTAGCATCCCCTAAGAGTACCTTACATGATTAACCACCTTGGGTCTCAAGCAGTTTGCATCTGCAAGAGTTGAAGTTTAGCAAGTTTGGCACTCGTGCTTGCTAAAGTTTGGGAGGTCTCTGGGAAGTACTAGCCTCCTGCACTCTGACCCTCAATACCCGTCAGAGCCTCTGAAAACCAGATTATACAGTTGTGGATACAATGACTGGTGTATCGCCATATTAAAAGCAGAATGAATCTGTGTATTCAACAGCACTGCTTCAATATTTTACTAAATATATAAGTTTAGTGAGGATATCCTTGAGTTTCCTTTAATTAGTGAGGGGGGGAAGACAAGGGAAGACAAATGCCTGAGTAGAGTCTTGGTTCTGTGCTGGCCAGTACAGGAGAAATATGGGCAATCACATGGAAGACCATCCTAGATTCTCTGTTTGCGTTACATAAACTATCCCTGCACATATATATGAGGGATATATGTATTCAGCTTGTGCTGAATATGAGTTAATTTTGTTGGGCTACTGGTTTCTGAAACCACATAGGTGTTGAAACATTGGAAGGTTCAGTTTTCAGGAATTTGTGCTGATATTTTCCATCTTTAAGTGCCTGGTTTGCTGTTTTGCAAAACTCGGCTTTATTTTGTAGTGGTAGATTTGAAATAGGTTTCTTCCCAGCCCCAGTTGAAACCACATGAAATCACAATTTTGCATTATTTCCGTGTAAAGTAAGTAAAAGTTCATTAAATACTTGCCTTAATTTTACTGGGGATATTAATGAACCATAAGAATTATTGGAAGATGTTTGCAGTTTTACATCCATAAAGACAGGTGAAACCAATTATGGCTGATTTTATTTGAAGTTTTATTTGAATATGTCTCTCACAGGTTTTAAATAAACAGATTCTTCCTCTCTGGCCTACGAATTACTATCGTTTTTATTCCTCTGAATTGCAGAAATCACCATTACCTGTAGCCTTCCTACACTGCTGGCATATTCAACACTCAGGAAGAAAATTTCCCTTCCACAAAAATAAGGTCCCCCTTTCCTTCCTTAGGGGAATTACTTCTCATGTGTATTTTAATGTTCAATCACCTGTGTTTGAATTTGGGGGACTGAATGGCAAAAGATGAGCTTTAAAGATCATATACAAGCCTCCTAATGTAGATACTTTTGGTTAGGCTTCCAGTCCATCTTTCTCCATTGGTTGTACAGTAGTCAATCTAAAATAGTGTGAATTGCTCACCACTGTCTTGGGAAAACATACCACAGAGGGTAAATGAATTCATCTTGTGTGCCAGGAGAAAAGTTCTGAATTTCTGATTATTTTTATTTTTTTTTTCATTTTGGAAGAAAAATACTGCTTCCAAATTGACGGAAATTAAGAATAGGAAATTTAAAATAGGAAATTCAGAAAATGTAACTTCCATGAAGTCTACTTTGACTTTGCATCCAACTTGTAGCTCTGTTCATCTGCTGTGTGTTCCTTATCTGCCAGTGATGCCCAGAAGAGCAGGTGAGGAAGAAGGATGGGATCCTACACGGATGGTTATTCTCTAGCTTTCACTAGGTAAGGTGCCCAAGCAAACAGAGGTGTTCAGTCCTGTCACAGGGCAAAAGAAAGTGACAACTTTCCAACCCTGAGTAGAGGAGAGAATCCTGCCAGAGGTTTAAGCCACAATAACTCCTGGAGCTCTTTCTGGGTAGTCTAGTTGGCTTAGTCCGCCTCTAGTGTAATTTTTGCTCTCTTCTATATTCTTTACCCTGTAATGAAGGATTCCATTCTCATCAGTGCATTTCCTTCTGGTTTAATATGCAGTTTGTTTAAATTGTGTTAACAAGTAGTTCAGGACTAGATATTTTACATATTAGCTTGATTAGGAAATCCTGACACAGTTTTCCATTGGGTTCATGGGTGTCACTCATTTCTGTAGCAGCAATCCTAAATTTTGTTCAAATGCTTATGCTTCTTGGAAACTTACTTAGGTTGTTTTGGTCTAAAAGTGAATCTAGCTATCTGGACCAACTACCCCATCAAAAATTCAACTTCTGAAATTTTAATTTCCCTAGCATTTTCATGTGATGGAGTAGTAAAGTAGCATTAAGTTAGATACCCGTGCAGTGAAATGAAGTGTAGATTAATTGCCTCTGCAGGTGATATGTAGGGTAGATAGTGTCAGAGTCAAAATGAATTTTGAACCTAAGGCACACAGCTTTCAGCTTTAGATATACCCAGAAGCATATTTCTCCTTCTAGCAGCTTAAAACTTTTTTAGTGCTCAGCTACCTCAAATTTCATGTGTTCAGCCAAGGAAATAGTGAGTTCTTGATGTCTCTGAATTGTTTAGTGGCTGTACAACTGTGATTACTTCCATCACTATATATTTATTATATTATGAAAGCTTTTTTGTGTTGATACTCAGACTTCCCTGACTGACCTTCTTTTCTTAGGAGAATGACATTCTGTCTACCTGGGGTTCTCAGTCACAATTGTTCAGCCATCAGCCGTTTGAAGCAGATATCCTAATTCTTTTCCTCCCTTTAGTTGGTGCTTGAGCCTACAAAGTTGCAGAGTTTTTTTGTTTGTGTTTTGTTTTTTTTTTCTTTATATTGAATATCTCTTCACATGTATAAATAATGCATTGACTTCAGCTGTTTCTATTTCAGTGAGAGAGTACTTTTTGGAAAAAGGCTTGCTAAGAGAACTATTTCCAAATAAAATATGAAACAACAGTGTTAGCTATTTAAATTATGTGAGAAGCAGTCCAGTATCGAGTGCCCATTGCAACCATTAAAAGCTGAAAAGAAGGGGGGCAAGCTCAAGCATATGCAGGCCCTAAATTGGTTAATTGGTATTGTTTGAGAACCACTGGCAGCATGCTTTATGACTGCTCTTATCAGCGCTGGGCACCTTTCTCTCATCGTATCCCTGAAAACCATGGGTATAAAATATCTTAGACTTTTTTTAATGTGTGACAGAAAAAATATATAAACCAGTGCATTTCAGTTTATCTGTAGGAAATGGCTGATTCCAAAGCAAATGCAGTTTTTTGTGACTGTCCTGTGGTAACCCATCCTTATCCCTTTACCTGCATATAGTTATGCCCGACCCTGAATGAAGGAGGGAACTGTTAACAAAAATTCTTGAATTGACTCTTTAGTTAGTAACTGGCTTCTGCTATTGTAACTGAACATGGCTCCAGCACAAATTGCTCAGCATTTTTGTAATGTAGATAAATGTGTGTATATTTGGTATATGCCACATTGTAATTAAACTGTTAACAGAGCCATTTCGGAAAGATACCATATAGTTGTAAAAAGAGGTTTTTTGAAGAAAAATAGAATTGAACTCATCTTTTCCTCCTGTGCTTTTTACATCCTGTTCATCCTTCCATCTATCAGAAAAAAATCTTAAATGGGATGATACTTAATATTACTCTATCATCTTCAACAGCACTGTCATACCAAGAAAAATATATACAAAGAGGGTTATTATAACATAGACAGAAGGAAAATTATCATTCTTTGTAAATATTTCAGCATGAGATATTCAATCCCTTTGCTCGCTTTTCACACCTGACACTGCTTAGGCTTATGTTTGACATACAGTCAACCTGATCTCCTTCTATTTATATCATTTATATAAGAGCGTTTTTCATGGAACTCAGCTAAGCTCCCATTTATCTGTACCCATCCGAGTGGATGAGTCTGTTTTCTTCTGCCTGATTCCTAGATGGTAAGTGTTTTGAAGCAGGGACCATTCTTTTGATCCTTTGTTTGCCTGGTGGATAATGTAGTTGTTATAGAGATTAGAACAATGCCTCTGACTAACAGAACATACCTCTGTCTAAGGGCTATGACTCACAAGCTCTTAATGATTCTAGCTGCAGCCCTTTAAGATGATAGTGCCTCCATCTCTCTACCTCCCCCTCTTATGGAAATTAAACCTCCAAAGGTAGGAGGGATACAAGCAAACCCTATGCCATCTCTTCATCCATGTCTATTTAACAACCCAATGTTTTAGTTTATCAGCTGTCATAGAAGCTTAATGCTCAACACTGTGAACTGGGAGAGCTGAGGAGCAGGCACTTGTTTCCTTCTGCTGTCCAGGTCTGGGACAATAACTTCTGATTGGGGCAAGACAGAGACTTTGGGTGGCAACATTTTAAATTGTAAGAGCTAAATCAGAGTTCACAAGTCAAAGTCTTCCCCTTGTTATTACTGTGCTACAAATAAAAAAAATACAACATTATCACCCCTACAACCACAGTGCACTGGTTCGAAAATGGTGGATTGTGAGAATGAAGCTTGAAGTATTTGTGCCAAATGCTGTATTAATTGTCTCTTTTTCATACTCTATATTGTTGAATTTTTCTACTTTTATTTCAGATTTTTTTAGCTTTCTTATTACAGTTCTGAGATGTGGGATCAATCATAACCATGAAATGTCATTCATCATTATTCAAAGACTCTTCAAGTATAAGATGGTCACTGATCGGGACATATTGCATGCATGTGAATAATTCAACAGAATACAAAACAGGTATTTGTTCTGTTATTTTGGCAGAGTTCCAGACAGGCACAATGCTATGTCTCCATATTCTCAAACAGTATTATTCTACTAAAGGGTTTTGCACAGTCTGAATGTCTACCTCTCTGTGAAACCTACTGCTAGTTCTTGGCTTCATAATTAATTTATTATTGCTCCTTGACAAAACACCTTGCCCTTTTAACTCTTTTCAGTTGCACAGAATGAACTGGAGTTGGATATACCATCTTCTATGGTCATGTAGAAGTCACTTCTATAATCATTATAGCCCTATGGCTGTGATTTGGTGGCAGCAGCAGCAGAGGGAATAACAGCAGTAGAAATGGGACTGGCAGCATCCAGATTTGCTATCTGTATTTTTGTTGCTGTTGATGAACACACAGATCATATGTATGAAGCACTGGGAATGCTGGCTGTGGCAGTTAACTTTCACATTTTTATTCTTCTCAGCACATTAGGCAGTTTTGTTCCAAGGCAATAGCATTTGTCATTAGGTGGGGAAACAAACTCCAGTGAGGTGGATCAGACTGGAACACCCACACACAGACAGGAGAGCAAGTTGCACTGCCAAAAAACATCACAGCAACTTCCTTACGATATGGTAAAATGAAGGATTTTGGGTAGAATCTTCTTTTCAGAAGGCCAGCGGAAAGATCATCACCTGCTCTTCAAACAACATCCGACTTTACCATCACCAAAGCAGGATTAATTGATTATTACTGTGGCTGTAAAGAGGGTTATGTGCCTGGAATATCTTTGAAGCTCATGAATTATTTAATCAAATGGTAAATCCCTGTCCAGAGAATAAGAAAATACTATGAGTGTTGAGCTTTCTCACTAGTTCGGCCTAAGGTTTCAAAGATAAACACGAGAAAAAAAGTTGGTCAAAGCTAAAATAAAAACACACAAAAAACCTGAAACAAGAAAACCCACTATCAAGAATACCCCCTTCCCCTCAATCTGAATGAGCTGAAAATAGCAGTTTTCAGATATTTTCCTTCCCTTCATCCTGCTCTCAGACAGCTTCACTGTTCAGAACATGTTTAGATGGTACAAGCTGGGTAAAGCTTAGGTTCTACTTATAATTCACTCTCACTTTATGAGTAGAAGAGTATTCATCTTCATCCTGATGCTTGAGCCAAATTTTTTGCAATTGTAAATGAATGCTGTTCTTTTGGCTTCAGCACAGTTGTATCCATTCCAACTACCAGATAATTCTACCCATCCATTTTAATTTTAAGTGATGCAAAGGATTTTCATAATGAAGTAGGGCACCATAGATGGGAAACTTCCTGCTTCTTGTCTGAAACAAGCAAAAATGTCCTTTGCTTTTCTGTATATGTGTCAAGTAACAAATGGCTTGTGTTCTGAAGCAAGAAAATCCCATCAGTTATTTCAAGAGCAGGCCCTGTCACATATGCTGCAATCTCTGATGGCCCAGTGCAAGCTGCCTGATTGTATAGCAATGAAAAGCAATTCCACTGAGTCGACAAAGAACTAATAAACAGCGACTTTTCTTATCTTTCTTTACTGTTTGGCCCATCTGTAATCTTTCTAGTCGTTAATTAACAAAGAAAGTTGTATCAGGCATGTAGAACAGAATCCCTGTGATTCTGCTACTCAGGGAACTCCTGTGAGGTCCCCTACCAGATCTTTATATATCAGTTTTGTTCTAAAGGTGAAGTGAGTCTGAAAGATTCGCTTTTAAATAGCTAAAAGAAAGGAAGTGACATGATTAAGTGTATATGTAGCAATGACAGATGGACAGTAAAATATACTGGTAAGGTTACTAAAAGAATAGCAAAGATCTCAATAGAAATGTGTGTGGATAACAACAATGTAGATGGAGAAAGGGCAGAATGAATTTCTTAAACTTTGTCCATTCAGGTCCCGCTGTGTCTGTCCTCACTGTTTCTGGATTGACTTCAGAGGAGGCAAATATGTAATGCAGCATTCAAAGACAGTTTTCCATGTTTTCATGCATTTAACCTCTACAGTATCTGAAAAAGCAACTGCTTAAGAGTAGTCCAAGCTACATTTGAATAATAAAAATGGAAACCTGCAATGGAATCCCCTTTCCTGTTGTAGCCTGTTTCTAATCTGCCGTTACTTGCTTTCTCAAATTCTCCCTTACCCCTGCTTGTGATTACTTAAGGTTATCTAACATTTCTTTCCAAACATGATCACTTTTACAGGAATATAAGTTACAGTGGAGATACCATATGTTTAAGGACAGAATCCATGATTATCTCAACAAATATGAGAAGACAGTGATTTTCTTCTATGATTCAGTATTAGTGCTTAACCTTGGGCATGACTAAGGTTGAAAATAGTATCTCTGATTTCAGAGAGGATATGTTTAAAACTAAGCACACCCAGTACTCAGTCTGGCATGGGCATGTGGGATTGAGCAACTACTAAAACTCATAGAACAACACAAATGAACACATATTGGTTGGTGAGTGCTTTCTCTTCTTAGTTCTTGAGCCTGTGTTTTTGTAAGAGGAATAGAAAGGAATAGAAAGGTGACAGTGATGTAGTACCAGCGATGGACAATGGCATTGAGGGATGGCTACAAAAAGTAGCTACCATTTTCCTTGTGACAGGAGTTAGAACTGCAAATCCACTGAAAACTGTTTATTACTGGGTTCAATTGGACTAAGCACTAGGAACAGGAGTTTAAATACTTGTATGCATTTAGTTCTGTGTATTAGTAAGTATGTAGATATAGGAAGTAAAGATGTGGGTTTTTTGAAAGAAACATATGGCAGTAGTGATTTCATTCTGCATTGGAAATCCTGGCCTATAAAAAAGGAGTTCAACTGCTGTTAAGACCTTGCTTTATCAATGAAGTTATTTGGAGCAGATTAGCACTTCTCAGAAAATGCTTTCAGTTTCAAGGTCAACAACTAACTGGCTAATAGGGCTACATCAATTAACGTGGTTAGAATTTGTTTCATTATTTCAGAGAAGCTAAAAATGTGGAGAGGCTTCATTTCAGGAAGAGAGAATCAAAGTGTAAGTTTCAAGTAAAAGCAGAGATTGTGGTGTATACAGGTGCAAAATGGTATAGTCCTCCCATCATCTTTTTGCAAGAACTTCTGAGAATAAGGTTCAGAACAAGAAGAACAAAACTCTCATTTGGCTTTTGCTTTAATGTAGTCCTAAGAAAACAGGGACTTGACTTTTTACTGTGTAACAATTACAGTAATGGCTGGTGCCTCCCAGCCTTACGGGTACTCACAGTTTCTAAAACAGCAGCCTCAAAAGCCAAAGTCTTTCTCTTAGTGAAGAAAGCACTAATGTTGGCTGTCACCTTGGTGAAGGCTACAGCAGACTTTTTGTCCCTTCACTTTGAGAGGAGATGTAACATAAAAGAAAAAAAAAAAAACAACACGACAGGAGTTGGTTAATAACCCATAACATTCCAAATTGGACATAAAATTTGTGCTTACAAAAGGTTGGTAATAAAAGAGTCCTGGGTTCTGTAGATAAAAATGGAGGCTGGAAGGCATGTCATCGGTTTATCAGTATCAACAGACTGAAGATGTATGTTTTCATCCTCTTCTTTTGAATTCACACCTGATGATCAGCTTCTCAGTGTGACTTATGATGCCAAGAATCCAGGTCATTGTGTCTTAGGTAAGGACCACTCTCTCCTTTGTGCTTCTTTTCAAGTCACTCACTGCAATGCTGCCATCATCACAGGAACAGTTTCGGCAGGTAGTTAGGTCAATAGTTGAATTTGTTACTTCAGGAAAGAACAAAATGTTGCTAGAAATGTGCAGCCTGTATGTAAGCAGTCAGACAACGGACCTAATGTCACTTCTTCATTTGTAGCTATTCCCTCTTGAGTCCTCTGAGCCTGATCTTGAGTCTGAAAAGCAACTAATGGCTTTGAGCGCTTTAACACAGCATTGGCAGAACAGGAAGAGTTTGGGGGATAGATGAATTCTCAGCACATCAAATTCTGCAGCCCTTTATGTTGCTATAAATGTTGAGTGACTTGAATGCAGGTAGCAGTTTGTCTAGATTTATGTCCATGAAAGAGTGAGATTTGGTGCAGCCTGTAGATTATTTAGCTTCCTTTTACCTGAATTCATTGCAGCTCTTGGACCTCAGCTAATTGCAACATTGCTTAGAGTTGCAAGGCTCTGTGATAACTCTGTACTTTAAGCTTTGGGCTAAGATACGTTGCTATGAATTATGCAGAAAAAAAAATGTCTGTCACTCCACCTACATAGGACATTTTCTGGATATATGCAGATTAGCCTGTCAAATTACTCAGATTCCTGTTAAACTGTGATGGCTTACTTCATTTGCTGCAGCCCATGAATATGAAATGAAAGGGTCAAGCTGTTTCAGCTTTGACTTTTGCTTTCTTGACTTTTTTGACTTTGAGGCAGACATTTAGTGCTTCTCAGTGTATTATTTGAAGACTGTCTGTGAGAGATGTTCTCTTTAGCTCTTTCTTCCTATATTGAATCTCCATTACAATAAAAATAACAAATATCTTTTAAATTCACATGGCATTTTTCAGAGCAGCATAAAATGCTGAATGGACCTCATATCACATAAATTTGTCAGCCCTGGCTATATAGTCCTCTCACATTTATCACAGATATTCTTATTTTTGAGTAAAAGGGGAGAATGGCAGAAACATATGTTCAGTTGGGAAATGCTGATATTTTAAAATGGCATTGACTATAAACTGCTTTTCTAGAGCTACTCATTAAATACCTATTATTAAGAAATAAAAGACATTCTGCAGTGTGCTTCAGGATAGAAGGAGTTAAGTAGAGTGCTATCTACCTTTCAAAAATAAATTTTGGGGACAAAATATTCATATAATCAGACTCAATCATTCTTATATTAGTATCCACGTTCTTCAGAAATAGGTGAACAAAGATTTACCAATAATTTTGCAGTGTCATGTTTTTCTGTGCTGTAAACATATTTTGCAATAGTCTGTGAGCACGGCAGTAAAATTTATTGCGTGCCAGCAACAATGCACCGGCTCTCTAATATTGGAGAATATTTGATACAATTACCTATGGTTAACAGTACTTGTCTCTTCAAACAGTATTGCTGAAGTCAATGTATTACTCAACATGAACAAACACATCACAGTCACCCACGGTGTCTTTCAAATACAAACGTGGTTAATAATGATAAATTTGTACTCAACCATGTTTCTGTGTTCTAGGCTGGATGGACACATTGCTTACATGTAATGTAATCACACAGCAGCCTTGTGCATGCATATATTGTTAGCATGATGTTGAAGAAGAGAAGAGTTTCTCATTTGACAGTATAAGGAGATTGTGTTGATCCGATATCACGAAAAGGAAGACTGTTGTTGTCTATGATACCTCCTTTCTGCTTTTCTGACACCTTACGACTGATGTCTCTCCTTCCGCAGGTGAAGTTGGTACTCAAAGTTACCTAGAGCTAAATCCCCCCACTGCCTTGTGCTCCTGTGGGTATTTCTATTGGTGTGGAGTGAGTGCAAAATGGAGTGAAAATCCAAATCATACCGTAGCTGGAAAATCAGGCCTGGCTTTTGTCAAGAAAAGGAAAGTAAATCTTGGTTCTCAAGAGTTAAACTGATGTTCATCAAAAATATCACCAGTAATTACTGTATAGCAAGTGACCGTTAAATTGAAATTAAGCCTAATGTGGATTCCTGGTACACTCTTTGTTTTGTCAGTAGATGAGTTTCACCTCTGATGAATGCAGTGTTAATTTCTGCTCCATCATAAAACAAATGAATTAATAAACTAAATTCTATTTTAATCTGTTTAATTTTTAAATTATTTATGATTGGGATTGTCTGCACTCGATCTGCAGTAATCTTTGCTTAAGGAAAAAAAAAGAGATGAAACTTTTCTATGGTTTGTTTTGGTTTTGGCTTGGTTTGGTTTTGTTTTGTTGTTTTTGTTGGTTTTTTTTTAATAGGGACGTGTAATAACCTACTAGCTCTCAAATAATAAATGTCCAGTAATCAGGCAAGACATTGCTTGGATTAAAGACATTAACAATATTATATATTCAATTGTACATACCAAGTGATTTAGTGGATTAGGTGTTGTGTGGACACTTTGGCCTCAGTGCAGTGTAGCCTGTAGCCATACACTTCATAATCTTGTGACTGTTTTAATTAATTTCACACAGAACTGGACAGAAACCAGAGTTTTCTTTTTTCAGACAAGTCTGCTACTTTGAAATATATGAGTCCAATGGAAAATAAGCAGTCTGAAAGGACAGTCATGGTAGGATGATGATTTTAAAACAATTGAAATAGTTCTTTTCCTCTAACAGCTCAAACATTTTTGGAAGAGCTTAAAAATGAAAGTGGCTCCATTTCAGGGAGAGCTGAACATAATTTTAAAATAAATTTTAAAAAAATGTACACAGAGGTAAAACGGTGGTAATATGTGCATCATCTTTTCTAATAGCAACAGTAATTTTCATATGAATAATCATATTGTTCCAGTCCGTAAATTAAACTTATTTTCCTTATCAAAATATTTTTCTAATGGTATGCTTGTAAGATGAAAGTGGTTTCACAATAGTACTGCTATTGAATTTGTTGCATTCCCAGTTTTGCCTTTAATGACACGGCATTTGCTAGCAGAAAACTGATGCGTCAGAACAAACTAGGTTAGCTTCCATTATATATTTTAAGCTAGGCTGTGATCTCCTGCCTTACACTGGGCCCTCAGTGTAAACAGACACAACCCAGAATCCCTTAAACTTGCACAGTTTGTTTTCCAGAGGATTTTTGTTCATTTACAACATGTCTCAATTTTTTATCCTTCCCATCTCCCTATTGCCGTCATACAGTGGTCAACAGTTGCAGCTCCTGTATATTCATGTACCTTTGAATAACTGTGAAAATTACTGTATCAATATAGAAAATGCAAACTTACATTGCTTATTTATAGAGTTCTGTACAAAATTTCCCCCCCAAAATATGTGGTATGTTAATTTCTATGTGCCAGACAATTAAGGCATTGCTATTTCAATGCTTGATTCAAAGCCAATGGTCAAGCTCCTGAAGGTGACAAACCTACATTCTCTGACAAGCCCACGGTCTTTCTAAAACCTACACAACCGAAAAACGATTTTGTGCATCTAAGGGCTGCTTAGATTTACAAGCCTAGTTACTTAAGAAAACAGGATTGATACTAAAAGTAGATTAATTTCACCAAATATTAGAGATGTAAAAGTTAGGTGACTGGTATAAATTAACTTCCAGATGGGTGTTTTATTTAATTTATCATGCACAGCCATCTTAAAATGAGTCATTCACTGACATGATCCTCTCTCTCTCCGCTCATTACAAGGAAAGCTAAGCTTCGATTAGACAGCTAACCTTAAGTGGATAAAACCAGTAGAGATAAAATACACGTATAAGAATTTTTGTTGGCATTTTGCTTCTTCTGCCCAGAAACTTATTCTTCAGCTTTGAGGAGGTAAGGAAATAGCAGGAGGGATAGAGCCAGAAAAAAAGGAGAAATAAAGGAGCACCACACTCTTCCTAGTCACAATTCCTGGTTACCTTGTTGAGTTAGCCGCCTTTTACATGCTGGTAAGCAATCAAATGAAAGCTCAAAATGCTTTACCATACCTGATTGTGGACTTTGTTTGGGGATTTTGGCTGCTGCTTCAGGGCTGGAGGTGGCACGCACACGCTGATTGGCAGAGTTATGGATGCTACTTGGAACAGCTGCTGAGATGTTTTTGCGAGGTTTCATGTCTTGCAACCACATGGGAGATGCCTCAAAGGCTTGCATTCGCCGAGAGTGACTGTTAGCGTTGACTTTGAGAAATGCCTGGGCCTTGTATTCCTGAAGGTCTCCATAGTTGGCATCGGTCACCCTGCACTCATACAAGCCTTCATCCTTTTTCCTCACTTTTGAGATCTGCAGCTTGTGGGAGATGTCATTCCCTTGTACTTTCACTGTCTGCAAATTTGCCAGGAAAACAAACAAACAAATACACATGTTGTCAACTATTATTCTTTCTCTGGGAAGACTCTACTGATGTAGAGCCTGTCCAGAGAAGATCAAGTGCCAAATTAACCAGTGGTGTGATTGTGCTTACTGCAGGGAAGTTCCATCAAGGATGAATATGATTATTTATATCAATGAGGATGTCTGACATCTTTCCAAAACTGTTTAGGTGGTTTGCTCTGAAGTGCTAATTGGCCTCATTCCAATTAATTACTTAAGATCATGAACATTCTTAACAAGCTTTCTTACATAAGCCTTCTATCTTGGCACTTCATTGGTTAAACCATTCCAGTCAGTTGGCTTTATTGAATAAGTCAGTTTTTGAACTAGTGCATTAACAATTTTGTTGGATATGTTTGCCAATATTTAAACTTCTTTAATAATAATTTATTAGATTAGCTTGTAGTCTTCACTACATTGAAACTGCATATTTGACATTCAATTGTCTCTTTCAGGCACATCCAAACCTTTGGTATTTTTTGTTTATTAACCATAACAAGTCATCTTGTGTCAGGTGGTTCCTTTTGTCTCATTTATATAACTAAGTACTTATTAGAAGTCATATATCATTTCCGCAGCAAGTATTCAAGTAGCACATATTCAAGATCATTTTAAAAGTTGTCAGCTAAAATAAGACTCCTGATTTATTTTTAATTGCTTTTAATATCTGAGGGTAACATAGCATAATTTTGTCTCACATAATTAAAACACACATGAGTAAATTATGCATCCAGAAATGTGTGATAGGTATTAAGATGCATTAGGAAAGGTAACGTATTTTTTTCTGTATGTTCATTTCTTTAGAGAATTTATATTTAATTAATTGGCTATTACTCTCTATCTGGATTAGTATCTCTTGCCCCACTGGAAGCCAGTTAAAAGGGATTCAATAGGGCAGAAAAGTTCAGCTTTGAAGAACTCCTGAGGCTGGTTTACTTCCACCATTACATAAATATGGATGCAAACGTTGCTTTGTGTCATATAAATGACAGGCAATGAGGAAACATCAGGGTAATGAATTCATGGTAGATCACAGAAATGTAGAACTGTTAGATTGAAACTAGGCATGTGTTATTGGTGATTATACAACACATTGCTTCTGATGGCTTGGCATTCTGTAGTCACCAGTGTTGGAAAAGCACCTATTCTGCCTGCTTGATAAATTGAAGAGCAATAGTTGTGAATACATTATTGCTTTAAGGTGCTGGATGGACTTTACAACCTGTTGCGTTGTATCCAGCTTTGAATTTATACTTGGCAGACCACGTTGAAAATATTGATTGCATACTTTCAGGCATAACGTATGCAATATTAATTGCACAGAAAGTGCTGGATAGTTATTTAAACCATATTCAATAACAATATATCCCTTCTGAACAGCTCATATTCTGCAAAAGGATTGAAGAAGTTTTATGTGAGCCATATGAATGGAAAGAGGATCTGTAGGCCATATTCTGCCTTCATTTGCTCCCATGCAGTATCTGCAAAGTTAACAGTGTTGCATAGCACTAACAGAAAACAGAATTTGTTTGAGGTTTTGCATTTTAAATTTAGAAATGGTTGCAGTCAGCATGTATGCATGTTTTTGATTTATGCCTGATTATCACTTAAACCCAACAGAAGTGCTGTATCTCAGCACAGTTTAAAAACATGGTTATCATATTTTACCATTTCTTTAAAGAATTTACTAAATGGATTTAAAAGTTTGCTCTCCTCTTCATGAAGATACTTTCCAGTAATACTAACGGAGGCTCTGGGTATGCCTTCAAGAAAGAAAAAAAAAAGAAGGCTACATTTGTAACAAGTGTATTTGGACTGTCAACCTAATGTTGATTTTTTTTTTTTTATTGCAAATATAAAATGTTTTATGCAAGCTTATAAAAATGCTGTATAAATACCCGATTGTGAATTATTATCACACATAATGAGAAAGAGATTTTTAACTTGAAAGATGGGACAAGCTTTACAGTCTATATTGTGTCATAGATCTTATGGATTACTATGGGCCAGTATTGATAGGAAATAAATTGGCTGTTAGCACTATGTCTAGTGGAACAGTATCTGAAGATGACATGTGGGCCTCATTTGTAAGATAGTCCAGAAACTTAACTGAAGACATGGTCCACGACACAACTGGTTTATGGTGTATGGTGATGAGTATCATAGAAAATGTTAAGTATGGCTAGAATGTGTATGGTTTTGAAGATAATGTATCTGATTTCTCATTT
This sequence comes from Charadrius vociferus, assembly GCF_000708025.1. Lineage (NCBI taxonomy): Eukaryota > Metazoa > Chordata > Aves > Charadriiformes > Charadriidae > Charadrius > Charadrius vociferus. The sequence continues at coordinate 3,948,310 of NW_009648441.1, forward strand.
ATAAATGCCCTTCGGCTATACCTAGCTGCTCTTCAACCTGATGTAATAACTTGGTTAGTTATTTGTAGGTATCAAAGAGCAGCAGCGTAAAGGATTTAACAGAAATGATTCACCTCTGTTGCCGTTTTAAGCTTTGGTGGTAGTTAGAGCCTTGGCTGCATCTAAAAGGCACTTCCAAAGGGATTGTGTCTGAGAAAGGGAAAATCCCTTTGGGCTCATAAAAAATACTCATGCAGCAGTATCTGCTGAGTATCTGTGTCTTTCCACTGCAGTGAACACCATACCGTGACCCCACCACCGCACATTTCTTGGGACGCTGAGGGAGGAGGGTCTGAACTCTTCTGAGGTCAGGGGCTGTATCTTGTGCCTGACTCAGGGTATGGGTCTACTGAGGAAAGCGTCCTTTCCCTGGACAAGGGCTGGAGCAATCTTGCTCATAATTTTGTTAAGACAACATTGTGGTTTAATTTACAAATGGCAGAGCTGTAACTCTGGCGTCAGAACCCCTCTTTCCTAAGAAACAGTCTCAGTGGCCAAGAGTAGAGATTACTCCCAACAGGGAGGTCTTGTCCAAAGACTTTCTGAGCTTTTTTTTTCTGCCAGCAGGTATGAACCTGGGAAAGCAACCATTTAAATAGTTGCACACGTGACTGAAGGAAAAGTGTAGCTTCACAGCCCAATTCCAGCCTCAAAGCCAGCTTTGCGAGTGCTGAGGCAGGCTCAGCCGTTGTCCAGGGTAAATGAAAACAAGAGGTACAAGGATGGGTGCAGGCTGCCTGCTTCACGGGGTGGAAACAGAGCCTGCCGAAGGGGTCCACTGCCTGGGCCTCGCTTGCCTGATGCCTTCCTGCCCAGGGGTTCCCAGGGGTTCCCAGGGGTGGGGGCTGCGGCGCTGTCCCGACACTCTCTTGCCAGTGCCGAAGAAAAAGAAAAAGAAAAAGAAAAAGAAAAAGAAAAAGAAAAAGAAAAAGAAAAAGAAAAAGAAAAAGAAAAAGAAAAAGAAAAAGAAAAAGAAAAAGAAAAAGAAAAAGAAAAAGAAAAAGAAAAAGAAAAAGAAAAAGAAAAAGAAAAAGAAAAAGAAAAAGAAAAAGAAAAAGAAAAAGAAAAAGAAAAAGAAAAAGAAAAAGAAAAAGAAAAAGAAAAAGAAAAAGAAAAAGAAAAAGAAAAAGAAAAAGAAAAAGAAAAAGAAAAAGAAAAAGAAAAAGAAAAAGAAAAAGAAAAAGAAAAAGAAAAAGAAAAAGAAAAAGAAAAAGAAAAAGAAAAAGAAAAAGAAAAAGAAAAAGAAAAAGAAAAAGAAAAAGAAAAAGAAAAAGAAAAAGAAAAAGAAAAAGAAAAAGAAAAAGAAAAAGAAAAAGAAAAAGAAAAAGAAAAAGAAAAAGAAAAAGAAAAAGAAAAAGAAAAAGAAAAAGAAAAAGAAAAAGAAAAAGAAAAAGAAAAAGAAAAAGAAAAAGAAAAAGAAAAAGAAAAAGAAAAAGAAAAAGAAAAAGAAAAAGAAAAAGAAAAAGAAAAAGAAAAAGAAAAAGAAAAAGAAAAAGAAAAAGAAAAAGAAAAAGAAAAAGAAAAAGAAAAAGAAAAAGAAAAAGAAAAAGAAAAAGAAAAAGAAAAAGAAAAAGAAAAAGAAAAAGAAAAAGAAAAAGAAAAAGAAAAAGAAAAAGAAAAAGAAAAAGAAAAAGAAAAAGAAAAAGAAAAAGAAAAAGAAAAAGAAAAAGAAAAAGAAAAAGAAAAAGAAAAAGAAAAAGAAAAAGAAAAAGAAAAAGAAAAAGAAAAAGAAAAAGAAAAAGAAAAAGAAAAAGAAAAAGAAAAAGAAAAAGAAAAAGAAAAAGAAAATTAGACTTTGGAACTCTGTGTGGTTTTGTGAACATCCCTAGCTGTATCCTGAGAGTGACAGGCACCAAAGGCACCATCCCTTGAGGTGAGCATTTTTATCTGTAGGTTCCTATGCTGTTATTTCATGGTCAAAATTAAGTCCCTGGGGAGATCCAGAGCCTCCTTCTGTTCCCTCCTTCTTCCCCCTCTGTCCATGTCATGTGTGTGTCCCCCGGTCCCCCCGTCGTCCCCCCCCCTTCCCTCCCATCCTCTCCACCCCTTCTCCTGTGGTATTCCCGGGTGGTTTGGGGACCCCATGGCAGAGGATCAGTACCTGAGTGCCTGTCACCTCAGCTCCAGCCTCTTGGTCCTCAGCTGCCCGCAGAAACCACCACTGGATTTCAAGGTACACTGAAGCGGAGCCACTTTGGAAAGCACAAGACATCTCCACATTCTGCCCTTCAGTGGCCGTGACATTTCGGGGAAACTCAGTGAATTTTGCTGCAAAACAAATGTATAACATGTTGGGATCTCCTGTTACCTACTCATTGTTTGTTCTCTGCTTTTTGTGTTGCCTTTTTTGCTTCTGTCTCTCTCTTTTTCCTTTTTAATTAATTTCTCTGCTTTCTTTTCTCATTC
>NW_009648441.1:3950771-3952149 GCF_000708025.1 Charadrius vociferus
TTCCCTACATGTTATCTGCCCCCAGTTTTTCTCGCACCCGTGTATACCTTTCCTCCCTTCGGCACAAATCCACCTTCTTTACACTCCAAGCTCTGCACATGGGAAATGCTGTAGACCCCCCTGCTTGCTCCCATGGGCTGGTAAAGTTTTATGTAATTAGGTCCAAATACCCTTGGGTAGAATGCAGTATTTCACCAGACTCACTGAGGGATTTTGTGCAAGACCAGTTTGGAAGGAGGAAAAAAAACAGATTGATTTATTGTATTTCATAGGGCTGAGCTGGAGACGTGAATTGTTAAACCTTCCACAGATGGCTCCAGCAGCTGTTGGAACAGGGCACTCTTTGGAGGTGTGGGTTACGACCACTCATCAAAATGCCCATTTCAAAGGATCTACCTGAGTTAGTTACTCTTTCTGAGAACCTCTGCTTGTGTAATCAGACCAAGAAGATGTACATCTTCTGACTCTCAGTCCTCACAGACACTTTCTAGAACTAACCTTCACCTTTGAATTCCAGTCCTTTAGCAAACAGGATTTGACCATTTCAGTGTACCACTGCTAGGTTTAAAAACCAATCCTGATGGACATATTCCAGGGCACCAGTATTTCTTCAAGTCTCAGTCTTGACTTCCTGTACATCCTTTCCTATAACTCACTTTAAAATTGTGCAACATAATGGAATATGATAGGCAGGTGAGGGGGACTACGGACAAACAATGTAATAAATAAACCCTGTGTTTCAAGAAGAGGAAAATTTGGAAAGACCCTGCAATGTTGCTTTGTTTGCTCTGTTCTGCGTTGTTACAGATTGACTAGAGCATATTATGATGCAAAGGAAATATCGCTCGTTGTCTCCTCCCCTCTTTCTCTCTCTTTATCCAGGCTTCCTAGCTAACCTGGAATTGGTGGGATAATTTGACAATAGGCTCAACCAGTTTTACTTCTTTTTCCCCTTACATTTGTGCTTGGCAGCAGATACTCAGCAAAGCTACTGGCTTTGTATTTCACGGTGTCCCTTTTTCTGCCCCCCCTGCCCCCGTCAGTCAGCGATTGCTAGTCACCGAGTTAAACTGACAAAAAGACATTTTGTGTATTCGGGGCTTGTAAGTTTGTTTTGGTTTGGGGTTTCGTTTTTTGGGTGTTTTTTTTTTGTTTGTTTGTTTGTTTGTACGTTCCCTCCCCTCCTGGCCAGTCCGTGTGAGCGGTGTGGGGAGGCGGAGGGGAACCCTACCAGCATCTTCCCCCATCGCACCGCCGAGCGCAAGCCCGGCACAGCCTCGCAAAGCCGGCGGGGAGCTACCGGCGGGGAACGGCGGGCAGCGGGCGGAGAGCAAGGGACGGCGGGGAGCGGGGAGCGGCGGGCAGGGAGCGGGGGGCG
>NW_009648441.1:3952380-3988925 GCF_000708025.1 Charadrius vociferus
GGGGAATTGGGGGGGCGTGTGGGGTTGTGTGTGTGGAGGTCTTCAAAGAGGTAGATTTTGTCTTTTTGTCCCTTTTTTTCTTTCTTTTTTTTTTTGGGGGGGGGGTTGGGGCATACTCATAGAATCGAAATGAAGGTCTGACTCTGAGGATTGAAGGATAACAGGAGAGGAAAGGGGACGCAGCACGAAAGGAGACTGCAATATTTTAAGGGAGGCAGTAGATTTAGCCATCCGGTACCAGGTCTGAATGCAATAATTATGCATGCACGGATAGGTGTTTATTGTATGCATACATGCATATATACAAACATGCACAACCCAAACACATGTATGTTGATTCACCAACACCCCTTTACTCTTCTGCAAGGTGCCTGTTATTTCCCTCTTTGCAATCAAGTAAAGGAAGCCTGTTTTATTCTCACTTTGGGGAAACTTCTCGCTCTGTTCCTTTTTAAAGGCAATTTTAAAGCCAAATTTAAACCTGATGCTTGGTATTCTCATCTCCTGTACATTGTGGTTGTTTACCTTCTTTTTATTCTCTTCTTCCTTGCGTCCCTCCCCCCCTCCCCCCATCCTGCTCTGAGTCTGTTTTAGCACAGAAAAACACACACACGTATTTGACAATAAGTGATCTTACCTTGGGTAGAAAGTCCTTGTTGAATATACATAACTGAAAAGAAAATGAATCCAACATAAGCTAGAAAGATCCCCATCATTCCAAGAGGAAGAAGAAGTCACATCAGGGTAACAAAAGCCAAAGGTACCCTCAAAAAAGGAAGAACTGATATAGGAGTGTATGTATCTCTAAATATATGAACAGAAAGAGATTTTTAAATGTTACAAAAAGGCTCTGTATTGTAGCTCTAGCTGTGACACTGGCAGCATTCTGCTACTCAGTGGAGTCTTTTTCTTTGGGAAGAGCGAGTATTGCAATACAGTGTGGTTCAGATGAGCTGTCTCAGGCGCTGTGTTGCTTGAAGTCCAGATTCAGACTTAAAAAAAAAAAAAACAACAAAAAACACAACACGTTGAAAAGTGGGTATCAGCTGCCTTCTGTGCCTTTTTTCAGCTACCTGGCAGCTTCACCCAACGTCAGCTCCTGCTGCTCAGGATGGCGTGATGACTGCCCTCCCTACACACTGATCCAGCTTGGGAAGAGGGGAGTGGGGGAAAGAAAGGGGGGGGTTTGGTGGGGGGGAATGTGTTTTTTTTTTTTTTTTTTTTTTTTTTTTTTTTTTTTTGCATAGTGTACAGCTTGTGATTGTATAGAGAGCAGGGAGCCTTTATTGTACTGATGTAATCTTCGGTCTTACATCCCAAATCACTCAGTGGCTAAGAGGGCAATGCAGTGGTTTGATTTTTGGTGAGTTAAGCTGTTTCTGTTTTCTCCTTTTTCTCTCCCTCTTACAGGGTCTGAGGGGAAAATAGTTTCTCAGTAATCCTATTGCACTCGCTATTGCCTGCTCCAAATAACTATGCTTCTAGCATCTGACATTAAAATGTTGTTCATTTTGTCTTCAAAGACAGATAAAGAAGATGTTACTTAGAGTGTGCTTAGGATACATGTAATTATATAGATTTCTATGGAAAAAAATATTTAGCTAGATAAAAATTGATTTTGATATCCTACAGATTACTCACAGTAATATATATATTTATGTAAGCCAGAGAAGATGTTTACAGCATATTGAAAAATGCTTCCTCCTGCAGAGAACATTTCCTTCTCTTCCCTGTTTTCTGCCTATGTACATTGATAATGTTTAGACAAGAGACTAACCTTGACTGTATTAGCTGTTCAAAACACCCTGAAAAACATCTGCACCGAGGGAAGTTCTCTGACTGAAATCATCGTGCTGTTTGTAGTAAGAAGCCATCTAGAAAGTGCTTGTTGCACTAAGCAAACACCAAATACCTTCGCAAGGCTGAGACAAAGACTAAATAGAATCTGAAAAGAGCACCTGATAATCACTCCGACTGCCTAATAGCTGAACTTAACTGCTAATCACAGACTAAAAGAAGCTATAAGCCATACCAAATTAAAGAGGATTTTATCCGCATGGGCAATATGTTTTTCTGTTGGATGAAGAACTGGACAGGTTCTGTCATTCCTGGCAATGGGAGTGCAGCAGTTCCTCAGTGGTACAAGGTGCAACTTTCACCTTACTTACTGCACCATCCAAATTATTACATGCATACAAGACATCTGACACAGCTGTAGAGATCTGTTTCACAGAACTAATGCCATCTGACTGGAGATGTAGACTTTTGTCTACATTTTAGCACTTATTTGTTTTACAATTGCATGAGTTCCCATCATTATTTATGAAAATAAGGGAGGTATTTCCCTATGGCAATGGTCTATTCCACTGATGTCATATCTTAAGCATAGCAATAATTCTGAGTAAAAGATGAGTACAATAAATCAAGTATAATTTAAATGATTAAAATGATCCCACAAATAAGAAAACAATTATGTTGCCTGAAAGATTTTCTGTTACCACAGAGTTTTAATTCTTTTAAAGGAGGTCATGATGGCTATATTCAAAACCAAAGAAAACCTGCAAAACAAAAGAAAAACACAAGTCTTTAAAGGTGGTGGACCTCAATTGTCTGAAGCTGCCAAGGACTGTGAGTGATTCAATGATTGGACACACACTATAGTGGTCTTTACAGGTTCAGATGGTGCATGTTTCAATAATTTCTATAAAAGAAATCAGATCCTTTTCATATGGGCAGCCAAAATCCTAAGTCACTCCTGAAAATGAAGGCTGATTATAGGATTCACTTCAAACCCACGTACGTCATCAGTAATCAGTTGAAATTACAAATTAGAGACATATTATCAGCAGCCAAGTTAAATGTAAATTAGACAGGAGGAAAAAGAATCTAAGCAGCATCACCTGGTCTAGAAGGAAAACAGAAAACAAAAATAGATCACTTTTTTCTCTCTTTTTTGCCTATTCCAATTCAAGACACTTGATAGGTAAACTGAATTTTATCAATTTTTAATTTAGAAACAAGAACAAGTCTCCCAAATACCTTGTAGTCAATGGAACTAATGAAATCTTAAATTACTGTCACAGTAAGGTACAAAATAATATATATGTTATTAAAATATCAAACCAGAGGATGTATTTATTAGGAAATTGATTTAATGGAAAGAATCCTAAAACTTGGTTACATGCTTATTATTTTTACTTAATTCATGTACCGCAACAAGCCATATGAGTCTGTCAAATATTGCAAGCAGAAAACAGAAATAATCCAACTCATGCTATCAATGCTAAATTTCACCCTGATGAACGTGGCTTGTCCATAATCAACCATGCTGTATGAATCTGGGCAGTGAATGTGTCTAGTTAAGTTGTGTGAAAACTCTGCCTTTTTTTCTGCAGAAAGTTTTCATGTAGATTGATTTATGTGAGAAGTATAAATTGTGCTTTATGGCATAAATGATATGGTTTATGTGAGGTTTTTACTGCCTCCTTTTTCCCCTTTCAATGATTCTAATAGAGTCATCAATGAACACTCTCCCAGTTCAAAGCCAGAATGTCCATGCACAGGGGAATGAGTTTTTAAACATGCCAAAGAAATGTAATAATGGAATACCCATTTATGCTGCCTTGAACCTGAATTGTGTAGTTCATCCTGTGTCTTATTACTACTTCAGTATGTGTTCCAGATCAAGTGCTCCTTCAAAACCAGAAAAGACCAAGCATATTCACCACTTTGCCCAGCTTACAGACCCCAGGTCTATGCATCTGCTTTAATCATTAAGGAAAAAACTGGCTATGGAGGTTATGATTCCAAGCCCAATAAAGGTTAGAAATGAAAGTTATTGTGTTGCTGGTCAGCAATAAGGTTGGAGTGCTTTGGTCCCACTAAGACATGCACTGGTATGGGCTGCCTTGCCCTGCAGGAAGCTGGTCAGCTGATGGTTTATCTCACTGCATGAGACCATGACTGAATGTTGCTATCCAAGCCCAGTTTAAAATGAAAACAAAAAAGTTACTTGTAGATATTTTGTTTTATATTATTTTGTTTGTTTGATTGATATTTTCAGCTTATTTTCATTGATACTGTTATTTCAAAGATTTGTTTGCCATTTCAAGAGAAATTTTTCATTTTCTGATGAAATCTCTGATTTATGAAAGTTTGAAAAGGAGCTTGATTTTCTTCATTGAGGACTGCTCTTCAGCTTTGTTAATGCAAGTGCTCATACAAGCCTCTTCCAGCATATCGCTGTTGCCTCTTTGCAACATTATCACTTTATCTTTGCTATAAGTAATTAAAATATATAGGAAGTCTGAACAAGCTTGATTTGTAATGGGGAAAACAAACCAATCAACAATTCACTTTTCAGTGTTTCTATACTTGCAAGTTTAGTGCAGCTAGTAGCAGCATAATTCAAAAGTAATTATTTTGGTAATAATTCTGCAAAAAGTTGTGGAGGGTTAACTTTCAAACCTGAGCGTATCAGTGGGACTTCTTACACAATTACATATTTATTCAATTTAAGGAGATAGCACATGCACAGAATTACTAATATTCAGATCAGGGAGAGCCTTGGCTATGCTCAGAGAATTCGTAATCTTGGAAAAACAGACAAAAGTGAAAAACCCAAATCTGTATATTTTAAGTACTTCTGGGACAAGAATTTCTCATATCTGTGTATGATGTCACTGTGGGATCCCAGAAACAGTAACACAACTGATGATAGCTATTTCACAAGGAAACACTCTAACCTTAATCATGACAGAGAATAAAGGTATGACCTTTCAAAACTAGTAGCATTTGGGACACTTACCAATCTGAAGAACGCTTGCCAAATGATGCTTTTTGTTACTTCAGTAGGATTGCTTGTTCTGATTACTGTTGTGCATAAACACAGGCCATACTGCTCATAGTTTGTAAATACGTAATTTTGTGAAACAGCATTTGGGCTGTGATATGTCTACATTAGCTAGGTTTGATGTCGTGGTGGTGGTTAGGTTTGGGGTTCTTTTCCCCACCTTTATTCAAACATATATCAAGTATCTATGAAACCAACAGTGAAAGAGGAGGGGATTATAGTAAAGGTTAGAAATAAGTGCTGGTTTACCTTTAAGTTCTTTTATTTGAAATACCTTCACATTCCTACTCTTCAGATCACAGACATAATATTTGATAGAGTTATAATTTGTGTTGCTACTCTTGTGTAAATTCCTGCATATTTGGCCATTGGTCTGAAAAGTATGGGTTGTATATACTCAATAATAGATCATATCCCTTAGAAGCCTGCATTTGTTCATTGTGCCTAAACTTCTCGCAGCTTTGAATGCTAACTGCATGCACAGCATCTTCACAGAGTGAACAGACATGCAAAGGAACAGACATGTGCAAGAAAGCCTGCAATTAGAATCTGGAGAAACAGGAGAAAGGCAAGAGAAGAGAAAGCTGTGACAAGGAGCTGAAGCATCAATGAATGGGTTGAAAGCTAGAAAATGTCATAATGTAGTTTGTCTGTTATCTTAATTCATTCCTTTCATTTGCCTGCACTTATGAGCAAGCTCTACTTCAGGTGAATCCCTCCTATTTTTAACTTGGGCTCATAGTTCACTCAGTAGCCAAAATTGTCCTAGTCTAAGAATGGCTTCTGCTCAGGCCGGGGAAGTAAAGGATGCCTTTGTACATGGTACTTCTGCTTTATTTCTTTCAAGTACTGGAAGAGAATGGTTGCCTTCCCCTCAGGGTGGCCAAGTTCTTGCTTGGAGAAGTAGATTCTGACTCTTGACTGCCAGAGTTCCTGAGTGATGTTGCACAGTCTCTTGCATCAGATGTTTCACAGATGTGTGTGCTTCTCATTTCTGAATGCCCATCTCAAGATCTTGAGGGCGGAGACAAAGAAGCACTGATCAGTCACAGCTGCAATTAAAGTGAATGGGTGCTTGAAGGTGCAAATTATTACAAAACGTGACAAAACCCCACCACCTGGGTCGTAGGTAGCTCAGTACTGACTGTTGCCTGTCTGTAAAGTGGGATGTATTATCCTGTCACTTTGAGAGGTTTTGTTAAAATAAACCAACCTTTATGAAGCTCACAGAGCTTTGCATGGTAAGCACCATGGGGAAATCCATAAGGAAATGAATAATTCTGTCTTCAGCTTAGGGTTCAAGTAGCGTGCATTGGTGAGGCCTAGGGACACACACTGAACAATAAAAATAACCAAAATATCAAAGGCCTGCTTGCTACTTGAACTCCATTCTTCACATACCCTGAATGAGGTGGTTGATGGCTCTAGAAAAAAAACCCGCGTCATGGTGCATTTAAAGACTACATAATGTTGCATATGAAGGGCAGAAAGCTTAATTCTTGCTTTGCTGTCTCTTGAGTACTTGATTTTGCAACTTTAACAATGCTCTTTCAGTACAGCTTTTTACGTATAGTGAACATTTTATAGCTCTCTCTCTACCATTGTCTCTCTCTACCATTAGGTAGCTGGGAGAAAAACTCACACAACCTTAAAATGGGACTTTGGGCATCAATCCAAATGCTTTTTTTCCTGGATTTCTCTTTGTTTTTATTAGAGAAAATACAAAAAAGAAAAAACAAAAAACAACAAACCAAAAAGCTTTTTTAAGAACAGTTTGTCCCCTGGGTTTATGGAAACCACGTGAAGCTCAACTTTCTATACAGAAAGCCTTGATGCTGTATTACTCTTCTTATGAACCTCCTCCTTTTTCTTGTCCTGTTTGTTTGTGGTGGGTTTTTGTTGTGGGTTTTTTTGTTGTTGTTTTTTTTTTTTTTTTGGAGTTGGTTCCTGCCCAGAATAGTGTAGAAGTATCTTTACAGTATGATAAAATCATATTTCTGGCTTAAGTGAGTTTTGAAAAACCTGAGTTCCTAAATTGCTTAGGATCATATTGTCAGAGCTTTTCAGCAAAAAAAAACCCAGGATGCATAAATTCTACTGTAGGATTTTATACTGTCTGAGCTATGGATATTGACTGCAGCTTTTCTAAATTCAGGCTTCACTGAAATTTCCGTTTGATTTCCCCTTTTTTTGCATCTCTGCATCTCTGAGGGTGTTGGTCCCAAATACAGTAATAGTTGAGGCGGTTTCTTGGAACAAAGCTACACTGGAGAGCAGGATGGTGGCCAGGCTGTTTTCTCTATGCTATTCAACATGTGGTTAGTGAAGGGTGTGCTCACCAGCTTCCAAAAAGTGGGGAGGGCTGGAGACAGCTATCATTCTGGTCTGATAAAAGACTTCATTCCTTTCTTTGAACCATGCTAAGGCCAATCACACTCTGTCCATGAAAGAATTAATATTTCTTTGTGGAGGTAGCCCCAGACTTTGCTTGATTCTTTAAGATCTGTCAGTTTGATGAAGAAAAAAAGAGCATAATTAATTTTCTTAATGGAGTAAGAAAGGAATACTTCCTGAAGAATTTATCTTTTTCACTTTGGTTTCTCTTTTTTTCCCTGACTTCACTGGCATGGGCATATTGGGTGCAACTGCACACAACTGCACCCTGAAATAGCAGCAAAGAAAGCAGAAGAAGTGTTATGTGGTGGTTTGTTGTTTTTTTTTTTAGTTTGCAGATTTACAATGAATCATGAAGGTACAGAGTAGCCTTAGGGAAAAACTGTTTTCTTGCAAGACAAGTTCCTTATTTAGCATTTGAAAATACTTTTTCTGTTGTTGCATGGTAGGTGTTATCTGTTCGTTTATTTTTGAAACAAAATCTACTTATTCAAATAAGTCTTCATGAACAACACTGCTCTGTGGTCATTTTTCCTAACTTGTAATTTCTAATTGTCAGTTAAGCCTTATGGACGTGCACAAGTTGTACAAATTTAACTGCCTTACAGGCTTATGAATTTCCACCTACAATAGCAGTTGCATTTCAGAAAAATTCCAGTCCATACCAAAATCCAGTTATGACATTGGTGTCTATATAACATTTTTTATGGATTTTTGGTTTGTGTTTTTAATCTATGCTATGCATAGCCCTCTTGTGGACAGTTCTTTAGGGAAGGAAACAGTGAGGACCAGCTGAGGATAGGGACAATTGTTTGCAACTTTTCCCAGCGAGCTGGGAAACTGGAAACCGGGAGAGTCAGTGCAACTTGCAGACAAGCCAAACTGTGAAAAGTACCATTTGATAGTTGTCTGTCTGTGGTCAGCTAGGACAAGATCACTGGACGTTATTTGTGATTATTCATCCAGAAAAGCATGAGGCACTTACAAAACTTTTCATCAGCAGAATTCAATTCCTTTCAGCTGTGCCCCAAATGCCTTTATGCTTTTTAAAAAAAAATTAAAAACAACCCAAAACCCAAAGAAAACTGTCCTTCACAAAACAATGCAGTGAAGTACACCTAGCTCGAAAAGGGAGAGCTTGCTGATTTCATAAAACTGTAATCTTTCATTATGCTGCTGATGAGAGCAAATAGAAGAATTTCAAAATAGAGCAGGCTGTTTGTGTCAACAGTAGATATTGCATATCCCTTTGAGGTAAGCCAGTGACAATGCAAAATGCCTACTATAATGCCCTTTCAACACACTGAAAAGCTTCATAGAGGAGATGTTGAAAAACAGTGGGGTCGCTTTAGCTATTTACATACAAAATTATTCATTTTTTTCCAGTAAATAAATCCACTTTCATCATTTTAACTGCAGGTATTTCTTTTGTTCTAATTTTTATGTAGTTCAATGAAACAGCTACCATAGCAGTTTCAGCCTGTGAAAGGAACTATTTTCTTGGGAGACAAAAAGCAGAACTGTTAGCATTTGTCTTTGGGCATTATTTTACAACATTTGCCTGTGAGACAGTAACTTTAAAGTACGCTCGATACCTGTGAGGCTATTTTCACAATGCAGGACCAAGAAGCCAAAGAGGACTGGAAGCTTCAGAGATGATTGCAAACTGGGAACGTTTTGGTTACAAAGGTAACTGGTAAGCAGAAGCCCATCAGAGCCTAGTTTTCATCTGTGCTTTATTAAAAAGAAACTATATCTAATCTTTGACGTACATACATTAGAAACAATCTGATTTCTTCTCAGCATCATTTTACATGTTATTGTTTCCCTTATCCAATGAATCAGTAGGAACAGGTTCAACTGTTTGTGCACACATCCCCACTACTGTAAAGAAAATTACATCCTTGGAATGAAGTGTGAGTAAAGATGACAAAATTTGTCCCTTAGTACTCACCATGGTGCAATAAATCCATCCTACTAGGTAACGCCCATGGAACAGCAGTCCACAACCCAGAGGGAAGTGTCTTTTTCAGTAATTATTTATCAAATATTCACTTTCTACAACATTCAAAATTGGATTTTAAATGGCAAAAAGCCTGTGATTTTGATTGGTTTGAACCTACTTTAAAGAAATGTATTCTTTAACAAGTAAATAAACTTTTGATTGTCTAAGCACAAGTATTCATCATCTTCTGTACAGGAAAAGCCTCAAGGACTATTCATGATTTTGCATTTTGACAACACAATTATTAATTAGAAGCTTAAAGACAAAAGTGGATCCATGTTGAAGTGTGAATATGCCTATGATTAAATTTTAGGATTTGTTGATTGGAAATGATTGATAGGTTGCTTTGTTTTTCAGGTTGATTTATCAGTAAGATTTAATTTGAGCATGGTTTTTTTGGTTGTTTTTTTTTTGAGAGAGATTTTGGTTTAGGACTATAATTTGGAATATTCTTATACGAAATAAGCCACAAAGTAAAACAAAGTGAACTTTTATTGGGCTAAACTATAAAAATAGCTTCCTGTCTCAGGCACACTCCTAGTATATCCTTATTTTCAGTTTGACACAAAGATGGTTTAAAGCAGTGAAAGTCTTTTATCTAACTCCAGTGGCCTAGGATTCACAGTTTCTCTGGCTGATAAAGAATTGTGTTGACCATGTAAAAACCCCATCTGTCTCACTCACTTGGACATTGGCAATGTGCTTCTCAGAATCAACGTCTTTTAAATTATTCTCAGAAAAAAACATTCTTACATAAAAATAACATTTCTGGGTTGGTTAGTCAATCTGCCAATGTTTGACACTTGGGAGGTCAGGAGGTCCCATATTTTTGGACTACGACGAAAAAGCTTTCAGGATATTCAAGGCTTGATCAGAACTCCCATCCAATTGAACTGAGGCAGAATCTTCGGTATCTTTTTAGTCACTGCCTTTTTTTTTTTTTCACTTATTCTTAAACATTCCTGTTCTTTTAGAGTAACACAGTGTTAGGTATCTAAGAAATACCATTTGTAGATAAGTTTTTCCAATGCTTCTTTCCTCACCTCGATTACTAGCTTGTGATCCTGACAGGGTAAGAAATAAATGACCTGAATAAAACTTCTGAATCTCTATAGCATCTTTGGCTTTTTATGTTCTTTTCATTATTCTCTTTCATTATTATTTTTTTTTTTGTTTATTTCATTCTGAATAATGGAGGAAATTCTGGGATACAGGAAATACAAAAAGCCACACACCAACCCTAACATTGTAAAGCAAGCATGACTGTAAGTGCCCTTCTTTGAAACACTTGTAAAGGATATAATTCAGAAGCTGGGAGGGGGGACCTGTGAGAGGAAACTGAATTCAGACACAGCATGCTGTGTAACCAAACAAAAGAGTGTTGCCTTTCATTGTTTAATATTCCTAGCAGTAAGGTGGTACCACTTAGAACGTTGAAAAGTAACACACGGTGGGGCATATAATTAAGTGAAGCCTGAAGAATAATTATGCAAGTACAGCTCAACATAATGAGGTACCAGGGTTGGTTTTTTTTAATATCATATTTTGACATTAAGTACAAAATTGAAATGTGACGCTAATGCGTCTGTTGGAAATGGAAGGAACTTGCAGATACAGCTATTTCAAAGAAAAAGACTATTTTTACCTTCTATGGAATAGTACCATTCCATATTTGATTTAAGTAAAATAAAGTTTTATTTATTAAGGACTTGCTATAATTTCAGAATAAGAATGTGACAATTTTCATTGATCTAAATGGAAACTGGCTCCATCCCTCTGTTGAAATATTTATATTTTCCTCTGTAATCACACAAATAAAATGTAACAATTGCTCTGAAAACTGCAAAGCATACTGTTAAAGCCAAGTTTCTGGGCTGTTCAGACGAAGATATTGTAAACCGAGGATTTCAGCACGAGCCTGTTCATGAGGGACAGCTCTAGGGTTGCCACAACAGCAGCTTTTTGCTGCCACTGCAGAAGATTACAAGAGAGTTTAATTAATACAGCATTTGGAAGAGTGAAAAGATGACTGTCCAAGATAATTCTCTAATTCTGGGACCCAGCTTGACTGGCAGTGTGTTTTTCTCTCTCTACGTGAGGTGTATTTTAAGAGGAGAACCAGAAAGTATTTGAACTTCATCCTTGTTGCTGGCATTGCACTCTAGGTACAGGGGTTATGAAAGTAACATCTCTAAGATCTCTTTGCTGATGTTATTTGGATCTTTAATACTGCTCCGAAACAGGGGAGCAATCCAGCTGCTTACGCTACAGGTGTGTGCTGCTATTATTAGGTTCCCTATACTATTCCAGGTGTTGTCATGGGGCTGGCAGATGCACAACAGAACTTAGACTGATCCTATACCTGCTTGAGAGTGCAGCTAGAGACGAGTCAGGATACCCTAAGGTGTCATTTAGGCACTAGGTGCCTGTGCTTAGGCAACCAATGTCCTCATAAGGCTTTCCTAGTTTCCTCCATTCTTCCACAAAATAAGAATCCAAGAGAAAATATCATTTAAAAATTCATTTAAAATTTTGCTCAGAAGAGATACATAAGGATAAGATGACCAGAGTACAAAATTGCTTAGATCTCTACAAGTAAAAACTTATGTCACTTATTGTAGAAAAGAATTTGGCTGACCTCACTGTTCATGTCTGACAACCTGACCCATAAACATTAAGAAGAAGCTACCTGCCAAGAATGCTCAATTTGCATTGCCTGCCACATCTTTACGGCTGGAACAGAAGATGCATGAAAGCTTTTTCTTTTTTCGTTTTTTTTTTTTTTTTTTCCCCCTTAATAGCAAGGGAAAAGACTGCCTTTTCTTGAATCTGAAGTAGGACAGTGAGTCATTCTGGTTCTTTATACTGTAAAGTTGGAGGCATTGCAGAGGACACTGTTCTGTACTATAAAACCAAAGGGAGCATTTCAGGTGTAATTCTCTCCAGCGCTGGTGTAAGTACTGCGATGGTAGTTACTGCGTAATGCACAGTGCTGCTACACAAGTTGACCCCTGGGGACCGTTTAGTAAATTGTAACAGTCTGTGAAAGCACAGAGTAAAGAAAGATGGACTTTCGTTCTCAACACACTGGTCTGATTCCTGCAGGTACCGCAAAGAGCAATAAGGAAGTTAAAAGTTGCCCAAAAGCAGCAGTCCTTCTTGCACTTGGTGCAAGAAGATGGCTTCATCCTTGCCCTTGAAAACTGCAAAACGATGCTTGCAGACCGGTGCCTTCCCCCAGCAGCCGCAGGAGGGGTGTGGGGGTAGAGAGAAGGGTGACTTTCACACTGGGCCTACTGGGGCTTTTCTGAAATCGTACAGATTTCTCTGCCTGTCACTGTCCCAAAGCACGCACTGCTCCACCCATTAGTTGTGTGGCTTTCTCTATTTCAGAAAAGTGTAGAACTAGACTCAATTAATTAAAGAGTACTGCCAACAAATAAAATAATGGGCCAGCCTCCCCCCAACCCCACCCCCACCCCGGTGTGATACTTTTGTACATTGATCTAAAATGTCCATGAAGTATCGGGAAACACCAAACCACGTATGAAATTCTTCCCCTCAGTGAGCTATCTAGGGGTTAAAATGCAGTTTTATAAACTTTTGACTACAAGCTACAGTTCAGCCTGCTGGTTAAACCCCATCAGGCATACTTCCGGAGGAGCTCAGCTCTGATCCGTATTCTGTTATTGACTCTCTGCTTAATTGGGAAGGCTGTATCTAATTAGAAGTCCTTTACCCAAGTTTAAGTTAAGGATGATAACTCTTTCTAAAGAGCTCTGGAATCCACAGACAAAAGCTAATATATTGGTCCTGAATTAAACTTGTTAGTGTCCACTTGCTAAAGCTGCCCACTTGCTGTAGCACGGTGTCATTACTTCATGTGCCCAGTTCCTCTGAAGGTGATGTTGTAATGCCAGAGCCTCAGTGAGCTTTGCTGATGTGATACATCCTGGAAGGGCCACATATCAGAGGAACAATGCGAAAAGATTGGATGTCAAATCCTCAGCCCTGTTAGCTTCAGTGAGTTGCTCCAGTTTGTGACTTGGAGAGTCTCAATATTAAAAATACACAAAGACAGGCAATTACCAGTAGGATTTTAAAAATATTTTTGTCAGGGCTTTTTCTCTTCCATACTTTGTAAGGATAATGAACAGGAAAATGGATTCCCAAAAAAAGCAAAGCTAACCTTTTCAGCTATTAAGTATGCCTTGGTTTGGATTCTCTTTGAATCTGGGGTGCAGGTGTGACTTCTTCTCCAGCTGCTTTTCCATAGTTTGTTATAAAAATCTGTCAAGCCTTTTCACAAAGCAAATTCTTTGAAAATGTGGGGGGTTTACTTATTTTTATTTATTTATTCTTAAAGCAACAACAGCGTAAGATCTCTTTAAAGGTAAACAGCAGGAGCAAGCCCAGGCAGCAAATGTAGCACACCAAGTCTTTCCTTATTATTTCTTTCCCTCTTTTCCCTCTGTGCCCCTCTCCACCGCAAATAAAGGACTAAAGAAAGGAAGAAAAGGCTTACACAGCAACATTTGCGTCTCTGCCTTTAGTTAGTGACACTTTGCTGGCTTGAGGTGGTATGCATTATTGAAGAATGTCCAGCGCTCTCAAGTAAATATGTGCCACTCAAATAAATAAATACCTATTATACTCCTCTGTACTCCTGGGCAGTGTTTATAACAATCCGCATGCAGCCCAGTTTCCATTTTTCATCCTTACTTTCGTTGTTCAGGAAACAATTTTTTTTTAGCAAATGTCTCAGATATACAGGCCTCGATCAGAATGATGTAACAAATTATATTAATTGTTGAACCAACACAGTAGCATTGTGACAGACCATATTCAGACGTGTCTGCCTGCTTTCAGCCATCGCTTTCAGCCATCTAAGTCCATGCTCAGGCTAAGGATCTGTACAGCAGCTGGTACTGTGAGATTTTGGGTATCTAACCTCAGGTGCCCAGCTTAAAATATTTGGTTCATGTTGCGTAAAAGTATAGTTAGTTATTATCTAGGAGTTAATTAACCAGTATAAATTAATTTAGGAAGATCTTCCTTTTATTGCAACCTGACACAAGGAATCTGCAACAATATTTAGTAAATTACAACTTGAGCAATTCCCCATTAACTGCATAATTTCTCTCATACATTCTGCTTCCTGAAGTTGTCCCACTAAACATTTTACTGCTTATAAGTTAGAATAATTATAATGGGCTGAACAGTGTCTGAGATTCAAAAAGAAAGCTTTTGCGGGTGATGTATAGTTGATCCTCCTTTTTATGACTACTTGATAAAGGTCAGTTATTTATAATTTCCTTGAATTGTGGTTCATTTAACGGATATCTACCTGCATGGTTTTGGTCTATGGCTACTAGTCTGATCTACTGGCAAGATTTAATTTTTCCAAGGTTATGTAGTAGAACCTTTCTAACCATATGAACTGGATGTTCCTAAGCCATTTGGAGTTTGATATTTTAGCAACCTCCATGGACTACAGCAAGGAATTTAAGGTAGAACGCTCAACATTTCACCATATGGTGAAAAGGCATCCGGTGTATCTCTAGACAAGATATTTTTTTTTAATAAAATTTAAAGAATTAACATTTTCCCGTTTTCAGAGATAAATTCATTCTTTCTTTAATATTAAAAAGCTGTGTCATTTTTGTGTGTACATGTGTATATTTATACATGGGAAGGAAGTAGGCAGGGCGATTTCTACTGGGCATTCATATCTATTGAGCGGTATCAATGAAGCTTTTCCTATACCATCTGCTTCCAAGTATATAATGCCCCTTGACTATATGTGAACACCTTGTGTTCATGTTAAGAACTGTAAAAGTCATTATTCAAGTGTTATTCCTGCATAAGGGGTATGTCAGAGAAACTGCTACCTGTAACTGGAGGTTGACATGGGTTGGGGTGCTAGAAGAGTCTAAGCATTCAAAAAGCTTGCCTGATGTAATCACTGTTTTGGGTTACACACAGCAATCCATACCTTGATTTGTAAATTTGGGTTAAAGCATCCTTTGAATTTGGGTTAAAACATCCTTTAATGTGCAGGATTCAGGTTATTTCTCTTCTTAACTCAAGGGTTTCAAACGCACAGCCTCACTGTGCAAGGAGAATGTCCTAAACAGGACTGTAGGCTATTTTGGATAAATACATTTATTGCAGTCCTCAGTTGTGAAACTTTTTGCTCTAAGATATTGTGCAGGGGAAAAAAAGGGTTCAGAAATGGATTAGACAACTTTATTTCATGAGTGTTCATTGACTGTTAAATGCACTATCGTGGATGCAACTTCTGGCTTAGAAAAGAAAATAAATAATAAAAAAAAAGGTGTGGGTGTGGGAAACCTTAAGCTTCTTGTTGTTACAAGGCAGAAAGTGATATCAGTCCATATTTCATCTGTTTCTTACCCTCTTTCCTTAAGCAACTTCTACTAACCTTTGTCAGACATGATACTGCGTGACCTTTGGTCTGTTCCAGCATAGCTCCCATTATGTTCTTAATGACACATCTCTGCACTCTTTTATACCACAAGACCCAACTTCAGTCTCGAAGAGGGTGGACTAGGCTGTGGGAATGAAGTGACTTGGAGCATGAGGGAGGCTGCTTCCTCAGGCCCCCCTGCATCCGTCTTACAGAAGCTGGAACTCGTACCATGCATAAGGCAAGGCTACAAAGGTTGCCTCATGGTGAGGTCATTGAAAAGCTGTTTTCTATTTCTGTCCCTGACACTGCTGCAGAATTTGCGCCTGATGCTAGGCAAGCAGCTTAAAACACATTTTTCAGAGTGCTGACTAATGACCTTTCCCATTTCTCTAAGACCTGCCTTTGATACTTGGCGGTAGGAGTTTCCCAAATGGGAAGGCAGCCGGTGCTGATGGACTGGTGTGGAGGCTGCAGCCTTTGGGAGCTGTGATTCGAGCAGGGTAGAGCAGGCAGAGCGCTTAAGTCTGAGTCATCCCAGGCAGCGGGTTCCCCACGTCAGTGGTTCCTAATATTAGTGCTTTAGCTACCCAGTGTAAAATCAGGATAATATTACAGTCATACTTTATAGGCAGCCGTAAAAGTAAAAGCATTGCTATTCCTGAAATATAGTCATGGGCACCACAGAGAAGTCTAAACAAATGGCTTCAAAGGAGAGGTTGAATAATGCAGCGCAAACAAGACCTAAGGCCACACTTTACAAAAAAAAAGAAGATAAAAAAAAATTTGCACACCTCATTATTTTCCTGAATGCTATTCATCCTTGTACTGAGCAAGGCAGGGGTCATGTATAAGTATCTGACCAAGTAATAAAAACCCCAGACTGAATTAACACTGCAGAGGTGACTTTTTCTGCATGTCTGTCACTTGCTTTCATTTTCTGGCACTGAGGGTGTTTTATAAGATGGCATATGTGTGCAATATGCATGCAAGCTAACATGAAAACAAGGTTAGCTGTGTTCATAAAACCCTCAATAACTGAAGAAAAATTCAGTGACCTTATTTGTTTATTTTTTCCTTGCTGATTCTATCCAAAGACAAGGCAATTCATAATTTGAGGGCCAAGCTGCTAACAGCTGATTTTAGGAACAGCAAATGATATGGTGGCTGCCAGAGGCAATAGGACCCTGGAGTCCCCTGGTGTCACCAACCACCTGTCAAAGATTTTTGAGGGGGGTACTCCATTAGTTTCAGTGCCACCATCAAAGTCAGGAGAATGTTCTCCTGATATGTTTTATAGATCGCCTGATGTTTTCTAGATAAGTACTTCTGTAGCCTCAGAATATGTTTCTAAAGAGAAATTAGGACACCCGCAGCAAAAAAAATTATCCCTTTTCATCCTAAGAACAGTTCCATACAAAAATGGAAGCTTCAGGCAGATGAATTAGAAACATGGAAAGAGACCTCAGAGAGGTGTGATGTAACTTGTACACAAGATTTAAAACAAATTTCTCAGGTATGTCACCTTGCTGGGCACTTTTTTTTTTTTTTTAATTGAATCATGTGAACACTATTCAAGTTTTTTTTAAAGTTTCTAACATGTATTCGATCATAGAAGATTCTCTATTACCCTAAAATAGACAGCCATTTAGGAGAGTAAGAAATAGTGTTTACATTTTGAAAGCTGGCTTTTAAAACTTTTACTGGACTTTTGATCTAGTGTGAGTTAACAGGTTTCCACAGGTAGACCACTAAAATTCCCTCATGTGGCACGTACATTGCCTATCTGTAAAATGGGAGTAGCAAAGTAAGAACCCTACTAAAAGAAGGACGAGCAAAGGAAGGAACAAAAATCATTGAATAGTTGTCAGCCACATATTTCTTTTGCTGTTCATTGTGAAAATATCTGGTTCCACCTAAATTTTGTGGATGATTCTAGCCTTTGCTTTCATGTCTTTTTTTTTTTTAATCTTCATGCTTTCTAAGTCCTGATCCTTGTAAAACCTCCCTAATATTTTAAAAAAGAAATGAACAATCCTTTTTATTTTACAGCCTTTGGGAGAAACAGATTGATTCTTTTGTGGGGTAAGGGGTATTGGATTTACATGTGTGAAAAATTGATGGAAGAAAGCTCAACTGAAAGAAATGAATTTTGTATTTAGTGCTGAAAGCAATAAAGGGTCATTTCTCAGCTAAGCACCTGTGAAAATTCTGTGTCACATATTCACAAACCTCCTCCTGGAGCACAGCAAATTTATTGATTCCAGTGAAAAGGCATTATTGCTGGGATCTTGTGGTCACAGTGTGAGAGCTGATGTCTGGCAGTTAGATCTGATCCCACGGAGACCTCCAAAGACCACCAGATCAACTTTAAACTTGAAACAGTTAAATTCCAGGTGCTGGAATTATATCTTCACAGAAGCAGTATAAGGCAAATGAACCGACGCTGATTAAGGTTACACATACATTTGTTCCTAAGGCTTGTTTGCAGCTGTCTATGGTGCTTTTTTTTGGTGCGCTTTATTTTTCTTTTGAGCTTGAAATTTGACATGTAAGTTCTTAAGACAGAAACTCATACTTCAGACACTGAGCAAGTGTATCTCTTTTCTGACCAAACAGAGAGAAAGAAAAGCCATTGCCTTCTGTAGCTTTCTTTTCCAGTCTCATTTCATAATACATCTAGTGGTACCAGTTAGAAATGAAGAAGCTGGAAGAACAAAATCTTGGGTCTGAGTTGTGGATTCCAGCAGTTTGGGAAAAAAATTGCTGCACTTCTTCACATTAAGGAGAGTTTAAATCAGACTATACACACATATCTTTGCTACAATGAGCTACTAGTTTGCCATGCTTTCTGATAATGAGGTGCATCAAAGCTTTTTTAAGTCACAGAGCTATAAAGTCCAGTCTCTCAGTTCAAAAGGGACAAGAACCAGTACGAAGTACATTGAGGCATCAGATTTGAAGAACCTACAGGAACACGTATGGAGACTTGCATCACACAGACAGCGACAACAGTCTCAGAAATAATTGCAGGTGGCATACACAGCATTCATATCCTTTACTTTCTTTAGCTGGCTATGGTATGAGCCATGTAGGAGCAACCAGGGAAGAGTGGTAGAGAGTCTTGACTCCAAAAAAGTGTCTGTATTATGGCAATGTGGTTTTGCTCCATACAAATTCTAAGAAGGAACTGCAGATTACAGGTAGGTAGGTGACTGTGTAGATAGCTATTTAAAAAGCTTGTGCTACTGCCTAAAAAAAAAGCTTCAGAAACTAATCTTATTAAGTACACTGGAAAAGTGTCAGTCCTTTTGATAAAGAGGGTATTCTTGAGAAACTTCACACATATACATTCATAACAGTGTGGATACTTCAGAAACAAACTCTTAAACTGATGTGGATTAGCATATTAGTGCAAATCCACATAATTCATTTTAGGCTGTTTTAAATATCTAACTTGAAATCTCACATGCACAAACCACACACATTCTCTGCTTCTCAGAGACACCTACTTTTACTCATTGACTAACAGGGGACTTAACTCCCCTTTTTTGATATGATACCTACATTCAAGACCAAAAAAACTACTGGGATAAATATTCTCTGTTGTCTTGTAATGATTGTCTGATTGCTTTTCTCTTTTTTTCTGTGTGTGAGTCAAAAGATGAATTTTTTAACTGCCTATTGTACAAATTCAACTAGGAATCTGCTCTTCCTCTCTGTTGAATCGTCATCAGTAATAAATATTCTTCAGCTGGAATTCATCTGACAGGTTTGCTGGTGATATATGAGCCAGAGTGAAATCCTGTGCAATCTTTCAGAGCAGTCTTGGTTTTGCAGTGCTAACAGTACAAAATGTTTGTTTTAGTCAGTAAAGTAAGCAGATATACATCAAGTGCATATGGGGATTAGATCAGTTGGGTAAGAATATGGTATTTTTCATAATCATTTTTCAAGCCATAGCTGCACTTTAATGCTTTGAATGTGGTGACACAGCTAGTTTGACAACATCACCGCTTTAAGCCTTTTAACACCACTGCAGGATACATTAACACACCCAGCTTTGACGTAAAGGAGAGGATCACATTCAAACCCTGAAGTAATACACTAAGTGCTCCAACAAACATTGTCAGCAGCTAACCACCCACCCTCAGCCTGGGGTAAGAATTTCTAGCCACTGAACTTCAACCCACCTTCTCCTTAATTAAGAAAGAAATGTTTTACAAAGGAGGGACAGTTCTACATAATAACAATGATCTAGAAATTATACTATAGTGCAAATTTGACATTGTAAGCATGAGATATACAGGAAAAGAAAACAAGCACTCCGGAATTTCAGAAGCATGCCACGTTTCAGCATATTTTGTCACAACAGTAATAGGTAACATGACATGCTTTAATTTAATTTTCTTAGCCTTAGATTTTCCAGATTTATTTTTCAGAGTGAAGAGTAGTCATTTGTTCCTGCCTGGCATAAACAGATGTTCAGGTGTGTACCTATGTACAGTAGTTTTGTTAGTATCAATTTGCCCATTAAAACACAAGCCTTGTATGCATTTGTAACATAATCATGTTTTGAATGTAATAATTCACTGAAAAACATTGTTCCAATATGTTTTCAAGAATTCACCAAGAGCACAAGCTCTTTAGGTGTCTGTCCACTAAACATCCAGTTCATACTTGTTTATGGATGACGGTGTAGGAGTCACGTAGAGCAACATAAACTTTGCAGCAATGCATTTTCATAATAAAAAATTATTTGCTAGTAAAGTAGTGTGAATTTTATTTCAGAGAGGACTGAATCTTTATGCATGCTTAAAATCACAGGATCTGCTTACAAGGAGCCAAGAATCTATCCATTCGAATCAGTCCTGTTACTAGAACTAATGCAGTGCTGGTGAAATAAGAGCTGAGCATATGGTGATTATGCAGAGCTGTAGAGAAGAACCAGAAAGTGTATAGTACTCTTGTGCTGTCACTGCTTAAACCCTGCTCAATTTTGAATATAGCAAGAATGCTTACCCATTTAGGTCAATGTATCTGCGGAAATGTGCAAATACTAACCAAAGTCTTTGTAGTCTTTTACAGTGGAGCACTGGGTCTTTACAGGCAACAACAAATTAGTTCTCTTCTTTCCTGAAATCTTAGACACCTGGGCTGTATTGCAGGTTACTACATCCTTTCCTTTTATTTCTTTCGTTTGGAATTATTCTTAAGTTTATTGTACTTGACCATCCCAACATTTTGGGTTCACAAGAGCTTACCTGAGGAATTACAGAGAGAGCAACTAGAAAGATTCCTAAAGATTAGTAAATTCAGCTGTCATCCCCAAGGAGGATCATGCTATGCTGTATGTAACTATTGTCATCCAGCCTATTCTGGACTCCTGCCTCACCCAGGAAAGGCATTTTACAACATTCCCACATAATTTATTCCAACACTACCCATCCTTCATTATGAAAACTGTATGCGTGTGTCTATATATTTTATATATGTATATATATACAATCTAATTTAATTTCCTTTCTTTAAATGAGCCCTGTTATGTTTTCTTCTACCCCTAGTGGTATGAAGAAAGCATTTACTCCTTCCTCTTCATCAGTGGAAAGCACCGGTGTTCCATGTCTTCCCCTTCACGGTTTTCCATCCTGACTAACACAAGCCCAGCTCTCTCATCAGTAACTGTTTGCTTAGACTACTGATGTGTCCTCATGCTTTTCTCTTATTCATGTAGAGCCCTTCTTTTTGTTATCGGAAAGCTATACTTTATAAATGGGCTTTGTTTCTAACATGGCCTGAATACTAACCAAGAATATTCTTTGAAATGATCTCCTCAAAACCTATTTTTATTTTCATTTTAAAAGGCATTGCAACCTTGTAGCGCAGCAAATATGATGTTGCTGTTCCTAGTAACTAACAGGCTTTGCATTAAGCTTATGGCATATGCTTCCGTGCTTGTCTGGATCTGTGTTTTAGCTTGTGTAACTAAAAACAGTTATCTAATGACTCTTACCTCCTGTGTTTAAGTCTTTGTACAATTCTATGGTGTATATATGTTATGAACACACACAAACATACATATTTTATATATATATATATATATGTATATCTATCAGGTTGTAATAATAAGTAGTTATGCTGTGTAAATGAGCTACCGATAATCCCAGAATAAAATGCTGTATGGAGAAGTATGGGCATCATTTGGTAAAAGAGGCACAGGAGGGTATGGGAGACTCAGGGCTGTAAACAGCTCAGTGGAATGATTACTGGTCATCAAAGAAAGGTAACCTTGGAAGCCAGCTAAAGTGATTTCAGGGATAACTGAGGAAGCATCCAATACCATATATAGCAAATTTGGATGTCAAGTGGAGCTGCAGACCACTGAAAAAAGAGAATAATGCAGAGCTTATTAGTAAACATATAACAATTACCCCAACTGGACCCAATAAGGAAGATGGAATCATCAGTGTCAGTGTCATGCTCCTCCCAGCACGGGCTATGGGGCATTTGGCAGCTTGCCCCAGCTGAAGCAATTTACTTACCAAGAAGCCAAAAGGGCAGTGGAAGAGTGAGCACAATGGCAAAGAAAGGTGGTAGACACTAGAAGGTTTGTGCATGTGTGTCATTTTAACTACATTTAACTTGAACTATAAGTATTAGGATCACTTTAAGGGGACTAGTAACAATTGTCTGGTTAGTCTGTTAGGATTTAATTTGACTAACAATATAATTATTGGGCATGTTCCTTTTGCCCATGAGAGGATTTTGAGTTTAATATGCTAGTAAAAATTAAAGCAACCTCTGTAACTTGGTGCAACAAATTGAGAATAAAATACATATGAAGCTAAGTATTTCCAACTTCTAAGCCATTTTAAAATTTAGTCAAAATGGTAAAATAAATAACATTTCTTGCTTCTTCCTCTGCTGCTAAGGAGCCTGGAAAAGGGAGAAGATAATGCAAGATTGGGTGACCAGCAATTAAGTTTTCCTTTCTTGATGTGTTTTATATTGAACACTAGAGCAGATCTTTCCCTAGTACATACTAACACAGCATTACAGTTAACAGTTACTCTGGTTACAACATCTGATGATTTAACCTGTACTGCTTTATGAGCCATATTCTTGTAAGAATTAAATTACTGCAGGAAAGCTTGAAAGAAAAGGGTGTCATGAACATGGAAGATGCAGCCTTGCCAGATTTACTTATACATGTGCATGGTCCCCAAAGTCTGTGATGGTGTGTATGGCAGGTAGAGGCTCACCGCATTGATTTTTCTAGTGTTACACTGGGTGGGATTGTTCTCACTGATCGAAACACTGAAGCAGTGTGACTACTTGAATCCCTGTAACATGGTATTTGGTAGTTCAAAGCTGTACTCTTTAGCTGTTCATTTTGTTGGTCTGAATGTGCACTGCAATGTAAGCTTTTGAAAACATACAAAAACAAAAATGATACCAACTTTCATGTACTAAACACAAGGAAACTCCTCTCTTTAACTTCAGAAGTCCTCAGCACAGATGTTCTGTCAAAGCTACAAATTGAAGATCTGTTTATAACCACTTGAAACAGAGGATACAATTTAAACATTTGCTTTAAGATGGATTACATCTTTGACTCCATTGATCACTGACTGATTTCTATTGACTCTAAAGGAAGCTTAAGGTGAGTAGTTCAAATATAGATCTCTGGCTGAATATTCCTACATTACTCAGATAGCCTGTTACACTCAAAATACTGTATTTTCAAAACAGAAACACACCTTATATGCAAAGCTAAGAATTTATTGTTAGTGTAAATGAAATCTTAAAAGCTTAATCAAATAATTATTAGTACAGATCTAATCAATACATGGAAAACAAGAGAAAGAAAATAAAGAAAAGGGTACTATTAAGAAAAAAAGGCTCAACAACAATAAATAAGAACAATACTGTTAAAATTGTTATGCACACACTTTCTAGTACCTACCCTTTTCTCTGCTGTTATGCTCACTGATCCATAGATCCCTGAGTCCTAAGGTCAGTGGCTTCAGTCTGGCTAGAGGTGGAAGAGGGGATTTACAGGGAGTTGACAGTATCCCAGATTCTTCACCAGGAAGACAGTGATGCTGCTGATGTGGTTTCTTCCTCTTCTTTTTTTTTTTTGTCAGAAAGAGGGTGAAATTGATCCCAATGGCACCTTTTTCCTCACTCTAAGGTCTATTGGGGGCTAATTTTATATGTTTTCTAACATGCTTTACACCCTGGTCTTCCTTCCTTGGTTTTCAAGTCTGCGTCACACTCAAGTTTCCTATATATAGTATGTTTTAGATACATTGAATCCTTATTTGTTGTTCTGTTTGTTACCCTTAAATTTATTTTACCCAGCTCCTGTGGTTGCATTTCTTTACCTGCCCTTTGGTGAATTGTTTCTAGCTCTGGAGTCTTCAACACCGTCCTGTCTCTTACCATCCTATGCCTGCACTCCCTACACTGCATCCCTTGTTTTCCTTTTCAAGGGCTCTGCTGTCACACCAGGTCTGTGTTTCTCTATATTGCATCATCACATTGCAGTTTTGAGTATTCCAGTTTACACAGAATAACTCTTTGTTACTACTATGCGTATAAAAATTATGGCTACACCATAAGAATATAAGAAATAAAATAAATTAAGCATAGCCACCTGGTCATGGGAGAAATTGCTGTTGTAGGTAAATATGCCAAAACAAAGTTCCAGGCAAGCAAGAAACAAGTTTGGACAAAGCATGCCTGATGGGCCTTAGCCCTGAGAACTTTCAGTGTCAGTGGCCAGGGCAGTACTGCATCACTGGGCTACTGGGCTGCAAGTGCCTCCCAGCAATGCCTGTAGCAGCAATGGCAGGAGGACCAGGAGTGTTAGCAGCAGGACAGCATTTGGCAACTCGGATTACTGACATTTAGAATAATGAGGATATTGAACTTCTATCTGGGATTTTCAGAAATGGATTTGCCTACTGCATAAATATTGAGTAGGTTGCATTGTGAAGTTATGCTACAAGAAGCTGACAATCTCTATTCTTTTCGCTAGCTGCTGAGCTGCTCGTTGCACAGATTGCACAGTATCAGCTCCATTCATCCATGCCACCCGGCCAATGAGACCACATGACTATTGCCAATAGCTCGCACATGAAGGAACTTGTTACCTGTGAAGGTGTGATGAAAAGATGTGGGAAATGTTGGGGGCAAATTGATAAAGTTATATTAAAACCAGCTCAAACTTAGAACAGTGGTTTAGCTAGTTTAAACATGGATCTACCCCATGTATGAATGAAAAAATCTGATTTTGAACTCTGAATGTCTCTGAAGAGAAATATACTACCTTACTGTGACAGGCTTATGTAGACACAAAGAGAACTTCAGAAAGGAGTTGTGTAGAAACGGGAAGATGAGCTTGTTTTCTTCTCCTATTGACTGCTAGCCAATAGTATCAGCAGGATTTTGTGAAATTAGAAGTCCTGAATGACTGCAGAATGGAAAGAATTAGAGTGGACATTTATGGATGAAGAGGCAGTGTAGCAAGAGGACATCAAGAGATGTTAAACTGCTGCAATGCACACTATCAGCGGAGGAAGAACAGAAGTCCCTTTTAGCGTGTTCCCGGCTTGCTCAGCAGGGTTATTGCACAGCAAGTGGTGGTGCATTACTGCCAGCAGCTGAAGGAGACTGACACACAGCAGCCACTGTAGGATGTTGACGGCCACTAGCAGGTCCATAGCTTCATTTGAAAAGGATAAAATCCAGAGAACATGTACCAAAATTTCTTAGGTCTGAAACACCTATTTTGTGGTTTCTTTTTCTCTTAATAACTTAATTCATTCCCAATTAGAAAAAAAATATTGTCTCCTTGCAGGACACAACTGAAATAAGGCTCTAGAAAACCATTAAAAATCTTAAAATTGTGAAGATTAGTCTTTATGCTATATCAAATAAAATGTCAAATATTGTATTTTGACTTTGCAGAAAGCAAGCAGCACGGAGCTTGGGATTGTTGTGCTGTCAGGGGTACCCTTATGTTATTCAACCCTCTTGTGTGTGTTAAAGCTTGTTTCTAGGGCTTTTCTAAAGATCTTGAATGAGAGTGTTTGTGGAGGAACAATTACTGGAAACTGGTACAATCTGGAAGTGTTTATTCCTACATTAGGGAAAAAAAAGAAGCAGAGAATAGGGGTGACACTTCTGCCAGCCACCTATGTAAGCAATTATAATGTAAAGTGCATCTGAAGCAATTTAAAACCTTCAATTGAAGTTCTTATCTACTCTCTAGTTAGAACCACTGCAGTAACATTAAATGGGTTTCACTACCACACTTGATATGATTTTTACCCCAAATAAAAGTCCACTTTGAGTCATAAAGCGGTGATGTCCTTTTTGCACAACTTGATGGATATTTTTTGTAAGATTTTTTTCGAATTAATGACCTCTGTTAATATTCATAAAATATACGAGTGACTAAAATCTGCTTATTAATAAAATAGAAGTCAGCATAATTCCTAGCTATTCATTCTAAAGACTTGATAAAGAAAATAAAGGTAATTTTACTGACCATCTTCCCCGCCTTCATTAGATGTTCATATGTTATTATAAAGAATGTGTTCAAAGACCTATGTGCAGTACTGTCCAATTCTTGTGAAAGACATTTTTTCTAAAAATAGAAATATATTAAATCCTTCTGAAAATATTTACATATGAAAATTGCCAAATTTACAAATGCACAGGACATGCATTTCCTACATTAAAATTTGAGTGTGGCAGTGGTAAATAAATACATTCAGGGTTAATGAACTTTGTTAAACATTACTAAAATGGCAATGCATTGGCTCAGTTACAGTTAAATCTGTGAACAGCCATTATGTTAATGAAATCATTAGAGCTCTGTTCGTTGAAATGTTACTTGAAAAGCTGTTTCCCAAAGCTCTTCACATTGTGAGAATGAGACAGAACCTGAAAATTTTCATCCTCAGACATAAAGCAGATAATGCAAGAGGCAGATATCAGAAATCTGTTTACTTCTGAAGGTCTAAATTCAGAGTACATTAAGAGGCCAGGAAAAACATATGGGGTTGTTTCACTGCAAAGTCCAAATGAAGCATAAACACATTTCCATACTGGGGATTTTTTATTTTATTTTACGCGGTCCAGTGTTTGGTTCCCTACCGACATAACCTGGTGCTGGTACTTTCCATTCTGTCCCTTCATTTCTTGCAATTACTTTATGAGTTTAATGATTATTTTTTTCAAAAACAGCAACTATGTTGCCATTGCAGCGTAGTGCATATAACCATAGTGCTCCAACCTGCCACCCCTGTATACAAAAATACTGACTGTTTGTCTTTAGAGGTACACAAAATTTGTCCACAGAAATGTGTGGACTACACTACACCTATGAATATTTAACTGCTGTGTGCAATTCCTTCATTGGCAGTAAGATTGAAAACTCCAATGTTGCAGTCGGAGACACAAGCAGAATTCTTTCCCATTAAAGGAAAGCAAAAATAGCTGAAAACTTGAGATTTTAAAACTGAAAAAGTTACTTAATATTTTCAGTGGTTCCTTCTCCTTTGCTTACCAGCTTATGGTACATGCCTGTCCTTATCAGTTATTCTTGAGTCTTAAACAGCTTCCTTTTGTTGGTGATTCAGTCTCAGCCAGGCACCAGAGGAGCACCAGAATTGTTCTGTTGAGGGCTCAGAAAAGGCATGATGGTATATTATGTATACACTGATGGTACCACAGATCAGACTTGATTATTTCCCTTGAATTGCAAAAATGCACATAATTTACTTAATATAGTAGTAGTATGTACTTGTTAATGTAATTAAGTTGTTTTAACTTTGCTGTTGAATGAAAGCTGTAAAAATCTACTCAAGAAACTTGTGCATCTGTGTCTTTCTCCCACCCCCACCCCGAGGTGTTTCTGAAAAGGGAAGGCAGGAATCTTGACAGTGTAAGACAATTTGTTCTCTCAAAGGTCTGGAGGCACTTCTGAGGTCCAAAATACCAAAACCAGAAATGTTTTCTTAATAATTCTTAATCAGCATAGAAAATCTGATCTTTGTCCATTACAAAGTCATTAAACCAGTTACATACAACACTTGGTCTTGACTTTCACCGAGTGAAAATGGAAGCTCGATCAACCATTAAGATTTTTGGTTGCAATTTTTTACTAATCTTACTCAGAATTCGGGGACCAAAAAAGTGTAAATATAGATTTATTAGCTGGACTACAGGAATTTTAATATCCCAGTATCTCCTATACGCTTCTTCAGTTTTTCTCCATCTGTCTCTGAAGTATAGTTGTCCAACAGGGCAAACCAGGGGGACCTCAGAATTTTTTATAAAATAAATAAATAAAATAAAAATATCAGTATTTCTTCGTAGGTTGTCTTTCATCTCAGCTTTTTTTCAGTAAGCATGCTGCTGTCTTATTAAAATGAATGGGGACTGCATTTGCTTCACAATTATAAAAAGCGGGGTACAGATTTACAAGCCCAAATGAGGATTCAAGAAATTAACTCTGGCAGTCAGACTGGCTTATTTGTTTAGGTTGGAAATGTGCAGGCTGAAAGTGTAAAAAATATAAAATGTTATGTACAGATAAGCAAGCTAAATTATGATTATTATGAGATTCAGCAACCTCAGCTACGCAGATTCTTTGCTCTCTGTCACTGTTACAGGTGAATAGCCAATGGCAAAATTTGACCCATTAGCTCACCCTCTCTGTAAAATCTATATCTGTATTCAATATATGTGTGCTTACTCTTCTTTTCCTAATGTCTCAGTATAGTGTTGCATTAATGCTAGGTACCCATGAGAATATAGGATAGTCTGATATTGGCAGCAATATAACCTATGCAGCTAGCATAGCAGTGTTGAGTCAGGGCAACAGTCAATCAATACTGTAAATTATTGTTTTTAATGTCATAGCCATGCTGCTGCTTACTCTTCTGTACTTCTGTCAATGCTTATGCTCCCAAATTCATGAACTCTTCTGTACTACAAAATTCATAGAAATCAATTAAAAACATACTGGTATAATTCATTGAATATAAACTCAAAATATTAAAAAAAAAAACAGCAGAAGTAATATGCATGCCCTTTTTTTTTTTTTTTTTTTTTTTCCTAAAGCCTTTCTGAAGTGGCAGAGAAACTTAAAAGGAACAGAACTCCACCAAATCCTTATGCATATTTAAACTATGAGATCCTCTTTTGCTCTGCAGCATTGGATTGGAAAACTGAAAGACCCAGAATCTTCAATAGTTATTTTTTTCACTACATAGTGAAAGGCAGAGGAGAGATAAGTGCAGAGCTGACATGGTACAAGGCAGCTCTGTGCAGAGATATATTGCTCATTGCTATCAGAAAGATGCAATGCCTGCTTCCCATTAGTGCTTATTAGCGTGGTCGTAGAACCATACTGAAATGACTATTGAACTTCCAGTCCTGGTGCCAGCTAGTGGATAGTCAAATCTAGCACCTTCAATACATCTGATGTTGATGAATACACAGATATTCAACTTTTTGGGGTCTCTTACCTAAGCAGCCTCCCAATTTTTAAGATTAAGAGCTTCCACTAGACACACAAAGTATCACAGCAGCATATTTTTTTTGCTGTTGTGTTTAGGCACCTCAATTTAATTGACACATTGACCCACTTCTAGGCCATGGAGAAACTTGAGACTGAATGTTATTAAAGGCGATACTGCATTAATTGATTCTGATAAATTATTACTAGTTATTACCTTTTGAGTTCAACTGTGGTCCCAACACCTGAGTGAGATTTATATAGGTATAGCCCTTGATTATTGCAATATGAAGTCCTGTCCCAAAACTCCCACCATGTTTAATGAGAATTAGACACTGAAGTAGTTGTTTTGCCTTTGTTTCAGAGCATAAGACACCAATTAGTTTTTCAGAAACTAAATTAGCACAGTGAAAAAAACCCTCAGTAAATACATCTCTCTCAGGCTTCTAGCCTGGCTCCTGAGGGTAAGGTGCTGGCCTTGAAATGAGAAAGCCTGAGCTTAGCTCCTTTTCCTGTTAGCAGACACTATGATGACCTTGAATAAATGCCTCTGCCCTTTAGTTTTAATGTCTGTTAAGTATAGCTTATGATCTTCACTCCCGTCAGTGGAGCTGATTGATAAACATATGTGATAGTCTACACTGTGGAGTTATATAATTTTATTATTTCAAATATGTTATATATCCAAAGACCAAAAATGAAAACCACTTCAGTGTCTTTTAGCAAAGAGTTAAATGGGAAGGAAAAGAAAGCCTTTCTTTCCTGGATCTTTGCACAAAACATCTCTGTATGATCCTGTCCTGTTGAAGTCAAACGCAAAATTCTCATGGACCACAAGGGAACTAGGATTTGTCTCAAGATTTTTAACATAACAGGAGAGTTCACAGAACTGACCTAATACTGAAGTCTAAAGCCCTAGTGGAACAAGAGGAGCAGCCTGAAGCTACCCTTGTTTAAAGAAAGAAGAAGAAGAAAAAAAAAAAACCACACGAAAGAAGGAGAATGGCGAAGGAGGTATACTCAGAATGGACAAAAGGAGAGTGCCCCAAAGATCCTGCTCAAAAGATTCAGGCTGTGCACAATACAGCTACAAATTGCTAAAAGATAGGCTTTCTTGTGAGAAGTCTTGTACTTCCCACTTCTTACTGAGCTGGAAATACCCTAAGGACAGACTTTCATCTGTTGAAGTATTTTGTCATTTCTGTACCTGGGAGTCAGAGCAGGAAATATACAGCAGCAAAGCAATCATTACAGATTCACAGTAATAACAATAACAATAATAATAGTAATAGTAATAATAAAGAACTCCTGTAGCAAAGCTCTTTTTGGATGACCTGTTCGCATTATGCACTGCAACCCCCTAAAGAAACTGCAAATGTTGGAGTGATGTATCCTATTGTCACTGAACTTTGTGTCTCAGAAAGTCCCACGCCATAGGAGAAGGTTGTTAGCTGTAGGCTTGTTTTTTAATATGATATCTTTTTCCTTTAATCTAAATTTCCAAATTCTGCTCAAAGAATGCTTCCAGGGGTGCAGGCAATATAGATGTATTGTTTCTATTTATATAGAGAAAAGATTAATACTTGGGTTGACGCGAATGATGCAGCCCTCCCAGCAAAGCAGGGTTAGTCATGTGCCATTCCATCAGTCAACAGAAGTAAAAGACACAAAGACCAGTCACCAACCAGAGATGGGACAGGCAGTGTACTACCATTTTCTTCTGGGCTGTTGTGCAGGCCTTCAGGCAGCTCTTGTGCTTGTGGGAGAGCAGACAGGACCATAACCCCACATCTTGTCCCACATCAGGTGATGCACACGCATTCTTGCTCAGTTTAAGAAAGTAAATAGCAAAAGGAAGCACTTTTACCCACATCTTACAGCAGGGAATAAGATTGAGAATCTGGTATTTGCTGAGGTCATATGGAAAATTTGGGGGAGAGCTGGAAATCCGAAGATAAGAAGTTTCTGTCATCAGCCCAGCTACCTCACCAGCCTGCATCAGGTTTAGTCTGACATCTCATGAACTCAGTAAACTCCAGGGCTGAGAGAGGAGTCAATGGACTATTTGTAAGGGAACCATGAAAGATACCTAAGCGGCAGCATGGCTTAAATAAACTGTTTCCAAGAGAATGATCTTTGTGTAGCTGGAACAGCTGCATTACTTGAAAGCTGAGTTAAAAATATGTAGAACTTTTAAAAAAATTCAGGCCAAATAGGCTTTGCACCACACAGTCATGAAGGTGTGTGTTTTATTGTAATTCCAAGAATTATAATAAAAATTTCCAACTCATTTGGCACAGCAGTGCATTGAAACTCTGCATAGCATATAAAACAGGAATACCTAAATGATATTCTGCTTCCACTGTGTGTTTCTGCCTATTAAGAGGTAGTTTTATAAAGAACAAGTACATAATTTCAGATCATTTTTGACTCCTAAGAACATTACAGGCCTCTTGACTAATGCAAGTGACCTTTTTTATTTGATCCACAAGTAGGCAGATAATAAACAATGTGATACCACAGGTCATAGAGAATAGAAAGGTGATACTTTCTCAACATGTAGAATGTAACCTGAGCCAAGATATTATTTATATGCTGAAACTTTTTCTTCCGATCAGCCCATTCACTCCCAGACAGGAGAATTTGACCCTGAACATGAAAAGAAAATTATCCACAAGTATTTTTTTTTTTTCTATTTCAGATACTTTCATCTTACTTTCCAAACCACCCTTCTTTCACAGACCATACTTTTATGCTGGCCAAAGAAGGTCCTTCAAGAGCAGTGCACAATTTTCCTTGATTTTATACTGGGGAGACAAAACAGGGAGTTGAGAAATACCACTGTTTTAATAATGCCATTGTACTGACCTCTTTCACAGAAAAAAAAATTAGTAGCCTGAGAGAAGCTAATGCTGTTTTTAGCCTTTTGCTTACAGATCCTCATTTAATTTGTGCTCTATTCTTAGTTTTGCTTAGTTAACAACAATTTAATGGTAACATGTGATAAAGTTCGTTTTTAGTGAAATATATAGTTATGTTATGCAACAGTTTACACAATAAGCGGTCCCAGTTTTGAGACTGTAGAGTAATTTTCCATTCTCTTTGTAAGGATAGTTTTCTAATCAGGAATCAGAGGGATGATCAGAAGTGGGGGAGTGGGATAGTCATAGTTTGCCTTTTTCTCCACCCCCTCCTATTCTTTTCTTGTCAAGTTGCTTACCTTAGTACATCAGGTTTACTTAACTCTTAACATTTTACACCGGAGAGAGAAAATAATTCCATTTTTCTCAAGAAGGTCAGTTTTCTGACATTGTCATTGTTTTTATAACAATATCATCTTCTGTGTTTGTGCCTAATAGACTAATCTGTAAGAGATAAAGAGTGAGAAGAAAGTTCCAAGGATCCCTATTTCATTATACAGTGGTATAAATGTATGTTTACGCCAGTGGCAAAAGTAGAATTTCAGCATATTCTTTTTAAATGTTTGACTTGAAGAACAATTCAATAATGTTCATTTGCTTAAAATTTTTGATCAGAGGAGGCACATGGAGTAATTTATTCACATGGCACATTTATGGATTTCAGTTTTGTTTACTACCTCTGCTAAAGGTTTATCTTGGCAGTGGTGGTGAAGATCCAGACATCAGCCTTGCTCCACTGTGCATCCAAAAGGAACTGTGCTGCATTTTGGGCTCCGCATTTTGAGTATATTCAGCTAATTTGTGGGCTCAATTTGGAAAATAAAATATACTTTCATGCTTAAATCTACTAGTGTTCACAAAGGTGTTTATAACTCTCTATCTATCATTAAGCACATGCTTAAATCCTGCTTAAGTCTCATTAGGTAAGCACGCCTTGCTGAGGAAGGATGGAATTATATCATGGTTAAAGTCAGAGATAGTGCAAGTGATTTGTTCACAAATGCCTTTCAGTCCACCAGCTTTTCTTTTTTCTCTTTCCAAGGAGCACTACTGCAAGTAGCTCGAAGGACTTTTTCATCACTGTATTCTTTAGGTCACCCCCAATGGTATTATCCATTGGGGGAACTCTAAATGCAGTATGTCTTGAACAGCTTTCCAGTCTCAGAAAATAGGTGTACAGAAGTCATTCCCATGTAATAGATTCTAAACTGATATTGAACTTTTTTTTTTTTAAACTATTAATCATGGATTTGTAAATGTACTTAAAAATAGTTCTACAGTAACCAAATAAGCATGAATCACCTAGTCCATTTGTGATTCAGGAAGGAGGCTCTAAAGCTTTTGCAATCACTCAAAAGCAATACAGTGCTCCTACCACTGTCAATATTTCACACAGTTGGGTCAGGAACTATGGTTGCAAAGAGCATTGAATTATGGATCTGTACTTTTCAAACAACAAGGTCATTTTTTGGAGCTGTTGGCCACATGAGTCCAGAAAAGAATGTTTAATCGATTTTGCACAAGTGAGTTAATAGGTGAAGGGCACAACTGTAATGTTAAATTTTCAGGCAGTAGGTAACCCTTTAATTACTCCCATTGTCCATGCAAATTTTGACACTGTGGATTCTCAAGAATATGGTCATTCAGAAGGAAAGAGAAAATCAGATGCCTCTTGAAGCAGACACAGAGTATGAAACTACAATGACAGAAGATGCAATGAGGAGGGCTAGTATTTGTGAACTGTGATTATTGATGTGGAAATTAGACAATGAAACGAGCTGTTCTCCCCTCCACCCACCAAGGCCTTGACTGTCAAGATGAGGATATCTGGATAATAGTCACTTTTGGCAGGTATCTTCTGATATTAAATGATGTGGAAAAATTTGGTTCTATGGATAAGTTCTCAGACACTCTATATGATGAGAAACAGAATAAAAATAATTCAAAAGCACGATTAACTTTAAAATATATATTGGAAAGAGAATATTTGGAGAGAAGCTGCAAAATCACATTGGCCCATGACAGAGGATGCTGTGAAATCTGCAGTTTAATCCTCAGGAAAAAGAAGGGAAAATAGAAAAAGGCAATTACACATTTGGGAATATGTCCCATAAACATTTAGCAAAACCCATGAAGGGACATAGCCTTTGTGGGTTGAAATATTGGTAGATAGCTAAAAAGCACCTATCTTTGTGCTAGTGAGTCTTTTGTATGAACATGGAAATGTGCTACGAATACCGGGGTCTTTCTGGCAAAATCTTGGGAAGTTTATGAACACTAAAGTATCTATGGTGTTGGTCTTACGTGTCGGTATAGTTGTTGATTCTGTGAGGTTTATTGTGTGCTAGTGGCATTGATCTGTCTTGAGTTGTGTGTTCCTATAGGCTGCTCAGGAACACTGGACAGAATTTGGCTTCATTGAGGCAGTATTACTTCCAGAGTCCCTTGGTGTGAAGGGAAATCTGCGGTATACCAGGTCGCTTTTGGATCTGCAACACAATTCTTCCTTCCTAGGCAACACTTACTTAAGTGTCAAATTAATTTTTTTTGCTGTTACTGACATGAAACTAACTGACACATCTTAAAATGTTTTGCTAAAGAAATTGCAACAGAATTTCAATAAAATAATAGTATTAAAATAATTAAGAAGAGCAGATTGCGTGTAGAAGTTAGCGATAGTTGTGCGAGAAATGTCAAATTGAAAATGCCCATTTTCATGACCATTTTCAGAGAAAAAAAAATGCACCTACCTAATCTATGCATCCATCTCTCCCTACAGAGAGAGAGTGTCGTTCTGGGGAAGATACAGAAAAATGTATGTGTCTATGTGTGCAGATGTGTAAATACACACAACCAACATCAAGAAAATGCACTTATGTTGTTAGTAGGAGTCATTTCACACACTGGTGCAGCCAGATCAGGAGAAAGAGGTGAGATTAGCCCTTTTCTACTTTCTCAGTTGTAGAGCATTTCAAGAGCCAGAACTGCTGCCAGAATAACTTAGACGGGCCAGGTTGCTGTTCTAAGTTACAGATGCTTTTCCTGGGTTGCCTGTGGGTAGTTCTGCAACCTGCAGCTGTCAAGGGTATTTGGAGCAGCCATAGCACTGAGTGCTATCATTTCCCACTGCGCAAAGTGGGCTGGAGCTTACATGGAAAGACCTTCAGTTTGTCTGTATCTGGTTGGCACATGAAGTTTTATAGCCCTGGAAAAATATGTGTGAACGTGCAAGTGTGTGTTTATGCAGATGAGTTGGTTGTGAATTTCTTCTCCTACGGAAGTCCTTCTCTCTCTAATTCATTAATACTCTCCACACTTCATAACAATCCCTTCTCATGGCACCAAGGATTTACAACGTCCCAGAGGAGCACTGTGGTTTCATTCCCAGAGTGGCAATGCAAAAGGCCTGATAGAACTGCCTCACTGGCTAAACAACTGCACTTGCCATGTGGGTCCTAGGGCAGGACATGTAAGTAAAATCCTACTGGGTCATCTGCAGCCCAGGGCCACCTTCCAGGATGTACCCATACACACAGCCAGAGTGCAGGGGTTACTCTTCCTACCAGGACAAATGCATCCTGGCATTGCCATGGAGTAGGAAACAGGTCATCTGGTAACTTAACTGAACACTATGTGATTATTTTTTTTCCTCCTCAGATTTTATAACCAAACTGCTCTGCCATGTATTTTTCACTATCAAAAATAAATGTATTTGTTGATTATTTTCTTGATTGCTGTGTTCAATTACTGAGACCCAAAAAACCCATTAACTTATAGACTTCCATCAAAATATTTCATTTTATGCCTATTTTTTCACAGAAAACAAAATACAAAAATTGTTTAGTTGCAGTGTTTTGTTTGTTTTCTACTTTTCCTGATCTCACAATTGAAATACTGAGTCTCAATACACTTCAAAGTCATAGAATCATAGAATGGTTTAGGTTGGAAAGGACCTTGAAGATCATCGAGTTCCAACCCCCTGCCGTAGACAGAGACACCTCCCACTAGACCAGGTTGCCCAAGGCCACATCCAGCCTGGCCTTGAACACCTTCAGGGATGGGGCCTCAACAACCTCTCTGGGCAACCTGTTCCAGTGCCTCACCACCTTCAAAGTGAAAACCTTCTTCCTAATGTTTAATCTAAACCTGCCCTCTTCCAGTTTATATCCATTCCCCCTCATCCTATCACTACATGACCTAATAAAAAGTCCTTCCCCAGCTCTCCTGTAGGCCCCCTTTAGGTACTGGAAGGCGGCAATAAGATCTCTCCGGAGCCTTCTCTTCTCCAGGCTGAACAGCCCCAGCTCTCTCAGCCTCTCCTCATAGGAGAGGTGCTCCAGCCCTCGGATCATCCTCGTGGCTCTCCTCTGGACACGCTCCAGCAGGTCCATGTCTTTCTTATGTTG
>NW_009648441.1:3989900-3991300 GCF_000708025.1 Charadrius vociferus
GGCGCCCCAACCGTTCCCTCGTTTTCCCTCCAGGCTTCCCGGCCCTGTTTCCACTCCTTATAGGCTTCCTTTTTTCTTTCGGTCATGTCCAGGAGCTCCTTGTTCATCCACACAGGCCTCCTGGCTTTTCTGCCTGCCTTCCTCTTTTTAGGGATGCATTGCTCCTGAGCTTGGAGGAGGCGGTCCAACTTTCTTGGGCCCCTCTTCCCTCCAGTGCTTCATCCTACAGCACCATACCAAGCAGCTTCTTCAAGAGGCCAAAGTTAGCTCTCCCAAAGTCCAGGGTAGTCAGCCTGCTGCACGCTTTCCTCACTGCCTCGAGGATCTCAAACTCGACCATTTCATGGTCACTACAGCCCAGGCTGCCCTTGAGTCTGACACTGTCTATCAGTCCCTCCTTGTTGGTAAGGACAAGGTCCATCATTGCTCATCTCCTCATTGGCTCCTCAACCACTTGGAGAAGGAAGTTGTCCTCAATGCAATCCAAGAACCTCCTGGATTGCCTATGCCTGGCCGTGTTACCCTTCCAACAGATGTCAGGGTGGCTGAAGTCATCCATGAGGACCAGGGTCTGTGAACGTAATGCCACCCCTATCTGTATATAGAGGGCCTCATCCACTTGGTCTTCTTGGTCAGGTGGCCTGTAGCAGACCCCCACTGTAATGTCCTCTGCTCTCGATTTCCCTTTAATCCTGGCCCATAGGCTCTCAGTTGGCTCTTTATCCATTCCTAGGCTGAGCTCCATGCATTCCAGCTGCTTGTTAACATATAAGGCAACACTGCCTCCTCGTTTCCCTTGCCTGTCTCTACTGAAGAGCCTGTAGCCTTCCATGGCAACACTCCAGTCATAGGAGTCATTCCACCAAGTTTCCAAAATACCAATGAGATCATAGCCTTGGAGGCATGCGCACATCTTTAGCTCCTCCTCTTTGTTCCTCATGCTCCGTGCATTTGCATAGAGTCACTTCAGCCTGTGCCTTTGTTAAGGCTGACTTGGCTGGAGCATCTGTAATTACATTGTGCTGCTCTCCAGGGGGCATTCCTTTGCTGGGTATTAACGGTGCCTCCCCACTGGCTCCTGTTTGTCCAGGAGCTCCTGGACTTTGAGCATGCTGCAGCATAGCCAGCACATTTTGGAGCTAATGGCTGCAGGCCCTCACCAGCACCCCATTCCTCTGTCCTTGGCACAACATCCCTTGGCTGATCACGGGCAAACCCGATAATACCCCCTTCCCCTGTCGAATCTAGTTTAAAGCTCTGATAATGAGCCCTGATAGTTTTTGGGCGAAACCCTTTCTCCCTCGTTGAGTGAGCCAGCCCACATCTGCTGCCGGCAGGCCTGGTGCTGCATAGGCCGTTCCATTGTTGAAAAACCCAAAATTGTGGCGGGGGAAACAACC
>NW_009648441.1:3991332-4034548 GCF_000708025.1 Charadrius vociferus
CCCCCCCGGAACTGGAGCAGTGGGTAGTAGTCTGTGGGCTGCACCAGCCTAGGGAGTCTCTTTATGATGTCCCTAACCCGTGCTCCAGGGAGGCAGCAAACTTTCCTGAGAGTGGGGTCTGCCCTACATATCGGGTCCTCAGTCCCCCTCAGAGCTGAGTCGCCCATGATTATAGCCTTCCTTTTCTTCCTGGTAGCAGTGGTCTTAATGTGATGAGTAGGCCTCTCTGGTCCTGGAGGTTCCTGTGTTGTATTACAACTGTCAGCCAAGGAGCCAAGTCAAGGAACATGTAAAATCCACTGTGATAAATTATATGTTGTGGGCACAGTGGAATTTAATGTGGAGAATAGAAATCTGTGGGTCCTTTTCTGTCAGAAATTTGTGTGCGTGTGGGTAGGTGTGTAAGCACATTCCTGGTATTTATCCCACTGATAATCTGTACTCATTAACCTGTGTGTATGCATTTTTATTCTGATAATTATAATCAGGATATTCATTTTATGTCACTTCACTCTAGCTAGACTTTGAAAAAGACTCTAAGGAAACAATCTGTAAACTACACTGAAATGCAATGGGATGTGGACATATACCTCATTTAGGCAGCACTGAAAACACAGCTGACACAGATGTATGTTCACATTAACAGCAGAAATTCCAGTGTCAATGAATGAAAAAGGTTATGTCACTTTAGGATGATTTTACAGTCCTGAAGACTTATGCAAGAGAGTTGTATGTAATGTAAGCACATTCCCTGTACTATTTTATTAGGGAGAAAAAGCTCACTGCTATGACATCTGAAAAAGACCACAAAGACCCTTTCCTGAAGACTGTAATGTGAACAGGTTACATTTCTATCCAGTTCCACATTCTCATTACAAGCTTTTTAATGAGAAGGGATTAATTTTCTGCCATTTTCCATTCTCATTACTACTCAGTCAAGGGAACGATGTATCAGGAGTTTAATGCCTAATTTATATTCAATGAATCTTAGTAGTGAGCTGCACTCTTTTGACCTTTTCAATATTTTATACTTTGATTGGGTGGCCACTTGACTCCTGCATTGTTTATAGCCTTATTATAGTAGCATATAGAAGAAAAAGTGGACTGGCTATCCAATCAAAACTGCAAAATAACAGAAAGGTCAATTTAATACCATACACATGTATCAGTTCAAGAATATACACAGCATTAAACTTTAGAAATCTTATTCCTGTCAGAACTACAGGAATGAAAATGACACTGCAGTTCATATGATCAACCTTGCAACCAGAAGTGGGGACTAGAAGAAACCAGATATATTCTGTAGTGACTGGGGTGACTTTTACTTCCTCCTTAAGTACTCACTTAAACCTATGAGCAATAAGGTAAAGATTTACAAAAGTACTTTGTCATGTTTTACATTTTGCTTACCAGTCCTTTGCACAAAGGCCAGCAACTGCAGAAGGAGCAAGATGATGAGAATCAGGTCCATTGTACTGCCCATAGTTCACATTTCTTGAAATGCTCAGTAAATAACTATGTGAAATATTTTAACAGATATTTGTAAGACTTGTATAGTAAAAGTGAGATCACATACGGGTCAGCTGGCAAACTTTAAATCTATGAAAATTTGAACTGTAATGCCAGACTATTAAAAAAATCCACTTAAAAACAAAATTACCAAAACAATATGATGTATTTCTGGTACATCACTTGAATTGACCTGGCTAAGCAGCCGAAACTTTGGAATCAAATTTTCTTGGAAGTGCATACCTTAAAAAAATTGTACAAGAATGAAACTTCTTCTTACCTGTTAGGTTCTTTCAGATTTATTGTAGCCCAAAGATATTAGAAAAACACCTACATCCTGCAAAGAACTGTACCTTGAAAATATAATACCTAATTTACCCCTTGTTGAAAGTGGATTGAGTGCAAATTTATGGCTACATAGATATTTTGACATTACTTAATTTGGAGTCATTTGCAAAAGTGATGAGATTCAAAGTCACTAGTAGAAAAACATTCAGAAAAGAAAGAGCTAGTTAAAAAAAAAAATCCATTTGATTTTTCTGTGAAGCCTTCTATCTATTTTTTTAATTAAGAGAGCCTGTTTACAGAGCTCAGATAATTATTCTTTTAAACCTGACTAAATAATTAACTTATGTCAAACAAATACCACTTCATTACTGGAAAGAAATATAATTGATGTTCTGTAACCCTCTATATAATAAACATACTAGTCATTCCTTAACTATTAATTCTCAATACCCACGTTCAACAGTCAGTTATAATTAATTTGCCATACAATATATGTCTTATTAAATGTAAATTAAATCCAATTTGAGACCCATCGTTTAAAGTATTACTCAGAATGTCATTGCTGGACTCCCCCAAAGAAACATCATTTAATACAGTTTGTGTGGCCAGAGGGAGAAATAACAGTTTGGGTAAT
This sequence comes from Charadrius vociferus, assembly GCF_000708025.1. NCBI lineage: Eukaryota > Metazoa > Chordata > Aves > Charadriiformes > Charadriidae > Charadrius > Charadrius vociferus. The sequence continues at coordinate 3,993,764 of NW_009648441.1, forward strand.
GAGGGCACTATCAGACCTGTGCCATTTTAACTGAAAGAAAAATTAATATATGAGATCCTTGCAAGACAGATTAGAAAGAAGAAAGTGATAAAAGTAATAATGTGAATACTGAAGGGACTCTTCACCTTAAATGAGCCCAGTCAAATACATTTTTAGCCTCAATGATAGCAAACTGAAATACAAGAAACGAAAGATACATGCCTACTTCAGTAAAAGCAAACCAGAATTCATTACTGCAGAATGTGGTGGAGTAATTCACCATTCCAAATAACATACAATTATGTCCCTCATGCATAAAGCAAATGCAACTTTAGGGATCAGAAAGTTACTTCAATTTCCAGGAAAGAATTACTCTATAAGTACCCAAGTAGTAAAGCAAAAATATTTTGCATTTGTCATTATGAGAGAACTTGATGGAAATTATGTATGATGGAGCAGCTGAGAACAAAAATTTGTTGGGCAGGTGATAAAACAACAGATTATGAAAATAAGTCTGAGTATCACTCAGAACTTGTGTTTTGCTAAAGCTTTGTAATAAATTTTGAGAAAATACAGCTGAATTTCTTACAAGGTTCTTTTCCTTTCCATTATTGAAAACTCTAATGGTTAAGCTGAAGTGAAGCTTTCAATAGATAAAATGTGGTTACTTCAGGATATAGTACACACTATAAATTAAAATGAAAATTTCTTAACATGATCCTTACGTATGGTTGCTATGGGTTAATAATGGAACAAACTATATATAGTCTTGCTATGAAAAGTCCTACATATTCAGAGCATGACAACCATAACATACTCTCTGATTTTTCTTTTTTCTCCTAAACTTGCTGCAGTATCGACAACTGTATTCCTCTGATCTGATCTCTTTGGTGAGTCTACAAGATGAGGCTGAGCAGTATGTGGTTACTGTGTAAGAACAGATATCTGTTGAGATTATAGTCATACTTTGAGACATTCTTTTATATGGACAAAATATGCAGCAAAAGGTGAAGAAGCAACAATTAATTATCTAGGGTAACTGGGAATATTCTGAAGGAAGATTACTGTATATATGGTATTGATTCAGTCCATTAATCATTGTATGCATAGTTTCCTGGCACAAGCGCATTTGATTTTCTCCTGGTTTACAACTTGGTTTGGTATGTCATGTCATGCTTATCAGTATCAATATTGTATGTAGACATAGACGTATATAAACACTGTATATAATCACTATACTTCTAGACAGAATCATAGAGTCATAGGAACATTTAGGTTGGAAAAGACCTTTAAGATCATCGAGTCCAACTGTAGATAAATATATGATGAAATCAATCTTAATTTTTATTAAAAATTAAACACTGTGCAGTAGTTGTTACATAGAAAAAAAAAGCAAAAAAAAAAAAGCAAAAAAAAAAAAGCAAGCTCTTTCTTTTCATTCTGTTAACTTTCACGATTGTGTTTTGCTGGTTTTCTTCTGATGCTTCCAGTTGCCTGTGATGGCGATGGTAGTTAAAAGCACTTTGGGACTTAAAAGGCTGAGTCATATCCTATATGTTTCCAAAGGGTGTAAGCCATATAAGAGTCCCAAGTCCCATTTTCAGAAATGAATTAGGCACTTGAGTCAATAACCCTCACGGCAGTCTTTCAACCACACGTATGTGATCCAACTTTAAACTGACTAGCTCGGGTACTGGTAGCAGTCTAGTTGTAGTAACACTGAGTTTACTGCATCATATATTAAGCCCTATGTTCCTCCGAGGATCAAGGCTTACAAACACACTTCACTTTTGGAGATGGAACTTGGGCTTCTAAAACACTTAGGTGCCTTCATGAATTTTATTCTTTATCCCTAGGCACCCTACTTTTTCTGCGGTGTTGTTGTGGGGCATCAACAATACATTTTCTATGGAGACTTTCTGTTCATGGTATCTTTGAGAGCAATTATATAGCATCATGGGGTGAACACATCTGCTGCTACTTTCTGGGGGAGAAGAATGTAAAAGAATTCACTGAAGACTCGCCAAGGATTCTAGTGAGCTCTACATGAAGACATTTGCTGTTTTGAGCTTTTGTGCCATACTGTGAAAGTTAGGAAAATAAAATAAACTTGTCCTTTAGCTCTCAGCTAGATATTTATCCTCTGGTGCCATTCTACTTTGTACAGTATTTTTTCCTTGTGTGGAGGTCAAAGATAAAATGTCTTATCTGATCAAAACTAATTCAGTGTTCAATTGGTGTCCAGTGATTAGAAAGTAGAATAAGAAGTGGCAAGTAAAATACATTCTTTTGGGTATTCCTGGGGAATACACACCTGTCATTGAACTAGCTGATTTGCAGATTTAATTTCTCTTGCATATAAAATCACAGCTTGGTTGTTTTTTTTTTTTTTATTTTTTTTTTTTAGGCAGTAAATAACTTATAATACAAAGTTATTTGTATGGAATGCTGGAAGAAGGAATGACAGAACAACAAATTAAAGATGAACATCTCTTGAAAGTATGAAAAACAAAATTCTGGTGAACTTTTAAAGGATAGGCTGTTTCTGCTACTATTAGTCAACCTAGCACAGCACTCACTTTTACTCCTTACATATGGTTAAATTCCCACGTCCTTTCAGCAGCATGCTATCCCTCAAAGCTCTTAGCTCTGTAAGACCTATATAAAACTCTTGGCTACTTCAACTTACTGACAGAATTTTACAATGCCCTTTGTATCTTTTACCTGTTCCATTTGAAACCATCCTCAATACAGAAGAAAATAAAAATTAAAAATTTTCCTTTACCTATGATGCCTAGGTTAATCTTCACCCCCCTAAAAAACCCCACAACCAATAAACAACCCAGCTCCAAAATGGCAAAGCTGGGACTCATTAGCATTAATTATATAAAACTTTTCTTACATCTCCATCTTCTTTTACTGAACTTTTTCCCATTCCTTCTGCCAACTCTTTTTTTCATGCATTTTTCACCACTTGGTGTTTTTTATAAACTCTGTCTTCTGGAATAAACAGATTGCCTGAATCTCAGCTTTAAATTTTTAAAAGTAATTTTTTTCCTTTTATATTTTTTTGGAGAGGAACTCCAGAACATGAGTTAGTAATTCAGATAAGCAAATAACAGAAATTTGATAATAATTCCTGCTTTAAAAATCTAATTCTTCTTTTTCACCAAGCTCCAAATTTTTGACTGTGTAATTTGTTGGACAATGAAATTTATTATTTTTTAACCCTTTTTGTATTGGTTTGCCCTTTCTTTATCTGCTTGTACATCCTGCCCACTGTGGCTTTTAGAATGGTGTGCTGACTTGTCAAGCCATATGTCATTTGTCTGTATCCCCTGAAACTTTCAAACTGGTTGACATCTAAAGCAGCAGGAGTCATATCAAAAGGCAAGGCTAGCAGATAAAGCAGCTGTTATTCTATGTTAGGAAAACTATATTTTCTACATCTCAGTTCTGCTGAATCGTGTTCTGTTAGTACATTAATTTTAATGAAGTTTTCTAGCCCATGAATCTTTCTGCTCTTGCATTTCTCAGAAGTATTACTGTATACGCTCCTTCTTTTCCTCCCCTGTCCCTGAGAAATGCACATAGGTCAGTACATCAGGGCTGTGGTACTACCTGTAATGTTTCATGGAAATTTTAGTTCTGGGACTCCTCTCTTCCAGTATTGTGTCTGAAGCACCGCTTGCTAAGTGCACCACACCTCCTAAAGTGCTCTAAAGTTTCCTCATTGCTTTTCATTTCCATGATGAATCATTTTGTGACTCAGGAGGAAAAAAAAATAATGTCAAACTTACACGAACTGAAAAAGTTTTGGGTGCTTTCAAAGCTGCCTTTGCAAAGAAACGGGTACAGAAGGAGAGAAGGGATTGCCTTAATCAAGTGGCCACTTGGTTTTAAATTATTTATGTCAATTAGGTGTATTTTTCCAATCAGTTGCATTTTATGGAAAGTTAGATGACTGTGTTACATCCATAGAAGTAACTTCTGAACACATTTTTCAAACAAATAGATAAAAGGGAATCTCAGATGATGAATGAACAATCCTCTTGCAACTGGCTTTTGTAATGACAACAACAAGATATTCAAGATATGCCACACTGCAAATTATTCATTTGAGATTAGAATTAGTCCCTTAGTGTCGTGTGATTTGAAGACGTATATGCCAAATCAATTATCATCATACATACAAAATTAAATTTACACAAACCATCCAGTCATACACGCATCCAATAATAAGCCTGGGTCTTTGATACTTATTCTATAGACACTTAACAATTTTCAGTGCTGTAAGAGTTTCTTTTTCTGTCCTCAGTCCCAATTCTGATACTGCTGTGCATGGAAAGCAGCATTAGAGATGTAGAGAAGCCTTTGAATGAGCTCTGTGTTATTCATGTAGGTTGGGATCCCAGAGCAAAGGCTGAACTTTTGGTATTTCCAAACGGAGTAGGGAAGGGAGCATTAATTCTGACATACAAGGTAAAATAGAAGCAATATGGGGCAGAGCATGGTAAAGATTAGGGTTCCTATTTTTACTGCAGCTGTTGAGTGTAGAAGCAATCTTGGACCTCTCTTGCTTCTTAAAGGTCACTAGTAATTGCTACAGGAGCGTCATGTTTTGTGCCTTTGTCTCTTGCCACCTTGATAAAAGGGCCATGCACTCTGTGCAAATTAAGCAGAGCTTGGTTATTACACTAAGAGTTGTAGCCCTGGAAAAGTGTTTGAAGCATTTAGGATCAGTGCACTGTGGAGCTCCAAATGCTTCTTTTCCACAGGAGCATTAAGTAATCTGTGTCCTTATCACCATGCCCCATCAACTCCACAATATATTCAAAGGATGGTGTTGCCTTTGACTGCCAACAAAGAGAAATATGCTAGATGGAAAACAAACATCAAACAGTAAAATTTCCCAGAGGACAGCAATCCTATTTTCTACCCAGCTGTGACACCTTCTGAAGTAAGCTGTCTTTGGAGTCTGCTATGGTTGGTTCATGGAACATCTTCCTTACCTGAAATAGCGTTTGTTGAAGGTGAGAGTCTTCTTGGATTTATCTTTCATCTTTCCCTTATTTAAAAATATTCCTCACTATAAAATCACGCAATTTTCAGTGTCCGAATAATGTCCAGATTCACCATAATTAGAATAATGACTCTGAAAGAAAAAAATGAAAGGGAACAAGTCACTGCCTAGAGTCAGAAAGACTGGATAAAGAAGGAGAAAGGATTAATGTGGAAATGCAGGAGTGAAGAATTGGGAATACATGGCAGGAAAAAAGCAGACAGTAGAGATGGGAAAAAAAGAAGAGTAAGAATTTAAGATGCAAGGAGGTGAGGAAGACATCCAGCAGAAAGATAGTGTCTGACTGACTCTGTTTAACTCCATTTGGAGGATATTTGGCTCTTCAAGGAGCACAAAACACCCTTGAGTATGAATTATAGAAGAAGCTGTAGAGGCTAGCTAGTCTGGAGCTGAAGCTGACTTATTCACCTATTCATTTTCATTTAAAAATATGACTGCAAATGTTTATAGAAAATGAATATAAGTAAACTAGTCGTATCTTTGTGCTTGAGTCTGACTGAAGAATAGAAGTGCTTACTTACTCCTAAGTTTACTTAAGCTCTGGATAATGCAAGACCACCAGAAAACCATAGTAACTGAGGGCAGAAAAAGGCACTCATGGAATCCAGTTGGAAGTGGTTTATTTATTTTAAATAAAGTGGTTTATTTATTTCAAATAACAGTTGGTGTGCACACACACACATCTTTTGTATTTAAGGACCATGACCGACATTTGATTGGAAGGAACACAAGAAGGGTCAGCACATTGCTCAATAGCTCCCATTCCACTTGCATTCTTACAGATTTTACACTAGAAAGAAATTTGGACAGAACTGACAGAATTCAAACCAAATAGAAACCCCAGTAGGAAATGTTCAAAGCAAAGCATTCAGTAATGTCTTCATATTCAGACAAACAAAGGTCCCTTTCCAGTGTAAGTCCTAGGAAAGGAGGTCTGAATTTCAGCGGGAAAAGGTATCACAGGATTTTGCCATGACGTATAGTTTTTGTCATCGTATAAGCAAAGATTGATTGGATAGAAACACTGAGAAAGTAATACTTTGATCCAAACATCTTTGAACACTGAGAAAGTTTTTCCTGGATCTGATTAGAGTTGGGGCCTTTAATTGACACTAGAACTCTTGTAGAAGCATCTTTCTGCTTTTTAAGTGAGGCATCAGGCCACCTCGTAAGAATCTTGGCTGCGACTAATCGGCTGATGCAGCTGAGTGAAGAAGGCATTGAAGTGCTCTTTGTGACCCATGACTCTAAAGTATTTTAAATCAAATACGTCTTCAGGTACACATTAGAGCAGCCATAAAGATACCTTAAGCTGATGGAGCTGTCACATCTCAAGGACAAAGAGCATCATCTGTATTTGATTCCTACAGTATCATTTAACTATCATGAAAGAGTGGCACAGCAATTGATTCTGCATTTGAAGATACATTTTTTAAAATAACATTTAGGAACATAGAACTTTATGTAACTTTGCCCTGCACAGTGCAAGGCAAGGTCAAAACCATTAGAAAGAATTTCCCATTGATTCATGGAACTGTTTACAAAATAACACAAATATAAAGCAAGATCTGAATCTCATAAAATGTATGTAATGAAAGATTTTCTCTGTTGTAGACTTTGATAACTCCAAGAAAATGTAATATATAAACAGTAAAAATCTAAATATTTTGGAACAAACCACTGCAACTGCATGCAACTGAATTTTAAGACAACCCCAATCTGGATCTGAATCTGTTTCTGGGTGTGGATTTGGGTGTGTTTTAATCCTCTTACCACCCGACTGTGTATATTGTCAACTGCTTCTAGTCTTAGCCCAGCAAACTAACATTATCTGCTGCAAAATGTCACCCAGTAATGAGAAGACTTTAGCCGGTCTGCTTCTAAACTTTGGGTTGATGACAAATAAGCTTTCCGAAACTATTGACAACTGTATAGATTCTCCATTTACATTACCTGTATTTAAAAAGCTGTGTCACCAGGAATCAGCTCATCAAATTCATTTCCAGCTGCAAGGTGATGGTGCATCGACAATACCTGGTTAGCTTCCCAGTCTGCTTTTCTGAAAGATACAAGTCTTCTCAAGAGAATAAAATGCAGGCACTCTTGAAGAAAGAAGCAGAATAAATCAGTCAAATGATACCATGCATCTCTTCCTTTGTATTTCAGGGAATACTGAATTAAGCTTCTATGCTCTTTAAATTGCAGTTTTCACAAAGACAGTTTGGAATCAGTAAATATCTAAATGCCAGAACTAGCTTATTCAAGTTTCCTTGTGGGTATTCACCTCAATATCATCCACATTATGCATTTAGAAGTGAGCCTGATTGCTGCATTCTGAGCTGTTTCTTTTTTCTGTGCCTTTCCAGATTTTGTTCTATGCAATACTAGGATACAGAGGAAAATGTGAAGCATATAGTTGTGTTCAATCAGAATTTGGATATCATCTGTTTCTGACCTGAATACTCCCCTTCATATCTGCTGGTGACATTTAGTAGAGATGGAAACCTGACTAAGAAACAATGGCTAATCGCAATAAGAGTAATATTCCTCAACTCTTGTACAGATAACTATCTTACTTTTTCATTAACTGTTATTCATAGGAGCAAAGATGGATCACCTTAGTCACAGAAAGACTTTCATTGACCCCACAGATTCAAGAGAACATGGCAGGAAAAAATTGTCTGCAAAAACAGAGGTGAGGTTCCAACAGCAATGAATGTACTACTTTGCCTGGTTAACAGATTTCCTGATGTACAGTTTCACTCCATCTCCCATCCTCTGCCCTACACACATTTTCTTCAATCAAGAGAGACATGAGCAAGTATGATTACACCCTCTTTTCACACCGTAAATATTAGGACAACTGATAAAGGTATCTCCTTCTGACTGGAGGAAGGAGGCAAAAGAGCCAGTCAAGGAGCAGTCTGCAGAGGGGATGGGACAAAGCAGGATGGTGGTTGAACCCAGATTTCCAATGGGGGAGCTTTAGTCTCTCTGAGCAGTCAGGGTACTGATCTCAACTGACTTGCAGCAGGTAACTGATCAAAACTAACTTTTCTTACATGGAGACACTGCATGACAGTGAGGGGACACATTTGCCAGTGGCTTAGAGGATGTCTGATTGATTACTGGCTAGTGGAGCGATTTGGAATGCTGCCTTTGCTGGGGTTGCGACGATATCCTGTGAATTTGTCTTGCTATGGCAGTTCCTTTGGGTCCATTGCCCACTGTCAGGTCCTTTTCCTCTCTGTCCCTTCAGATTTGAAGAGGAAGAGATCTTCAAGGCATATAGACTGTTCCTATTTCTGTCATTCCCCAAACCTATAAATGTAGGCAGCTCCTGTTGAATGAGAAGTTCTCAGACAATTGTATTATGTGCCAAGTGTCGTGAAATGTGATCTTTGATTAGTTAACTAGGAGACTCCATGGTTCCTCTCCACTGAAGGTCTAGGTAACACTGCTTCACATTAAACTATTAATTTAAATGGTCTTTGGCCATCTTCAAAACCAAAGAAAATTAAAGACACCTTTCCTATTTCCCTGTCCTGGAGCTATGCAGAGAACAAATTTTGAACCATTGCAAATTGCTGATTCAGTCTAGCATTGGAACTAATATTTTTCTGTGAGAAGGTAGTGCTCCATAAATAGAAGCTGAATAATAATTAGTAGACCTCCTTTTCTTTTGTTCTTCTGGGTGCCTTCTGGACAAATTTTTATTGACTTTTCAAAGTAAATGTTAATGTATTAAGAGAAGATATCAATGACAGTGAAATAAGAACAAAATGTAAAGACAGAAAAATAATATAAACTTATTTTCAACATGCCAGAAAGTAATATTTATATTGTTTAGTCCTTAATGTTATAGGAGGAAATGGAACAAAGACATTTGTAAAGAGGCATAGGCTGTAGGATGATATGCAAAACAAACTTTGTCATACACACTGGCAAAAAAATTCCACACTGACATGGAAATCTGTGGTGCTATAGCATAATATCTATTCTGTACTCTATTGCGACGCATTTAACCAGGTCTACTTGTGTTCGAACATCCTCAGGAAAACTTGGACTTTTTCAGAAGCCAGATTTGTTAGCAAAAAAGCGATCATTAGAGATGTGGAAGTAATATTCAAAGTTTTCAAGTGACTGCTAAACTTGTTGGTTCCATTTGAGAGTATTTTAATGCCAATTCAGAAAAAAAAAATTAAAGGGCTCAACAACATTTTTGGACTCAGCAGCTAGGTCTGTACAAGGAAAGTAAACAGTGCCCAGGGATGTCGCTGGGCCCTGGAAGTTGTGGTCTGTCCTACAGGAATGCTCCCCAGTGCACTGGGAGGTGGTGTTGACTTGGAAGCTCTCAGACAATCCCTGTATGCATTTCTCAAGTACCAGCAGGCAGTCTGTGTGCTACTGCTCTATTTTGTATGGCCTTATGTTTAACTAGCATAGGGGCAGGCTATCCATTAGTCTTGCTAATGATGTTTTTGAAGGACTGTACAAGAGTTTGGAGCAAAGCTTCCAAAGAATGTCAAAGCACCTTTACAAAACATCGTTCTAAGCTGGTATTTTGCTAAACTGCTGGAAAATATTGCCTTCAACCTATAGTAATTTATCGTCTCCAATTTTTAATGTAGATGGAGAATCCTAAGCTAATTTTATCTGGTAAAATTTTCTTCAGTCATCATTCTAGGGCCAAAGAGTAGCTTCACTCTAAATTTTTGTTGAGGGATGGGTGAGTCCTCAGCCGGTGTACTTCAGCTGAACAAAATTTGTGGTTTAGCTTAAATGAAGTTTTGTGGGGAAATGTTCTCTCTCAGCTGGAAGTGCAAATGGATATTGGCCATGGGTTGGTCCTGCTGTCAATGATAATGGGAAAATTGATGGTAGATGACAGGAACAATTTGTTAAAAGCACCAGCTAACTCCTCTCACAGTTTAAAAATGTCTAATGCGATTGGTTACTAGATGAACTGGCAGTTCTGAAGAACAGATGGGACTGCAAAATCAGGGCTTGATAAAGCATGCCAGAGGTGGGGCTAGATCTTGTTTTGAGCCTCTGTTAATGAGTGTGGGTGGGGATTGTTTCCCCAGTCTGGAATGGTTTACAGCAGTGTGAAATTTCTATGCATACAGAGCAAACTCTCATCCCCCAACCTGCAGTACGCCCATGATTTCTCCAGGAACATGTGCCATCACATACAATATGATCGTTAATATAGTGGGAGGTGGTATTAGATAACAGTTTGCTAGCACATTCTTGTATATTAGCAAAATACATTGAAGTTTGATGAGAATTTTTACTTAGTTTTGAAGTACTTTGGAACATTACTTGCTAATAATTAGTATAGCAGAGAAAGGCTGACTTCAATCGATTACAAGGGCCAAATTAAGGTTTTAACTCTGGTCTTTTCAACAGGACCCAAGAGGTAGACACTGGAATATGTGCAACCCAATTAAGAGACCAAATTAGTACCCCAGCAGAATCAACAAATGTTTGCGTAGTAGTTTGAATGTCACCCATCTAGTACTCATAAACTATATTAAATGATAATTAACTTCGTTTTTTTTAACAAGGTCTCTGACTTTGTACTGAAGTGGACTAGGAACTGCAATATGATTACTGTAGGTCAGCTGCTGGGGTACTAACCTTTAGGGAAAGGGTGGTAATGAAGAGCTGGTAGGCAGCAAACAAGGTGTGTGGTTGCCTAAGTACCATTACAAAACCTTCCATCTAAATATTAACCCAAATCAGGTGGGGCTGGTCATAAAAGTAGATCACCAATAAAAAAAAGTTATCAATCCATTTCATAAAAAAGTTAAGTATTAGAAGTGTAGGGATCATTCCTATTAGAAATTCAAGACTGAATTGTAAATCACCTTTGTCTCTGTGAGAGCTTTTATTTTGATGTAGACATTTTGGAAGGTTTCCCCTTGCAGTAACTCCAGGGTATAAGTAAGCATATTTGCGTCTACATTCTGATGAGTTTCTGAAGCAGCTCTCATCCCTGCATCATTGTTTATATTTATTCAGACATTTTAGGATCAAACAGGGTTGTGAATACAGAGCAGAAAATTGACTGGCTTGCTGAAACCCAAAGTTTTAGTATGAATTTAAAATCCAGTGTTTTAAATAGTATCATGGTTTTATCCACAATCATAATGTATATAAATAATCGTTAAAGCAAGAACTGAGTTGCAAATGTCGTTTTCCAGGTAAGCTCCCTACCTACCGAATTATCAAGTTATTCTTGTCCTTCCTCTTTAGCTCAATAAAGATTTAAATATTTCAACAAGGAGGAACAACATCAGTAGGAGAGCTGGAGAGCAGCCCAATTCAAAAAAATCTTGTGGCAATAGGTATAACATTCTCTCTTGAAAGTGGATCCCTCACAACTGGAGAAACTTCTGAAGCGTTCTCACATCTCATAACTGCTGAGGTGTTCAGTGAAAGAAAACCACCACCTGCCTCTTGATTTTGCAAAACGTCTGAATCTACAACTTCATTTCCATTGCTTTTTTGGGGTTAAAATTATCCCAAATGCAACAGAAAAAAATTTTGTTAAAAGTGGTATAAATGGATTTTTTTCCTTTTCTTTTGAATCCAGCACTTTTTGCTTGTTTGTTTTAATGCAGAACAATAGAGAGGAGAACCTTTTCTTCTACATTGGTTCAACTTACTCTGGTTCTTTTTCCTTCACCTTTAATTTATTTCCCTGGATGGGCAAATGAGGAATCAGTGAATAGAATAGGAATAGGAATAGGAATAGGAATAGAATAGAATAGAATAGAATAGAATAGAATAGAGTACAATACAATAAAATACAATACAATACAACACAATATAACAGTTCAGTTCAGTTCAATTCAGTTGGAAGGGACCTACAAAGATCATCTAGTACAACTGCCTGATCACTTCAGGGCTGACCAAAAGTTATAGCATATTGTCAAGGGCCTAGTCCAAATGCCTGTTAAACACTGACATGCTTGGGGCATTGACCACCTTTCAAGGAAGCCCATTCCACTGTTTGACCACACTCTTGTGGTTGCCACCCAATTCAGGCTAGATTTGAAAAAAACATACGTTTTTACAAGTTGTTTCCGTTATGATGTGTTGTATGATGGGTCACAACCAAGTACTTAGACATTTAATATGGTGCCTGGTAAATGCTGGTGGAAACACTGTTGGGATTTAAAAGTATCTGAAGAGATACCTATATGCTGCAGTCCTTCAGAAGGATGATTTGTCACGATATTAGCCAGTATGCTTTCTTTTGTAGAATAACATAGTGGATCTGACTCTATAGGTTTTCCTTTCATCAAGAAATGGTCGTTTGTGTTGCATTGCCTTTGCTTCTGCAGTCACAGAGAGATGTCGTTGCACTGAATGCATCTTGCCCATGAAACAAGCTGTCTATGTATCCTGCTGCACTGTGTGCTTCTCTTGGTGACTAATTAACCTGTATGACCTCTGAGTTAACTGACCTGTGTGACTTCTACATCACTCAAAAACTTGGACTTTTTAACGCTTCGCCTAATATTCTTCCCTGTCTCATACACGTTATTGGTTATTGCACACTCTTCTGAATATAATTTTGTCTTGCTGTGTTTCAGATAACTGTTAGCAGCTATTTCTTCACTTCTTTTCCTCCATTATTTTGTCCTTCAGGGACTACAGTATACTACCTGGACACTACCACATACTTTTTAGAGGGTGATGATTGATATAGGATAAGAAGTGAATTGGTTTAGTGGCCAGCCCAGCCTAAAGCACAACAAATACCTGGCTAAGATACAGAGTGATAACTTCATGCACTTCTCATTCTTGTGCAAGGGAAAGGATGCATGTCTTTTAGGTTCTAGTACAAAACTACAATATATGTCAGACTTCGTGGACTACTCCAGAATTTGGCTGTTCCTTTTCAACACAAAGATGGGTATATTGTAGATAGGAGATAATAACTCCTTTATCAAGGTCAAATATTTTCAGAAAAAGAGATCCCAAGGATTGTAATGTCCCCCAAAATAAAGTCTTACACTCTCAGAAAAAGTACTTGCAAAATTCAAGCTGGCCTCAGACACTGAATGAGGCTGATATAGCCCTAGAAGCACAGACAATTAAACTTCCATTATTAAAGAAAAGACATACTTGGGTACTAGATAAACCAGCAGTCATAAATGAAAACACAGTTTAAAATCCCAGCCTGTAAAGCCCAGAGTATTTAAGTAAATGCTCCAATACAAAAATTCAGAGACCAAAAATACCACTTCAAATCCCAATCTAGAGAATCCACTACTAAGTCCTTCCCTGATTATTCAGTCCCTTGGATGCCTTCATTTTAGGACTTATGTTTCCCAATAATTTAGTGTTATTTTACATTTCGAAACCAGTGTTGAGTTAACCTTTTTTCCTTTAATATTGCACCATTTTTCAATGTATGACTCTTTCTTAGATGGACTTGTTATCTGCACTACTGTAATACCTAAATTTCTTAATCTCCTATTAGTTTTTACTCTCAGTTTCTTCATGACTTAAGAATGCCTTTCTTTACATGTGAAGGGGGAGGAAGTGGAGAAATGAAGGCCAACCATATCCCTCCCTTTGACTGATGATGCTTGTTAAGAATTGATGTTTGTTAAGAATTCTTCAGCACTCTCTCTGAATGAGAATTCCTATGAAGAATTAGGTTGGTTTTCCATTTTTGGATGAAATGCTGCTATCAACAGAGAAAACATTTAATGCAGATCAGATGACATCTGAAAAATACAGAAACACAAATCTGGAAATGGAAAAACTGATCAGGCAATTATTAGGATTTTTCCATCTTTTCCTCTTGAACAAAAATATAAATTACAAATGGATACAGACCTGATATAGCAATGCAACTTAATAAATTGACCCTTGTGAAATCGATAACAGTCTTTGTGGATGCAACAGTCTGACTGCAAGACCAAGCTGAATTATTAGAAAGGGACTCTTCTATAACAGAAGACAGGACTTTCTTCATGGAAAATGAGGGATACAATAATTTGTTAAAACCCCATCACTGCAAATTAAAAACCTAATGTACCTCGAAGGCACAGAAGTGTAAGGTTTGTAATGGTAAGATTAATAAGGTAAGATTATTGATGAGATAGATGAAAATTAAATTAGAGAAAATAATTTTCTGCATTGCCTAGGAGCCCTCCACTTGGAGCTTTTGTTTAGCAGATGACTCTTCTGAACAGAAAAAAAAACCCCAACAAATAAATGAATAAAAACTCATATTCACTTAAAAACTGCCTTATAAAAGAAGTAATTGAGGGAATGAATATTATGGTTGGGATCTCATTGGTCACAGGTACTGAAGTTTCACAGACTCATAGAATCATAGAATGGTTTGAGTTGGAAGAGACCTTTAAAGATCATCTAGTCCAACCCCCTTGCAGGGACCAGGGCCATCTTCAACTACACCAGGTTGCTCAAAGCCCCATCCAACTTCACTCTGAATTTCCAGAAATGGGACATCTACAAGTAGGCAACATCTTATTTTTCAATCAAAATGATATATTTGTATTGTGTGCATTGTAGTATCTTTGCCAAACTTTTACCGTATCCTACATTTCTAATGGGGAAATACTATTTCCTGTCATCTCACCCCCATGAGATTATGAGAAAAACTAGTTGATGGCTTCTGCCCAAAGTGTTATCATTATTATTTTTTTTTGTGACGAGTTGTTTTATGTTAAAATTGTTGCTGTGTACTACCATATCACTTTTGCATCCAGTTTCCCTGTTTATCTCAAGTCTTATGTATGGTATTGATTCTATAAAATGGCTTCTGGCTTCTTAATGAGTATCTTTTGCTTATGATAAATTTGTTCACAATTTATTTATGAGACGCTCCCACAGTTTTTATTTTCAGAACAGGTTGAAATGTTCTTTTCTTACTTAACGTTCATTTTTTACTGAATAATTCATACTATTCTCTTTCCACCTAAACTACGTATGTGGGGGCTTTAGACTCTTCTATAAATACTTCTGATAGCTCATTTCCCCTATAGCTAGAATACATCAGATGAAATCAAAATCCCCTATTTGAATGTCTCCACCCAAAACTTTATCTCTCTGAGTTTAGATTCATATCGACGCTTGTTGGTTTTGGTTTTGTTTTTTTTGTTTGTTTTTCTATTAGAATGGTCTGTATTTAAACTTTTGGTCCAAAAATCTGATACAGAAGTGTTTGAGAAAACTTTGTTTGCTTGCTGATTAATTTGCTAAACTATCATTAGATATTAGCTGTACCAGGCAACAGGATAGAGCATTTGGACAGCTCAAAGCATCTTGGAAGAAGCAGGTTTTCTGATGTCAGTGGAGCTTCTATAGGTTTTTATCAATAGAAGATTGGTTGGTGAGGTGATATTTTTGATTGAGAGCTTGCCTAGGACTAGATTTTATTGTCTGCATCCTTCACTTTTTATGCACCCACATCACCATGTACTTGTTATAAATATTTCTCTTATTTTATTTAGGTTTTCTCCTATCTGACCCTATAGGATCAGTGGCACTGAAGGTCTCTCTGAGATTGCAATATCACATGCAAACAATACAACATCTACAGAAAATAACAATTTAACTGAAAATAAGTTTTTTTTAAAAAAAAAATCATTTTATTTCCTATGCAGGATTTAATTTCTCTGCTATAACATTAGCCCTTCAGGCCTACACAGAAAATATATGCTGAGAAAAATTCTTCTTATTTTTGTACATCATCCTTGGAAGTAATTTATTATATATTTTTACTTCTTCTGCTAAGTTTTGTAAGCACCAATGAGAGTATACCTAAAAGGAAAGAAAGCATGTGCCATGACTTGGTGAATTGTCCAGGGTTAACTTGATGCCTAGTTTGAAAACTGCACATTTGATCTAGGAATCATTAAGAGGTAAAGCTCCAAGGCAGCATTTTCACAGTCACTTGTCAAAGCAAAATGCACTTTAAGTAGTGCAATCTAACTCTGGTTTTGAAAAAGAATTGCTTGTAAACCTACCTATGAGAGCAGGAAAGAATAACATCCACCCTTTAGTATTCTACCTGACTGAAGCAGCAGTTTATATTGCTTGCGTGTCTTTCATTTAACCATGGCAAAATACAGACTAGATGGAAAATTGTTAAACTGATCCCTATATTATACATGGAACTGGCAACTATGTAGGTACATACATTGCCTACTCTAAGGCTATTTTTAGATGCTTATGGCTTTGCAAAACCCTAATTTGTTGCGAGGGCTTGCCCATACTGGTTGAATAGGTTAGGATGAGTATTTCGGTAGGCATATTCCTACTATACTCCATACTCCGGTCCAGGAATTGTTTCTGATGCTTTTACATTGTATTCAAACCTCAACTAGATACAAGTAATCTTCAATGTTTGTGGTTGAACAACTCACTTGAGGTCACTGCTGGTAGAAATTACTTGTAGTTTTCATAGTTGAATTTGCACTCTAAGGATCTTTAACATGTTTTGACTTGGTACTTTTTATGATCTGAGAAATATTAGAATCTCTAATTCTGTTTGGAGAAGGTTTGAGCAGTCATCAGTACAAAGACCAGTTGTCTTTGGCTGACTATGAAAACTTATGGTTAAAACTAATTTTTCAATCCTGGTATGTATATGAGTTGTTCCGGCACTACAAAACAACAAAACCAGACCACCAGACGATGCATAGTTTCACTTTTCACTTCTTTTGCTGGTCAAATGACTTTATTTTGATTTGACCTCGAGAAATCCTAAATCCTATATATGAAGGCAGGCAATGAGGTAAGAACGGAAATATGCTTGAAAGAGATTGCACCTCCAGAAATTTAGCATAAGAAGAGCTTTGGGGGTTTTGGGGTGGGTTTTTTTGTTGGGTTGGTTTGGTTGGTTAGTTGGTTTGTTTGGTTGGTTTGGTTGGTTTTGGGCTTTTTTGAGAGTTTGTCAATCTTAGATACTGTTTCTGAGTTTGAGTGGTGTGCCAATGCTGATCGTAAAAGAATATATCATTTTGTTGGCTGTTGCACAGCAGTTGGGTATATGTTCTGGGAACTGTTTGACTTCTGAGAACAGGACACAGACATATTATTGAGTTTAACATCTCTAAGCTGTTTCCTACTCCAGCTTTGACTTTGACATACTGATAAAGAATACCTTGCAAACAGATTTGTTATAGAGTTAGAATGTGCCCTTCTATAGGAATTTCCAGTATAAGGCAGAAGTTATATCAGAAACCTTAGCTCTAAGACTGCCATACTCTTGCAGTAGCTGAGAGATATGAAGTACCAGAAGTTTAAGAAAAGAGCTACTGTTGGAGTTTTTTCATTATGTTAGGAATAACAGTACTATACTATTACTATTAATTCTACTGCTACTGCTACTATTGCTAGAGTTTTGTGTTCCTTGACCTATAAACCATACCTCTTCACTGTGAATCTGGGCTTTCATTGAAGGAAAGGGACCATGTGAGGAATTAAGCATATGCATCAGAATGGAGAATGTGGCATAAACAGAAAATGTGATTCTTTCTGGACATATTTGCAATGCTAATATGTTATAAAGAGGATGTAACATTACTGTAAACCTCTTTTTATTTTCTGCCTCAAGTCACCTTTGCAAATGGCAGAGTTCCTGTCAACCATACATTTTTTTGTCATGGGCTTTTGAATAAATGAATCATCACCAAACAGAATGTTTGATTGCTTCCTTCTCTTTATTTTAAGCTCTGAAAACTCCCCAGACTCACAAAACTAAAGAGCTTAAAATAACGAATAAGGAAGCCACATGCATTTGCTCCAAATCCATAATTGCTTGGTTTTCTTCCAGAATATCAGAAAATAATCAGGAGACTACACAAATGGCTGCATGCTTACGTGAAATCCACATACGTTCTCAGCTCAGCAAACTCACAGTAACAGAATAATGAATTGCTGTCATGTACAAGGATTAAAAGCAAAAAAAAATCCACATGGAAAACTGCATTGCAGGATCTCTCTGAAATTAATTATTATTATTTTTTGCCTAATATATGTGTAATCATTCTCTTCAGAACTGTCACAGCTTGAGCTGAAATAATCAGTCTATGAGGCAAAACCCTCTCATTTATGCTGATAAAATGCAACTCATGACAACTTCAATCCTGTGGTTTTGATGTGACTGAGAATAAAACACCTGCAATAAGCAAATGTATTAGGGATACTAAGAACTGGTAGAAGTACACTTTGTTTCAGTTCTGGATCAATTTAATTTGCATGAAGAAAAATAATATTCACAGGTTTTTCTTACAGAAAATAGAGCAATCTCTTCTTGTACAAGTTTAACTCAGGGTCTGGAAGCATTAAGAACTTCTGGCGAGGTTAAGGGGTGTAACTACACTAAGGAATACACAAAAACTCTCCTGGACATGTGGCAGGTAGAATTATTATTTGCAGGTGACTTAGCAACTCAGAGCAGAAAGAACCCAACAGTTAGATTAATGGTATTAACTTGGTGAGCAGTGAAATGCAGTCGTGAAATACATGTTCCAGCTAGGCAAGTAAAAGTGGACAATATTGTATTCATAGGGCTGCATTAAGTTGTGCGTGTGTTAGTAGACATGATAGCCTCTTCTAAGAATTATGGTTATGTCTAAAATGGCATTCACTGTGTGAAAGAGCGGAGTCTCACTGAAAATTGAGGGCTAATAATCTCTTAAAATCTGAAGTTGAAAGTCAGTATTCAGATTTGATGGGCCTAATTTTTCCCGTATTTACACCATTTTTATGATGATCTAACTCCATTCACTTCAATAAAACAGTTGTGCCTGATTTACAGTGACTGTGTGAGAAGTGGTGCCAAAGAGTATTGTATAATGTTCATAAAATTTTCCACCATCAAACACCTTCTCTGACAACACTGTTCTTAGGTTAAATGCCTGACTGCCCAAAAGTATATCATTAAAGCCAATTTCTGTCCTTAGGTGCACTCCAAAGAAACATGACTTTGGTCTCTAATACACAACAAAAAACACTGAAGAGGACCTATCCATCCAGCCCTATGTCTTAAAATTAAATCACACGTTTTAAACAATGAGTTAACTGAACTTACAAACCAAACCATGCAATACATTTTGATTTTATTTTGCAAACCATCTCAGTATAGAATCAATTTCAGCAGCTTTCTCCAAGTGATGCCCTCATTATGCAGAGTACCTTGTAAAATCTGTACAGTTGAAGAGGAGTTATAGCCAATGCACTGAGCATGAACATACTGGAAAATCTCAATATGAGTTTCCATTATGTTTGGAAAAAAATGCTATGAGATGGGGATCTTTATTAATAAATATAATTTTGTTAATCTGTGCCATCTCCACACTAAAAGCTGGTCTCTAGACTCTTCTGAGGCTGCTTCTGGAAGAACAGATTAGTATAGCTGAGAAGTAGGAAATATTTAATGATGTTACAAAACATCAGGCAGGTGGAATAACACATGCGCTAGAGCAAAGGCCTTTAGCACCGAACAAGACCCCTCTCCCTCAACCCTCCCCTCCAATCCAACAACAGTGGTCCACAAATGCTTGAGACCTCTGCTGGGTCATACAACCAGCTTCAGTCAATTAGCCATGAAAGAGAAGGTGCCACAGCTGGGCTTTACCACTGAAAGTTGTATTTGTCTCCCTGCCTACTCCTCTTAATCCTGCTGGTTTAGCTGTACCGTGACCCTGGGACCCCAGGTTACCAAAAGTGATTGTTGGCAGATTGCAAATTATACTGGCCAGCTGTGCCTGGCTTGTGGGCTCAGGGGGTGAGAGGGGGCCGGCAGCACTGACCTGCAAATTAGTGACCTAAAGCTGTGGAGGAACGCAGGGTGGCAGTCTGTTTTATAACTCTCCTGAATGATGCACCAGACTCGGTGAGGCTGCCCTCAGCCGAGCCCTGCTTTCTGGCTGTGGGCTGGGAGGCAGACCACGGACAGCCTACTTCACTTCTGTGGAGATGCCTTTTCCAGAGTACCCCTCGCTATTGCTCCTGTCACTCTTGCTGGTTTAAGGATGCATAGTAAATGCATTTACAGTTTTGGCGGGGGGTTTTTTTGTTGTTTTGATTTAGCCCCAAATATTTACATACACTGAGAAAACTTAGTAGTTAACTGAAGAGTGTGTTCTTGCATTGACAACCAGCCTTTTACAATAAATGAACATTTATTAACCTGGAAGCCTGACACAGTCCTAGAGCGCTCAGATTAGTCAGGCTTCATCAGGCATGAAAAGCACTTGTGTGGTACACTACCATAAAAATGTCCATTTCAGCTGATGAACATACATTACAAAAACACTGACATGTCTTGCTGTTGTTCTGTATTGTCAGTATTCAAAATAAGTATGCATATATAAACATAAACTCTTTGCCTGACAGACTAGGGTTTCTGGAATAGCACCAGAGGAGAGTTTATCATATGTTTATATTGTATATAACCTTTCAAGCCTTATTGCCTTATTCTTTGTGTGTATAATGTCGAGATCTGACCCATGGCTAAGATCACATAGCCATAACGGAAATAATAAATAATATTAAGTAAAAATTTTGAGTTGTGAGTATGAGTATGAGAAGCTGATGATTTGTCAGATAACTATGATGCATTCTTTCTGGGCTTGTTTTTGTTTGATTTTGGTGGTTCGCTTTGGGGGTTTTGGTTTTTGTATGGTTGTTGGTTTGGGGGGTTGGTTTGTTTGTTTTTGCTTTGTTTTGTTTCTTTTGTTTTGCCTTGGGTTTTTTGTTTTTTGTTTGTTTGTTTGTTTGTTTGTTTTGTTGTGGTTTTTTTTTCTGATGAAATACTGTTTCCTTGAGTGTGAGGTCAAACAAGTGACCAAAGAAAGCTTCTTATCTCATGACACTCAGACCTAAAGCTCTTGTTTCTAATTTAGCATTTTCTCAGAGCCAAGTTCTCTGTGCTTCTATGGCTCAGTTTGGTACTTCTTTGACAATGTTTCCCTCCAGATCTGTAGTATCGATCTGTATTTCTCCATATATTGTCTCTGACAATTTATGTTTCATGATTTCAGAGCATTAATTTCGTGTATTTGCTAATTCTTACTGGATTTATCTTCCTTGAACCTGTTCACTCTCCCCTTAAAATGTAAAATTTTAGTATCCTGTGTCATATTCAGCTGCAACAGATCTGAAAGAGGAAACTTATGGAAAGTATTTGTCAGTATGGAAAAGTGCATTGTGGGAGGTTTTTGTCACAAAGTTTTTCAAAGTTTCAATGACTCGTGCCACTTACTTTTGGTGCTGAAATTTTCTGAAGAAATGCCAGGGAAGATCTTGGTGACAAATTTTCCCTGATCTTTTCCTTGACACACCTACTTCTCCCTCAGCCTCTCTGCTTGTTTTCTTGACACCGATTCAATAACTTCTCACCATACTTTGTGAGACGTGGACAGTGATGCATAGATGGTTGTTTCTTCTAGTCACATACAATATCTCTTAATCTTGTGGGAAAGCTGAGCTTTGAAAGTGGATGTCATTTCATGAAACTGGTTCCCTTTTCAATTCCTGTTTTCTTTAAAGTTTTTGCCTTATGTATTTAGGCTGTAAAATCTTCCGGGCAAAGACTTTTTTTCCTCATATACAATATAATAAGTCATGAAATGTGTTTCAGCCTCGGTTAAGACCTCAAATTGTTACCCTGAGAGACACTTCAGCCAATGAATTTGAAGACCAAGAAAAAAAAAAATAATATTGTTTCCCTAATCAGAGAGAACAGAAAAATAAAATATTCAGCAGCTGAGCTCTCATTACTTTAGTATATCTGAATTATAGCGTTTCATATCTATAAAGCCATCTGCTGACTTTTGTTGCATTAGCTGAAATGTAATCTCTAGTTAAATGATAATTAAGCAATATTACTTCATGCAAAGGGCAAAGGGAATACACAGAAAGAACCCTATCAAGAAAGGGTCACTCTATAGTACCTTCTCTAAGGAAACACACGCACACCCACACACAAAAATCCTGTCAGAGATAGAGCAAGTGCTGTGGTCATAGGGTAAAGAATTGCCATATAGGTCCTCGTTTGTTTCATGTTTTCTTTTGATTTTTGTATGCTCTGTGTGGAATGAGTGTACAGGACAGAGTAGAGAGGAGTTTACAGAAGAGCCTAAGCAGTCATGAAGATCTTATTTCACAATGTTAAAGTTACTGGACCAGTTGAAGAAGAATGAACACCCTGGAGCTGATGCAGAGAGTTACACGGTGGAGCATGAACTGTTCTTGCTGGACTAGTGTGAAAGAACCATTCCTTTATGCTTTTCAGGAACCACACAGTCCTTTGGACGTCATGTAGGGGGTATGAAGGTATAGATTTGGATGTGGATTAAGAATTCTGGATAGCCAAAACTCAAATAGTTAGCATTTGGAATGGCAAGAGTCAACACTTTGTCAATTAAATTAGTTGTATAGATTTTTATGTCTGTGGAGCAGGGAGATTTTTCAATTTTTCTTTTTCTTTTTCTTTAAATGGTAGGATTTAAAGTTAGATACCAGGCCAGATGAACAGCAATGACTGCAGCTTTCTCACCTTCTCTTAAGAGACTGAAAAAAGGGGACGTCCCATTTGGAAAAGCCCTTTCAGAATCTCATTTCACAAAGTCAGCAGGAGGAGAGTTTGAAGTCAATCACAACCTTCCTCTTTCATTACCTGCATTCATAAGGGAGTTTACTATAATTGGGTTTGAGGGCTAAATAGTTTTCCAGGGAAGTGCAGTTCTCTGGAGTGCCACGTTGTTTTGGAGCGACAGAAAATGAGGTGCTACCAGGCACCAGGTCTTGCAGAATGGATAAAAACAGAAATGAACATTAGCCTGTGTTGAATGGTGCTAATCTTTAAAAGGCTTAGTGTTCTTTGTCACTTGCTTATTTGTTATCTCAAAAATGAGACATCTCTAATAAACTACAGCTTCTATTCAAAATGCAAACACAGTCAGATACACCCTAAATCAACAGAGGACAGGTATCTTTTGGAGTTTACTGCAGAGGTTTCCTGAGTTAACTGTTGACAGTAGTAGACACAGAATTTTCTATTGATTTTTTTTTTCTTATTTCATAACAACTCTTTTCTAATGATCTTTCACTATCCTAAACAGATGGTCTCCTGCTACCTAACTCCTCAGCTTTTCCAAGTACAACCAAAAAGCAGTGTGATGTTCTCATCTGCAATTTCCAATTTCACCGACCAAGTCCTTTCATTTCATACATATTTCAAGAGGTGTATTTTGGGTAGGCATTTGTTTCTCCTTTTCTTTCCCATTTTAGCTCATGCTGTTCAGAATGCTTTTTATCATCCCTCCACTTTTTTTTTCATATTAACAGCTGAACCCTGGTTAAGCTGCAGGCTTGCAAGCAGAGAGTGGGAATGATCACAAAAGCTTCCTTGTCTTTCATAATCATTCTTCTAGATCAGCCTGAACATCCTGTCCTTTGAGACAGCACTTCTACAAAACCCACATTTGGTTGCCAGTAGTACAGGTATTGATTCTCTTTTGTGTTTATTGCTGGTCTCAAACAGCCTTCTCATGTGTGTCCCTGTACTCCACCCTCTTTATTGGAGTGTATTTGTTTCAGGGATCTCACCAAATGCGTCATACAGATGCAAGTATTGTCATCTGTAAATTCAGCCCCAATATGGTTTTAGAATCAGTCCTTCACTGAAAGAAAGAAAGGCCCAGAGATGGAAAAAAAAAAGACATATGACTAAACACACACGAGGAAGAAATATTTATATTTTCAGTAATGATATGTTTTAGCGCTAGCTATCAATTTCTTTTCTAATTCTGCAGTTCCTTTCTTGTGGTGCACTTTGTTTCTCTGCCGGGAAGGACAATGTTGTTCTTAATAAAAACACAGTATTGATTTTACTTAGAAATACATTATACTAATCAATGAATAAAATATTAAACATTGTTTGTTTCACCATGAAGCATGTCAAAACCCTTGTAAAACAAATGATTTTAGATAATATTGATATTTCTGTGGCTACTTGTTTAATTAGTATACTGCAGCCCTGTAACAGTTAGACTCTTTTTATTACCTTAGTAGCAAGCAAATCTCTTTTGATTTAAAACAATCTTCCACTGTATTTGGAACATTGCCTTACATTGATATATACTTTATCACTGCATTACTTCATTTTTACACTAGTATATATTCACTGATGAGGAATTTTTCATCACTAGAGTAACAAAGTAGGAAAATAAGCTTTTTGGATTTGGTGATGTACTCAAGGCAGATATCAAAGTGCTGGGGTTCACAGACTTGTTGAGGTTGGAAGATACCTCTGAAGATCACCTGGTCCAATCTCACTGCTCAGCAGGGTCTCCTAAAGTAGATTGCTCAGGACTGTGCCCAGTTGGGTTTTCGGTATCTCCAAGAATGGAGACTCCGCAACCTCTCTGGGCAACCTGTTCAATCACCCTTAAATTATTTTTTTCACATGTTTAAATGGGATTTCTTGTATTTCAATTTGTGGCCATTGCCTTTTGTCCTATCAGTTGTCACTACTGACAGCAGTCTGACTCCCTTTTCTTCATTCTCTCCATGAGGTATTGATACACATTTATAAGATCCCCCCTGAATCTTTTCTTCTCCAGGCTGAGCAGTCCCAGATAGCTCAGCCTCATCTGCAGTCCCTTAATCATCTTCATGTCCCTGTAATTGCTCCAGTATGTTCGCTTCCTGTACTGGAGAGACCAGACCTGGACACTGCACTCCAGACAGAAACAGGAGCATATCCACCCATTTGATGTATTGGGCACTTCACAAATTTTATATCATCTCCAAGCCTGCATAGAGTGCACTGTGTCCCATCATCCAGGTCATTAATGAAGATATTAAACAGTACTGGCCCTGGTATCCATCCACTAGGGACTGGCCTCTGGCTGGACTTTCTGCCACTAGTCGCAAGCCCGTCTTCTGCAGCTGAATCTGCCATAGCCTAGACCCTGACTTGAAGAATTTGCCTCATCTTTATGCATCTTAGATTCATGATACCTGAAAAAGGCAGTAGCTCTTCTTAAGCTTTCTATGCAAATCACTATGTAAGAGCTAGAAATTATATTTAGTCAGGTATTTTACCCCCTTTTATCAGTTATGAGTTGCAAATTGCATTTCTCTATTAAAAAGGTCGCAATATATATTTTTATCACAGAAAGAGACAACTTCCTTGTTCCAAGTCTTTTTCTGAAAAGATCCTGGGAAAAACTTTGCAAGAACTCAGATTTAATTTCATCAGCAACAGCTATTCACCTTCAAAGAAATCACATTATCAATTATTTTTACCTTAATAAAAAAATTAGTTTAGATGAAAAGATAGAAATTAATTCAACTTATAAGTAGTGTTGTATTGGCTAAAAAGTGATTCCTTTTTTTTTTTTGTTTTGGAAAAGTAGGTTTTTAAACTATGTTAACAAGATTTTAGACTAAGTAGCATCAACCTAATAACTCCTAGTGATACTATAACTCTGTTTTAAGCACACTTATAAGCTATCTAATGTGGCACTTCCTTTATTTTTAAAAAAATACAGTGTAATAAAGAATAAGCATTTTCTGCGTAGAGCAAATTGAGACATGGCAAAGAGTTAAGTATTCTATAAATGCTTCTGGCACCCTATAAATCATCAGCTAAAGAAAATGCTGACAAATATCAACATCAATGGAGTATTGATCTACCAAATGCACTTCAGCCTCTCACTAAATAGTTTTCCTTAAGCATACAAATTAAACTAACGAGAATGGAAAATCAGATCTTTGGCACTACTAACACCTTCAACAGATTTGCGGGGAGTTTTGTAATTATTCTCTCTTGGTCTGCTACTGTTCTCAGATGACTTCATTTGAGATGACAGAGATCTCTGCAGTGTCACATTTCATGTGCTCTGATATATGAAATATGAAAATAAGCATTTAGTAGCATGACACTTTATGTGCATTCAGTGTGTGCTGTTAGATTGACAATTAAGAACTGTGGAAGATTTTAATACAAAGAAAATTTCATACTAGACTTGTATATTGAATTACATCATTTGGATTCTAACATAGCTTTATATCAGTTTGGATACCATGGCTGATTTCACCTGTATTCCCTATAGAAAGAAGGCCTCTTGAGAATGGGTAGCGTTATCAGAATCTTCTAGCAGCTGTCATTTTAAAAAGAACATCCAAAGGCAGTGTCATAAGCAGATATGTCTTTTTCACCTAATAAACTAGGGCTGGATGTTAAATGCAGACAATAATATTTTATTAATATTATCAGGGAGTCCAAAAAGAGGTTATGAGGCAAACACGTAACTGTTTTTGTACCCTTTCATATGTGCTGTAAAAATTAATTGCTACTAGGAGTCAGGTTATTTCAATTTATTTTCTCCTATTTGATGGATTCCTTTGTTAATGTAATGATTTAGGGATGCTCAACTTCTCCTGCAATTCAGGTCCTGAAATTTTTCATCAAGACAAAAAAACCTCAAGCATGTAATCTTCTAATTCTTGGGAAGAGTGGTTTAATGACTAAAATCTTAAAAAACCCACTTGTCCTTTCCATTAGTCTGGGTTTTTATTTCAGTGGCATGTTTCTGGTTTTAGCTAAATTAAGGCAACAATGAAACATGCTTGGTTTGATGTTAGTTTTTTCATCATTTTATGAAGAATTCTATAAATGGAGGAAAAGTGGTGAGTCAACATAAGAATAGGAAATAGCAATCACCATTTTAACTGCAGTTTTATCATTCAACCAGCCAAATAATCTCCACGTAATAACGATTTGTATCAACACTGTTTGCATTCCATACTTAAAAATGTAACCTTTATCATGATTTTATCTCATTAATATACTTTCTATAAATAAATATATGTGTATGTATATGTATATGTGCATGTATGCATTTTGTCTGAGTAATAAATTAAACTAGTGCTTTCAAATTCTTTACCCGCCAACAGCGTGCTCCATCTTAGCAATTAGTTATACCACAGGGCTCATGACTTGTCACCTATCACGTCTTTCTCCAAGGTCCCCCCTCTGCTCTGTAGGAGCTCTTCCTTCCTACTGCTGCTGAACTGGCAACTCTAGCTGCAGCCTCTGCAAGAATATGCATATATCAGCCTGGCTGATGCACTGTTGATGATAGCAAACTCAAAAACTTGTGGAAATTTGCCTCTTCTGGCTGAAAGCAGTCTGAATCTGACTGTATAAAAGTGGAACACTTTTATTAACATGGGGCTAATGACCTCGGGTACAGAACAACAAAGGTTATTATGTATTCTCAGGCTGAGTGGAAGGAATGACTCATGAGAAATATTGCAGGCATTTGTTATATAAATAGGTTAGCCTTGTTCAAAGGTTGGCAAGTTCCTCCCTCTGGTTCATTTTCATTTATGTTTTACAAGTCATATTATGTATTAATTATTGTATTTTGATCACGTAGCTTGTTAGATAATACATGATCATCTCCTCTCAGATCTCAGTCGAAATGTTAAATGCACACTGAAGCACATGTCTACAGAGCAGTTCCTCAGAATATGCTTTTAAAATTGAACACCAGTGACCAACTTAAAAGTCTAAAACTGCAGATCATAATGTTTTTATAAAATGGACTTACACACATAGTGAACCTGTAATCCAGATGGTAACTCTCCCTCTTTTTTTTTAACAGCAAGGGCCTAAAAATTAGCTTATTATACAAATTACTTCAGTTTAACTTGTGGGTCACTAGTTATTAGCCAGTCACTTTCTATACAAAGTTATTGTTTAATAAATTCTAAAACTTGCAGCTTTCCATCAACTGAAACAGATGACTAGCAACTTATATTTAGGCAGAAATGTTGTAGACATTAATATGTAGAAAACAAAATCACTTCTGTTCTGAAGTGACGGAGTTAGTTGCATAACTACGGTACTGTGTTTGTGTAGACTCTGTATTTCAGCTTTACATCATCTGAATTATTTCCCCAGATTTTAATGGGAGAGACAGAGTCTCTTTTCTCTAGAGCTCTTCAATACTTCTATTAAAAATCCAGGGAGAAATTTCCAAAAGTTACCTGTGAATTGGTCACTCAGCTTAATGGACTATCACAATTGAATTGAACCCTGCCATGAGATTATCTAAAGGAGCCTAGAAGTTTATCTCATTTAGGTCTAGGTTGTTCCCTTTCACATCACTGTAGAAATCTGTAGAAATTTAAGATAATCCATGGTTACAAATGAGAAAAAAATATGGTGGCTAGACAGCAGTGTCCACTACAGCAGTGTGCACGTTTTTTAACTTCTTAAACCTAAATTTGCTTATGCTGAACTTATTCAAGTTTATCACATATTTGTTATTCAAAGGTAAGGAAAATCATTGGTCAGAAAGCTTGAGGTGGTTTAGGCAGATCAATATTTGGAAAGAAGTAAAACTGTAAGCTAAGCTAAGAACAGAAAAACCTTGCAAATGACATGGCTGTGTGGAAAGCCATTGTCAGATAGGAAGACAGTCTTTTAGAAGTAGCAGTTTTCCAAGAGAAAGACTAATTAGGCAAAGGATTTGTGCAAATATCCACGGTACAGTGTTGGCTGCTTTGGTTTTCATCTGTTATTATAATTAGGATATTAATTTAGAACAATCAGGATTCCAGTCTGTTACTTATTGTATTCACACATAACAATACGATGATCCTAGTCTTAAAAAAAACCCTTACAATTTAGGTAGGAGATGAGGAAGAAAAACTAGAGAAAAAGAAGGATAACTGAGAGATTATCAAAGCTGGACAATATAAAAAATTAGTGGCAGTAATGGCAGCACTTCACTTGCTTGACCGCAGTCAAGTGGTCCCAAGATGTAAGTGAGAGTTAAAGGCACTGAAGAAAGACACTGCGACAGCTCATTAATAGAGAATTCCTCCCTCTGTGGTATTCCCTATTTTCATAGGCAAAAGAGTACAAGACAGTCTCCTTCCTGCATTAAATCTCTGAGTGAATAGGGGTTGCCTTACCTTACCATTTGCTACGATATTGTTACACTAAAAGAAAACACCATGAGATTATTTAGAGGAGATGAATTCAAATTAAAAACAAAACAAACCCCCCCAAAATGCAACCAAAAACCTCATTCCTGTAACTGCTTCGTATCCTCATTAAAAAACCCTTAGCAATTGCACAAAGCTCTATGTGGAGAGTAGGAATCCATCCTGACACCTGCAGGTAATCAATTTATGCCCTGAAGCATGATATTTGGTTTACTCTTATTATTTATTTTGGCATGCATAGCTACAAATGTTGTTAGTTTTCATAAAATTAACCCACTTCTTTTTAACATTCAACCAGGGTATTTGACTTAATGGCCTCCTGTGAGGGTGAATTTCACAGGTTGATTATATGCTGTGTAAAGGAGCATTTGCTTTTATTGGTTCTAAATTTACTGCTTTTTAATGGCAGAGAAGAAAACTGGAGAGTAAAAAGCTATTTTATTGGCAAAATCTGTTAGATTGCCCCAATGAAAACTAACTAGCACATTGTTGTTGTTGCAAAAGGGAAGAAAAAAAATCCCAGAGAACCCTAAATATGATGGGTTTATAGTATGTATGTGGAGGTAGGAGTGGGGAATGAAGAATTAACTTCACAAAGCTCCAGGAGAAATATGGAATGACAGGGATATTAAAAAGATCTAAAATGCAGCAGAAGGGAATAATGAAATGATATCTCTGAGTACATTGGATAGAATTAGGATGCTGACCTATGTAGCATATCGTGTAGGAAACTTGGTTAAAAACAGTCCAGGTTCACTTTAGAGGAAAAAATGGGTGACAAAAATGCCAAATGGGATTAGTATAATATTGATCACAATTACATTAGCAATAGGGCCGAAACAAGATTAAATAGAATTGAAGACTTTACATTATAATTGAAAAAAAAATAGGGAAAGTACAAGAAACTTTGAATTAAAATTAATAGAATTAAGTCACAAAGTGGAAGTACCCTAAGACATGTCCAATGGTAATGAATGGTAATGGACTACTTTCAAAATTTCTATGTATGGCTTATATCTACTGTAATGAAAACAGACTGACACAATGAGCAAAAGAATTACCAAAAAAAAAGAAAATAAATAAGTGGAAAAAAAAAAGTCGCTAAAGCTGAATAAATAAGCTAAGCTGAATAAGTCAAGCTCAAACTCTAAAGGCAGAAAAAAAAAAAAGAAAAGGAAAAAAAAAGAATTTGTGAAATAACTGAACATTTGTTTGTCTGATAATATTTGCCATATGTAGCAAAGAGTACCTTGCCAAAATCATATGAAATCGAACTAAATCTCCCAGCCTGGGGAAGTTTGGCTTACCTCATTTTAGGTAGCTACAGAACAGACTTATCTCTAAGCCAGCTGCTTAGAATTTGTGTTTTAATAAATGGGAGAAACAGTTCTTCTAGGCTCACCTGGACTATTGATACCTGTCTTTCGATACAGCAGACCAGGCTGCAGAATGGCCTTTTTTTTTCTTCCTTTACCAAATAATAACTCTGGACAAAGACACCAGTGGTAGTCTTGACTGACACCTCTTATGGCAAATGCAGATGTGATAAATCTCTCTCTCAAAGTCATCTCCAGACCTCCTAAATAAATCAGCAGGTTGCTTTGGTACATTTGAAAATATAAGGAAAACAAGATATTGGTCAAATACTGTGCCAGGTGGCGACTAGGTGGAGGACTGTGCACAGTACTTCAGCTGCAGAACAAGCCATCCAAACATTTTATCTTTCATTGTATGTCACCTCCTGCATAGATAGCGGTGTGCTAAAGATGAAGAATAACAGTCTAACAGATGAATGGCAAACTGTTTTTAACATTGTCCTGGGTAGGCTGGGAGATGAGAAAGGTCCCTTGGACACCAAAACCCTTATGACAAGCGCAGAGGTGTTTCAACTAATTAACTTCTCAGAAAGTCTAGCAAAACTCTGTGCTAGCATGGCTATCCATCCACCTTCTGAATGAACTGGGCTCATGTAGTTCCAACCCACAGCAGAAGTCCCAGTTTTCAAATCAGTGGCTTGCGAAAGACAGACTTCCACAACAACATGATAAACAAAGATTCAACTGTCATCAGTGTACAATGGTCTATTACGTGACTTCTATGTCATTAACCCCATAGGAAATACTGATCTACCTTTCCATGTACCTGTGCATACGGTGCAACAGTTCCCTCCTCAAGAGGTCTTGTGAGGATAGAAAGGATTGGATGAGATACTCACGTGCAGTAATGATAGCCATGCATGTAGGAATTCAACTCTTGGTGAGAAGGAGTATGGAAAAATCAGACTCGGTCTCTATGCAGGGACGTTTTCCTTGTGAATTGGATAAAATGTTTACATCTATTCGAGTCAAAACAGAGATTAAAATTTCTCAATTCTCATGAAGGACTTCAAACAAAAATCCCTGAGTTTGCTGATAGGCAAAAACAAGGGACAAAACATACAGGCTGGGTGCAAAGGAAGAACATTACCTCAATTTTAATGTGGGGCTATACAGTCATTTAATGACAACCATAATTCTTAATATAAGGAATCAGGTACCCCCCTCGCTGGGGTGGTATCCTCAGCTACACACATGCCACTCACGCACCTCTTTTCCTTTCAGCTTTAGGAGGAGACAAATCGTCATCCCTGAAATACCTGCGGTGGGCAATGGACATTTACATAACACAGTATTGTCTTACTTTGTTGTCTCTATAAAAGATCCTGGAACACCATGTGGTGGCCTTTATCAGACTTTCACAAGTACTTCAGAGAGAGAAAAGGAGAAAATATGTATGTTCACAGAAAAAAAGAGGGTAAAAGAAAAATGAATATTGTTGAAACAAAAATGTGGTTTCCCAAGATGAATATTAACATTTTCTTCAGCTTTCTTTGTGACTTTGAAAAATGTTAGTACCACAAAGCAGCCTGTAACATCTATTTATAGAGAAAGTGGCTTATTTTAATTTTTCAAGCAAAACACTGAAAGTAGCAACAATGTGAAGGCATGTATGACAAAATAATTATTTGTGAAATCCAATAAAAAGCAGTTTCTTTAGTGGCATTGGGACTTTATTATTTATCTTAACTATAAACATATAAAGATTTGGGCAGCCGTCTGGTCTCAAGCAGATCCCTGCACAGTGTAAGCAAGTTTGTGTTGTATTCTTGTTCAACAATAACTAATGCTAAAAATCAGCATAAAACAGAAAGACGATTCCCATTGTTCTCATAATTATTAATTTATTTTTTAAGTACAAAGTTTGTCTCCTTATTTATCATTGATTCTCAGTCTTTCTTAATAATGATGTTTTCCTCATCTTCTCCAGATTCCCTACTGTCAATGTTTTACTGCTGATGCAGCTATGGCAGACAGCATCTCTCCTCTTTGAAGGTCGCCTGCTCATCCTGTTTTGGTTTGTACAGGAAGAACTATCCAGCAAGAAAAACACTTAAAGTAATTTTGCCAACTTTGTGGAGTCCATTTAAGCTAGGAATAATAATGATTCAGTACCACTTGAAGGCAGACCTTCTACCCCTTTAATTCCTGAATATATTGCAAAGCCTCATCTCTTTAAATGTGTAGAGGATGTTTTTTTCTAGCTAAACAAGAACACTTGATATGGTAACAGCACAGACTAGCTGGCTCAGTAAAAAGCACTTTCCAAATAAAATCTGTATTCATTAACACCCCCCAATATTTTAGCCTGATTTCCCTATTCATACAGTAGTAAATCATAGTAAATGGGCAAAATACCAAAACAAATTGGGTAATATTACAGAATATCACAAGAATACCACACCTGGGTGACTAATATAAACAAGAACAGGTACAGTAGACCAAAATTAAAGATAACATTCTAAGGTTGTGCTGCTTCACTCAGTATTCAAAGGTATGTGCCTGAATGTTATTTTTCCAGTGTTTAACTAGATCTTCTTTTACTTTCCTTCTTCTGCCCATCACTTCACACCTCTTTAGGCTGCATATAATGTAGTGGCTTCAGCCTATGTTAGAAACTTTAATGCTCTGCTACACAGTGGTAGCAACACATCCATCTTCATTAGAAATTGCTCTTCTCCCTGTCCATTCATAAGAGCTTTCACTCACTTCTGTATGGGATGGTGACATAAAGAGAAAATTAGAAGGAAATAGGAGAAAAAATGTTCAAGTTATTTTGACTGCAGAGATTTTAAAAGCGTCACACTGACTGGTTTGGACAAGTTTGTAAAAGAAAAATTAGTGTAACAAAAAACTTGGGAATGTATTAACTTTTGGGGGAGCAGAAGGGTTTTGCTTTCCTCCTCCACTCCATTCTCTTATCTTTTTTTTTCTTTTCTCATTTGCCGTCAATAAAGAATAAGCAATAATGGAAAAACAATGACTGAAGAAACACCTCCAAAATACATAGGTACTTTTCTTTCATTTTGTCATGATTTTCAGAAACAAAAAATGTTACAAAAGATATTTTTTGGCAAGCAAAATTTAAACTGAAATGCTGACTAACTAGCTCTAACTTGCCTTTACTTTGCCGAATTATTATGTATATAAGACTTCCAGTTAGTTATTTTTTTCATTTTTACTGAGAGTATGTAGTAATTACTATCCACTTAAGTTACGGTGCCATGTGATTCTTTTTATGTAATTGTAAACTTTTAAGGTTCTATTTGTGGAATTTTGTCCTTTTAATGATCCTTACTTCTATTACAGCTCTATATGTGACCAACCCAGTAACAGACATATTAGCTCATGAGGAAAAAATGGTTTAGATGGTATTGATTTTGGCCCTTGCTATGTCTTTTAGAGTGAAGGAATAATTACATCCTGTTCTTCCAGATATCATTATGTGTAATTCCAGATACTTTATTTTCTGAAAATGTGAACTAGCAAAGTCTTACTAACTATGCAAATACTTTCCTCTCCCTTGTGTATAGAGGATAAATTTGAGCCCCTGGAGTCAGAAGTAAAACAGACACTGGAAAAAAAACGCCCAAAAACCAGCGTCCCTCATCAAATAGCATATGGTCTCTAGTAAAGTTAATTCCAAAGTACTAAGTATATAATGCAAAAAGCGGAAATATCAGCTCCCGTCCTGAAGATTCATGCAGACTTGTCTCACAGAAGACAGTGCAATAACTCTTCAGATAACAGCAAAATATTTTCATTTCATTACATTTAAATTGGCTGGTAGGATGACACAAAGATGATACAAGTCAATGGTGTATATTTTTTATTTAATTAATTGATGTATTTGACCAACAAATCGAGATGTCCTGAAGTGAGACAGTAATGCAAAATATTTCAGCATAGACAGCTGGAGTTCCTAACTTGCCAGCTTGAAAGGGTTGATTGTAGGCAACAAATAGTGATAGACATTTAGGTCACTTTGGAAAACTATTCATATGGATTTAAAATGCATAATAAATATTTTGAACTATTATAATAAATGTGCTGCGTGTCAATGTATTTTAAGATATGCTTAGATATATGCTAGTGTCATATGAAAATAGCTTCAAGATTTTAAAAGTGTAGATGTGCATTTCTTTAAAACAATAATAAAAATTGATTAGAAAAGTCCTTTTTTATTGTACTGAAAAAACATTAAGGTAATGTATTACAAGTGAAAATAAGCTTTATGTTTTCCCCTTATTAGAAAACAAAACCACACTGTCATCTTTATTGCAACACCTATAGGCACAACGTATGAATATGCTGTTAGTGAACTGTGTAAAATTAAAATTACACTTTTCCCTGTGTAAATTGCGTTCCTTCCTGCAATAAATCATCAGCACAGCACCAATTTAATTTCCTTTCCAAGTACATCCTAATGGGAAAATTGAAGACCAAAAAGAATGGTCTGAGGGTTCCCCCCGCCCCGCTTCTCATATTGGATGAGTGCACATTTGCAAAACAAAAGCTACAGACAGCTTAATAATACACTGAAGAGGCAGCAGGTAGGAGGTGCAAATACAATGGGCCAAACTCTGCCCTGAAGTTGCCCAGTTCCGTAATGGGAATGGCTCCAAATCTGGAAAATGGTGTACCAGCAGGTAGGCATTGCCTTCGGTGAGGTTTTAGGAGATGAGGGAGCAGACTCTTTGCATGGGGTTTGTTACAGGTTCCCAACACACCTGTCTGCAGCCCATTCAAAATAGTAAAGAAGAAACTTAGTAAATCATGAATTTTGCAGTTCATAATGCAAATCAACTTAGAGATGGATTTAATTGCACATTCATTTCAAGCCAAATAATCTCTGCATTAAATAATTAATGAATCAAACCATTTAAATAGACAGAATGAAATCACGTCATTAAATTGTAACTTCTGTATTTAATTTAATAGAATATTCTGACAAAACCAATTCAAAATAAATATATATCACTCACCTCTGCTAGCTGAATTACTTTCTCAGAGTTAATTGAGTTAAATGCTCATGAATTCACCATAATATCTCTCATTTTTTAAATTTAACTTTACAAATGATTTAACATTGCAAAGAAAGAGGTTGATGAACCAATACAAGAGATCAGGTAGTTGGGTCCAGATGATTTACTACTGAGTGCTTACAAAGTGCTGGAAGAAGTAAAGATGAACTGTAGTGGTTCCCAAAGCAAAAATAACTTTTATGAAGGTGAACATGAGTCATAGGATTTGGAAGAGAAGCAAACAGAATTATGTGCCCCCACCTACTGCAAGTAATTTAACCAATTTTCAACACTTAGTACAACATTTCTGCAAGCATATTTTTAGAGGATTTTCTCCTGAGACACCTGTCTAAGCTTTCCCTGTTGCAAAGCTGAACTAGAATTGTTAAGCCACTGTAACATTCTTCTTATAGAAAATGTGTCAGGAAAAAGGGCATTTAACCTTTAAGGAAAACCTGCCTTTACAAGAGCACAAGGATTTCTTACAGGAGTATATGAGGTACCAGGACAGTGGACCAAGAAAGGCAAAGCCTGCAACCTTATTTTCCTTTACACCCAGATAACAGGTTAACTGTTGTAAACTAAAGAGAAGACTCAATCACTAAATTCTAGTAAGAATACTCATCCAATATAAATTGAGTTTAGGTCAAGCACCCAGGTTTTATATCCTGGAGTAAATAATTCGAGTCCAAGAAAAGACACAAAGCAGCAACAAATGGTTGAGTGAGTTCAATCCCACTATACATATAAACATCAAAAGCTCTGAAGAGTCCATTGCTATTGAAAACGGGAACAGTCCTTGCACTGGTTAATATCAGGGTGAAAATACAGTCAGGCTTGTGGGGGAAGAAAAAGTCTGTCAAAAAAGCCTTTGGAATATAAGCATGTGTCCAAGAAATGAAGATACATTTCAGGTACCTTCGGCCCTGCCTCTAGTTTCCTCTCAATGTTTCTACTCATATACAAGATTACAACTAAATAGTAAAAGAGAAGATGGAATATTACACATATTTTCTCATTTTGCTATTTTACTAGTCTTCTTTTATAGCAAAATAGTTTCACTAGTAATTTCACTAGTCCTCCTACATAATCATTCCTTTTTTTTTTCCTAAATGAGGAGTTATTAAATAGGAAACTGTAAATGGAATCACATTGCTCTTCTGCATTAGATGACAAGGACTATGACATAGATGTCATGAGATCAGTATATATGGGCAAAATGAGTGGATTAGTTTTGTGCTTCTTTTTCTCTTTTGAGGAAGAGAGCCCACACTTCTGTCTGGGCTAGAAACTTGTGATAAATAGAAATTGTTGGTAAAGTACTTGACAAGCTGTCATAGCATAGATGAGACAGAATAAGTGACAACCTCTAGAAGATCTGGATGCTGGGGGTTATTTAAGAACCAGCAAGATTAGTGCTTTTACCCTACTTGATTATGCCATGCACTCATGCCCTTACTCCCTTGTTGTCCTTCTTATTGTTTTATCAGATACAGTAGTGTAGCAAGCCCACTTTTGGCCGTCAGGGACAATTTGTTGTTAATACCTAAGATAGACAATTGTGTACTTACCTAAGCTTACTTAAGCTTTAGAGTTACTTACACCCACTCCTTATGTCTAGAAATATCCAGGAATCTATTAAGGAATAACCCTATGCTGAAACTCGCAAAGTGTAAGTTAAGGCATTGTACTGTAACTAATGTATACCTTACAGTTTCTTCTCGTGAGATTTTGTACCCATTTAGACTTCAGCTGAGTGGTTACACGTGTCTTGTGTTGAAAAGTAACTAGGCTTGTTGCCCCAAGAAATCTGGACCATTATAAAAGCCAGACGTTGCAGTCTGAAAACTGATACAAAAGTGATCTCAGCTTTGCAATTAATGTGGATGGGGATGGGTTATGTTCAAGTATCATGTCAACTTTTCCTGAGTTAACAAGGTCAACCAGTTAACAGGTAGCATGTGCCTGGGCAATATGTTACTCCATAAAATTAACCAAGGATCAGTTGTACTGTCTTGTCTTTATTCTGCGTTGATGTTGTTTGCAAATTAAGACAACCCCACCATGTTCATATATAGTGCTGGAGATTCTTGTGAGAGGTCATAGGAGATGCACAGTCAATGGCTATGACCTTGGAAACACCAGGATGGCTAAAGCCTGGAAGACTAGCAGATCTAGGGCTTTTGCTGGGATGAGAGGCTGATAACACAACCTGGAAAGGTTATCATGTACTGAGTCTACTCTGTTCCTAGTCCTACCGAGTTTAGCACAACTGTGCCTAATTCTCAATTTCTGGATTTATACCTCAAAACTTAACAAGGTTTTCCCATCAAATATTCTGACTGCTTAATAAGACAAGTTTACATAGGCATATCACAGGATCACACTTCTAAACAGAAAAATAAACACTTGTTTTCCTCAGCATTTCATCACCTGTGCAAAATAACTTCTTCCCAGCATATATACACACATATTTGCTTTTTCATATCTACATTCTGATGGAAAAACACATCTTTTCTTGTAAAATTTCATATCTTTCTTTCATCTTCAGGAAAGAAATACGTGACTGTTGGTATGAAAATGACTTCACTCAATGTGATTGCATAAGTAACAAAGTACCAAACGGGGAAACAATGTACTTTCTTACTAATTGTTGCTCACCAATCCTGTTTATGTTCATTGCTATATCCTCATTGCATCCACCACCTGCTGCCAAGAGAGTTTTCTTTTAGTCTACCAGGCTATATAAAGTTATACAACTGTTTGTTTGTTTGATTGCTTCTTCGCGCACTATTGAAGAGAATGAAAGTATTGTTCTGACGAATAATTTGGTTAATCGGCTTGCATTTCTGCAATTTAGATTACTTAATAGTAGAGAAAAGCAAGGAAATTGAATCTACCTCTATCTATGCACTCTTGCATTAAAATCTTCAGGATACGCTCGAGTCAATGATATCTACATACCAGACTTTTTTTTTTTTTTTTTTTTTTTAACTAAAACAGGCTACCTTCATCTAGCAAAGAAACGCTTAATGATTTTACCAAAGGGGACATATAAATCATTTACCAGAAGGGAAGGAAGTACATTAGAGCATTAAGGTTCTGTCAGAAAACAAAAGCATGGATAGCTATTATTGACAGATGAAACATGTCATGTATCTGCTGTTTCTTGGGTGTAATAGAGAAACAATAGGATTGTAATCAGGAAGGGATTTCAAATAAATCTTCTGTTGCAATGTATGAGGTATTGATAGCATTATTTTCTGTTATTCAGATCTAGCATTCATAGTTACAGGGAGTTATGGAAAGCTAAAAGTTTTCTGCCTAAGCATTGCTGAGCTTTTGTGGTCTTGATTTAGAGTGCGGAAACAAGCTCTTACCATTTTGGAATTTGCACCCAAGTTTTTCCTTGTTTTTCTGTAGCCATTCTTAATGTTTGAATGGTTTGGCTGCAAAAATGCAG
The DNA here is from genome assembly GCF_000708025.1 of Charadrius vociferus. NCBI lineage: Eukaryota > Metazoa > Chordata > Aves > Charadriiformes > Charadriidae > Charadrius > Charadrius vociferus. Next base: position 4,032,725 of record NW_009648441.1, read on the forward strand.
AAGGTACTTTACACTAATATAAAATGGGCTTCTATTTCTTATTAACTATTGTGCGTACTTTCTATGAAGAATGAATGCACAAAATAAAATTTAAAAAAAACCCAATAACTTTATCACATTGCTGTAAATCATAATGAACTGTTTCTTAGAAGAAAAAAAAAGCCTCCTTGTAACCATTTCAGTGATGCAGACACGAATTCAGAAAAACTGTAGATATAAAACTGCTGTATGTTATATCCCAAGTCTAGCATGATGTCAATGAAATGCATTTTATATATATACTTCTGCATTTCTTTTTTTTTTAAATTCAATATTTCTTTTTATTTTTTCCTTATTCTTGAAGTAAATCTTCTTGAGTTACATATGTGTGTTACATATTCTCTGTAAATAGAGAACAGTTTTCTCTATTTAGTCCTCAGTTAAGCATACATTAACACTACAGACATGACAAAATATTGTCCTGAGAAGGACTTTGAAAAGAATTGATTCTTCACCAGATAAGATAACTCAGAAAACCAGTTTTGGAATGTACCAAAGAATTGTTATTGTCATTTTTCTCATTAGAGCAAGACAATATTTCAGTTGTTTTTCTGCTTTAAGCATATTATAGAAAAGTGAAGCACTTTAAATTATGTAATCTATGTATGTAATTGATATACATTTGTAATGTATCTTCCCTGAAGTCACTCTTGTAAATGGAGTGCAATGACACCTGAACTAGGTTTAAAATGGTAGCAATGCAGACATTCACGACATTATCTATAGAAAGAAACAAACGCTAAACCCCTTCTACCTTAATCACAACTGCTTTGGGATTCCTCAGGCAGAGAGTTCATTGCTTAGATATCTCCACTAGTCTAACTGCTTTCATTTTCTTAAATACAAAGATACCACCTCTGGGTTTGGAAGTCCCTGAGCTATGAACCCGTGGAGGCTGAGACAACAGAATGGAACAATATTGCTATAAGCTTGTCCTATTCTGCTTTTCCCTAGACATGTGCTATCAGCCCCTGCTGGAGATACTGGCCTAAATGGATTTTCAGTCTGATTCAACACAGCCATTCTTACTTTTTTTTTTTTTTTTTTCTCTGCATGTTCATCACTCCCCTGGCACTCCACCTGTGCATCCTCACTTCTGTTTTTAATCTATATAAGAAACAACTTAGAGTAGCTGTCTCTGGAGCCTGGACAGGTAGAAACTCACCAGTTGCACACAGCAAAATCCCTTTTTCTTGGCAGAAAAAATGTCCCCAATGCAATGATGAAGGCAGAGTGGGTTTGTAGACTTTGGTCTTCATTTTAAGGATCTGATTTATCCAGCAATCACTGCTTATGTTTCTGTGTTTTTTTTACTAGATGACAGACAGCTCTACATTAAATCTACAGTTCTGCACATTGCAGTGTGTCTCAGGATTTGGCAGTTTGTGCAAGTTTATATAGTCAATAATACCACAAGTTGTTACAATTTTTACCTTGCTTATATTGTCTTTTGATAGCCTGACATTCACTCTCTTCAACTACGTGAACTATGAGCCTGTCTTGCCATTATGCTACTTCAGCCTGTACCACTGAAAATCAAGTTTGATACTTATAATGCACTTGAAAAGTACTTTCCTTTTTATCATCTTCCTATATATTATTTTTCATGAGTATCACAGAACTCTTATTTTCCAAACCCCTATGAATTGGGATTTTTGTGTCCTATTCATTATTTCTAGCTCCTTTTTGGTCTTCTCCTTTGGCCATTCATAGTTTCACAGCTCTCAGACAGCCCAAAAGGAAATCATGTATTTCTGATCTCACATTAGCCAAATTCCTACGTGG
>NW_009648441.1:4034583-4049811 GCF_000708025.1 Charadrius vociferus
TATGACGTATTTGAGTAAGAAACATTTAAGTAAGAAACATTTCTGATCTCAGAATGAGGCATGTAATTCCTTTATGTTTGCTGCTTCAGTAGTAGTATTGTAGCTATATGTAGTTGGCAATTTCCTATCAATCAAAACTTCTATTTTGCTTGTCTGTTTGTAAAACACATCCATTTTGACAAGAAATGCCACTGGAAAAGAGTTTTCAACATAGGCTGAAATTTCCAGTTGTATCTGTAAAAAGAAATATTCCTGGAGGATGGTGGGTCTCCATTCGTCTTTTTCTTTTCTTCTTTTGGTTTGTTTTGTTGATAGATTTTTGTTTATTTTGAGGAATGGGTCACTGAAATATTAAAAATATCCTCATCTTATCCCATTGTGAACTAGAATTGCCAATATTCTCTTATGTTTCATAGGGTATGAAAATTAACTCTTAAGAAGCTACCGAATTCTAATTGCAGAGTTGGTTAATGTTGGACCAATGTGCTGTAAAGAATGGCACAAGAAACACCAACGATGAAAGATAACCTTTTCCTCCAAAATTTTTATACAAAAGTAATTACAGTAACTTAGTTAAATAAATTAATGGATGCTTCATTATTATTGCATCTAAAGTTGGGTTTCAGTAAACTTTTTTGGTTAAAAAGAAAAACAGAAACTTTCAACTAATTGCACTTGAGAGAATTCAGATAAAAATATGCTAATGGGCACTGATATCCCTCAACATCTTGAGCACTCATGATTTTACTGTTGGTATGACTTTTATATAAACCATAACCTTAAATAATTAACATTCACATTTACCTTAGTTTTTCACTCAGTTTGTCATGAGTGAACAAGAACACAGAATTTTGCAAATACAAAATGTTTTAGCTTGAGACAAAATTTTCTTCATATATTATTGCAAATTCTTCTTTTTTGTTGCTTGTCATGCAGTAGGGAAATAAGTGAAACCACCAAAGCACATTCCTAATAAATGTCTTTTGTGGTGTTGCACCACACTGCAGTGTGAAAAAAGCCCAGTCTTTGTTTGCTCCACCACATACATATATCTATGGATTATTCCTTCCATTTGCTGATTAAAAGAAAACATGGCAGAACATGTGATCAGGAAGTAAACAGCAAAGAATGAATTTAGAAAAATGTAGGTCTAACCTATTCAGTTATACCTGTAAAAACTATCTTTAGCAATCTTAAATCTCAGTATTTGTATCAATGATGTAATTTTAAAACAAAATAACTACAGTATTTTGAATACAATCACACAGAGTGTGAGAAGCACCAGCTTGAATTGCAAAGTATTTGTTGCAAACACAAGTACCGGATTGGAGTCACAACCCAGTATTTTTCATTTTAAAATACAGTTTAAAAGGCAGACATTACTATAAAAGCATATATACTTCAGCAGTAAACTGAGATCCCCAATTCATAAAGACATTTAAGCATTCAAATACTTCAAAGTGATTTTAATCTGTTCAGCAAGAACTACTCAAGTGTTTAAAACTATTCATCAGTTTAACTATCTTGTTGAATTGGAGCATACACTGTAAATTTGAAATACCAATAATTTGGTTTAGTAATGGTTTAGAATTTGTAGGAGATTGCTAGATGTTTTTAACCCTAAAGACAGCTATCTAGCTTTTGCCACGTCAAATAAAAAGTAACTGGATTTCAAAATTTATTTGTAACATACTCTAACACTATCAGAAAACACGTGCCATGTCACCAGGATCTTTTAGTGCCATGAAGCCATTTTGAGAAATGTCACAAGAAACACAGAACGTAACTGATCCAGAAGGTAATTTGAGTGTTACTCACTGGCTTTTGCTCTGTGTACATGGACATTCAGTGAGGGCAAAATTGAGAGATGCTTTGATTACTAATATTTGTAGAAATATTATTGGGAAAGTCATCTTCTGGGAATGGTACCCATAAAGGGCTATTTCACTAGTAAAGGGATATTTCAGTAAAATGACAGAAAACAATAACATCTTATTGACTCTTATGGTAACCTTCACGAGGAGAAAGATGAAGAGAAGATAAGATGAAAATAATTTTATCAGATGTCCTGAAAAATATGACAGGTTTTTTTTATTTGAATTGTCTCTAGTGGTGGTGGAAGACTGATGAAAAATAGGAAAGGCAGGAAAATTTCATGTAAAAATTTTCATTTGGTTAAAGTTCTGAGTTGCAAATGTGAAAGATGCCTTAGAGAAATGCTAGGCAGACAGACCAAGGTGACTTGTGAAGTCCCCAAGAAATCAGATGATTTGTGACAGAAGATTTAAAGATTATGTGATTGATTTAGAAATAATTGCAATGGTAGATTTAAAACTGATGTGAGTGATTTAGAAATAATTAGGAGGATGTTCGTAATCAAATGATCTGCATGATTGGTGTGATCAAAGACCATAGCTATCAGCCTTAATTTTGCTTCTCTATTCATTTATTATCAGGGTAAAGCCTATCCAAGTTTGAAGGATTTACATCCTTATGATGGCTTCAGAGCACTGTCCAAATATGAATAAAAACTTATAATCGACTAAATTATATTATTTTTAAATGGTTTATTCTGTATTCAGTTGCGGGACAAAGTCGGATTTTGCCTATGCTCACAGTTGCCATTGCTTCAAATGGCTATTCCACTCTGATTACAAAATCAGGCCTTTCACTCCTTACAGGAGAATCATTACAAATCTGCAATAATATTTTCACCCAAATATCTATGTTGAAAGGACTGTGATGCAATATTATTCACAAAGCAGCTTTTGAAAAAGTTCTTGTTGGCTTCAGTCTCTGTGGGGATTTTTGCAGTACGCACAAATTCTCGTTCTTTCCCACACCATGGCTAAAAAACTGACTTAAATTTAAAATAATTTAGACTAATCTAAATTCTAATAAGTTCAGCCTCTTGTGTTTTCTGATTCTATGTACTGCCATAGCAACAAGTAGTTCTTCTTTTATGAGGCAGAAGAATGATTTCACTCAGGCGGTAGTGTACATATAAGTGCCTGGCAGTAAGTACATTTGTGCAAATGACCACACACATTATCTCCCCAACAGGCATTGTTCATTACCAGCTGAACAGAACACTGCAATTGATATCTTGCTTTTCCATCTTGCTGTAAATGATTTCTAAATGACACCATGGTGCAGTGGCCTGCCTCTGCTGCTGACCACCCTCAGCAGCCACAAGCCACAGCAGAGCAGTCCCAGGACTGAAGAAGGTCATGGGGTAGATCTTTTCTCCAGTCTGTCTACCAACACCGTGGTGGAGTGGTGGGTGTGTTGTACTGCCATGATGTGTGTTGTGTGTGATTATTCCCAGCTGCTCCACTACGGCTCTGTATACTAACATCATCAGGGAAACCGTGGGATTGTAATGCATAGAAAGTGCATAATACTGCAAAGTAATGCAGCACTGCACTATGGCTCGCAGTTACAACAGTGATTCACTTCCTGTCTTAAAGGTGATACTATTTACGTCAACATCAGTGAAATCAAGCAAATGTGAACGAAGCAAAACATATGAAAACATCACTGTGTAGCAGTGAGAGAAATTTGGTTCCCTCAGCTCCACTGTGTCTCTTTCTGCCTGTGATGTAATGCAGAAGTGTGCCTAATTTAAGGTATTGTGATTACAATACAATTGACAAATCAAAGCAGCCACAGTAGCGTTAAGTTCTAACCTAACTCAAGGCACTTGTGTCTGCTTCAGTTTTGCCATGCTCCTTCCCCAGTCTCTTCCATAGTGAGAGTGAATGAAGAAGGAGACAACTGACCTCCTTCTATCAGCAAAGATTTCCAATGCAAAGGATTCCCCTCTCCACCTCTTTAGAAAATAAGCACCTCTCTCAGACTGGCATCCTTCCCATTAATTAAAGCTCTTGGAGACTGGGAGAGATAGACATCATTGTCCACTGCTTAGCTACTTCAGCTGATGATGGGCAATACAACTATACATGAAAAAAATGTTTTTCAATCACTATACTATGCATTAGTCATAACAGTGAAAAATTTGGGGATGGAACTGAGCAACAAGAAATTTTTCTCCCTTCCAAATGTTTCAAGTATTTCAAGGTATACAGGTTTCAAAGATCTTCCTCTTATGCAGCAGGTCATCTGTAAGGCTTTGTACCATGGGCAAACCAGTCTCCTTTTGTGGCAAACTGTGGAGTGTGAGCTTAAAGCTATTTCTTTAGTCATTGCCAAAAACATAGGTGAATTTCTTTTCCGTCCTGGGCCAAGGCCATCCAAACTGTCACATTCTAATGGGAAAAAAATATTATTTATTCAAAATTGACCTTTTCTGTTCAGAAAAGTCAAAAGCATTTTCACTGGAATGTTTTATCTAGCTCTGGTTTCCAGTACTATATTTTTGTTTATAAAATATGATTTTAAAGTGTATGATAGTATTGTCTTTATATTAGCAGGTCTAAGTTTTAATTCTTTAGGCTTGTCAAGGGGGCTGATTTAGTTTTTCATTTCCTACAGTTCTGTGTGAGTGAGTCTCATTAAATGGAATAGCTGTTCTGCATGCAAATCAGAGAAAACAAATCTGTTAGTTTTGGTGGACTGTTCTAGCTTAGCTTAAGTTGAATACACAACTATGCTTGCTAAACAGTATTGTCTGTGCAAGGAGTACAAATGTTCATTTTGCATGCCTTTTGTTCCATTTTTTTCAGAAATGTCACCTAATTTTCTCCGTCATTTTTACCAAATTACAACATGCCTATCATTCTTTGCTTGGTTTTGCCCAGGTATAATATAAATAAATCCTGTCTGGTGCTTATGAGCCAAAAATCTAAGCTCTTAAAATGACTGTCATCTTGTCATCTCAGAAGATCTTAGCCAACCTTTCAGTAACATCAGGGAATATTATTGGCCAGAGCCTTTTTTTTTTCTCTTTCACAGTTTTGGTATCCTTTAAAAATAAGACCTTGTTCAACCAAACCTGCAGTGTATGGTTGTGAATATACAAATACAGTAGGGGTGTTCTTCCCCGGAATTTAGCCTGAAAGAGACTATCAGCTACAAGAACAGCAGAGTCAATAAGTTTGCCTCAATAAATCCTTTCTGTTCCAAAGCTAGACAGTTTGGGAGGACCTTTGCACTTATGAGTGAAAAGGGATATCAGTCATCTAGCCTGATCAGAGGTAAGGCTTGCTGTTTGCTCTGTGTGCCATCCTGTTCCTTGAGTGTACACTCCTGAGGTGAAAAGGTACAGCCATACATCTGCAGCTGCTGCGTGCTCAAAGTTCTTCGCTTTGAAGAAGTTCTGAAAAGGGTCGTCTTCCTAAGGGTTTGTTGTATACACAGCTTTACTTCATTTTATAGAACTGTTCTTGCTTAGAGGTCGTATCAAATAACATTGAAAAAACACCCAACAAACAAGTAGAAAAAACCTGAAATGTCTTGAGATTATTCTCCCTTGTGATATCTTACTGCATCTCCCACAAGTACAGTGATGATGTTGCCTCCACTCTGCAAGTGAAAGATACGTTTTCTTTTACTGTTGTTTAAATCATTTTGGGAGGCCTTTGTGATTACAATACAAAATGACTGATCTGTGTCACAGCTCCTGAAACCTTGAGACTTGGTGGGACTTACTTTGTTGTAATATTCAGGGTACTATTTCATGATCCTGCACTCATCAAACTGTCAATCATTGTGAGCAATATATAATTATGTATTGCTTAAGAGAAAAAAAGTTTTTTTAACCTCAACGTAATGTAAAACACTTAAAAGTAATTGCTAGGGGTATGACATTTTAAGTAGAGATGCTGTCTCAGATGCAAACAGTTCAACTGTAAAATAAGTAAAAGATAATGATAAAAACAAAGCAAAAGTAAAACTGAGTACCATGGCGCTGCCTGACAAAGATACAAAAATATTGCATAATTGCAAACCCATAATTAATAAGAGGCTGTGTCATGTCATAATTCTGGAGTCTATACTTTAAATCTGATGACACATCTGATAAAACCTTTGGAGGGCTTAGCTGCGAATCATCCTTAAATATCACAAAAGAATATGTTTAATACCACTACAAGCAGAGTGTCATGAGGTGAACAAAGCAAAGCAGAGTGCATTTATCACTTTCCCCATAGGAACAAGAATAACGTAGGAAGTTGACATTGCGCTCTTTTATGTTGTAGATGATACAACTCTTTCTGTCACTCTAGTGGTGGAAATGAGACATGAATTATTCCAGAAAAATGTCTGTGTGAAGTTGGGATGTGGTATTTGCATAGCTGTGTGTTTCCTGCCCTGACCCTGCCATAGGAGGCACAGCTAAGGAGGAGTTTCAAGGCATAGCAGTACCCAATATCCCACCTCTCCCGTGGCAATGTAACTGCCCACAGGAGTCTATTGTAAGTCATAAAAGTTCAAAGAAACCCTGAGGGTGTTAAAAAAAGAGGTTTAAGGAGATTTTCCTCAGAGCTGGAGCTGGCTGTAGAAAGTGTTGAAAAGCAATGAAAGAGTATCCAGGTTTGATTTTGTAATATGAAGAACCATGTTAGGCAGAACATGACTTTTTGTGAGGCATTTCCAGTTGGTCATTTTGGGTACCATTTGTCTCACTCAATTTTAATTGACTAAAGTGCCAGCATAAATCAGCTGAGGCTCCTTCCACAGCCTGTAGAGAGAGCAAAGCCCACTGTGAGGTTGCTGTTTATTTGAACAATGTAGATCTCTGCATTAGGATGAGATGAAGTGTGCTCTAGACACCTTTGACGGGTCTCAGTGCTGTAAAGGAGCCTTGGGTGACTTGATAAAATGCAGAGAACTGTAATCCAGACGTCTTCATTCAGTAAGATGAATGGCACTCTTAGCATCTGGTTATCATACAGGTGGAGGGAGAGGGGGACTGGAGCGATCTTTGATTTTCTCCGAGACCTTTTTACAGTTGTGTTGTGTCACTTTCTGCAATAGCCCTATCCTTTCCCTCACTGCAGAAGGCTAATTTACCCCACTTTGTTTCACTGTGAGTGCAAGGCTCTGGCCCCTTGCTTTGCTCTCATTGTGCTGTGCCTGTCTTTCAGCCTCTCATGCTCCCCAGGGCCATTTTCCAGCTCTTGAAGTTCTGTCCTCAGTCATTTTTCTGTTTGTTGTTCAACTTCCCATAGCACAGACCTACTATGTCAGTGGAGTAAAAACCCATTTCTACAAAAATACACTGACCGCATAACATACAACCTGTTAGAATAGCAGGTATGATAAGGTATTCAGAATACACTGATACTTCCAGCCCCTGTCTTCCAGGAATAACAACATTAAGGTCTACAAAAATTTCTCATCTAACAGTTAAGCTCGGTTCTCATTGTCTGTAAGCCACCACCTACAAAAAGAAATGCTAACTTGGATGAACCTTCTAACTCACAAATAGCAAGCCTAGCTGTGACAGACTTAATGCTGAATGATACAGTCTTTTAGAGGCAAAATTAGTGTATTCAACTGGTGCTGAGCTGTGCCGAAGAGGTCATCCTCATGTTCAATTCAACATGCCATTAAGGGAAAGAAAGAAGGCATCTTGCAAGGTATGAACTATGTTCTTTCGTTCGAGTCTTTGCTTTCTTCCATTAGCTAGGAAAGAGTGGCTCATGGAACTGGCTGATATGAACACAGGGCTAAAAGTATTGGTTGGACTTGGCCATGGATAAATTGGTTTTGTGACGAGAATTTCATATTTCTGTCTAGTGCATTGCCCAGAAAGGTGCAAACTCCCCACTGTTTTGCCTGAAAAAAGAAACTTTCTCTTTTAAAAATTAATTTTAACTTTTTCCATTTTATAAGATTGTGTTTTGTTTCTGTGGATTATTTTTTTTTTTTGCTTTATTGGAACAGTCCATTAGGGAAAGTAAAAAAAAAAGACAATAAATTATACCATACCAGTTAATACCCAACCCCACAAAATCTGGAACTACATGTGTGCCAACATTTTTTTGGATCTTATATACTCTATGTTTCCTTGCTTTCCTTACTCATACTTTCTTCTTTCCTTTCCTGCCTCAGTCCTACTTCTACTTGAATTATAGTGGCTGAGGGATATAGCCTTATGAAAAGGGAGTAGTGATAAAGTAAGAATTGTGAACTGTGTTTGAAGGCTGTGAAACACACAGCCAGACTATTCTTCCTGACTGAAAGCCATTATGAGTTTATAACCTTTTCTTTTATAGAGAAGAATTTGTGAACTGCTCCTCTTTTTCATCAGACTAACCCACAGCTGATGTCAACAGAAACTAAGTTAAAAGGAATTGGCCTGTCTAGTCATAGAATCTTCAGTGAATAATTCAGATAAATAATTTTGAAATCTAAAGTCACTCAAACTATTCATCTTCCTGTAGTCTTTCTTCTAATTTTGGGCTGCATATCTAAGTTAAAAGGTGTTATATCTATTCTGCTATTATAGATCAGAGAGAGTTTTAAGAAAACAGTGAATACAGAGGTACACTGAAGTTCTTGGCCTGTTCATTTTCTCCACTGAATGTCTATTTTCAAACTTACAGCTTCTTGAAACACTGTGAAAATCCCTGATATTGCCCTGAAAACTCCACATCTTTGTGCACCCAAATACAGATTCACTTCCTTCCATTTTTGCCCAACAGATTCCTCCACCCTTCTCCTTCTGTCTTTCTTTCATAAAAAATATTATAGCAAAGAAAGTACTATTTTAATCTAAAATTGTATTTTTAATGATGTATCCTAAAAAAAGGAGAATTTAGGGTTTTTTTTTCCCCCCTTGTGGTTTGCCTATCAGATAACTAGAAGGAAAACTGAGAGCTTTTTGATAACATTAGAACTGTTTCTGAAATGCAGAAAAACACCTCCAACATTTACCAAAAATCCTCTTATGACTCTAAGTAGTAACCATCTTTCACTGACAAGCTCTAAACTGGTTCTTGCTCACTCTATTTAGAGATGGCACTCAGGCCACGCTGCTCGGAGTAGATCTCTCTAAGAGATGATTTATTTCATGAGGAATCCCTCTAAATAGAATGGAAGTTTTGTTATTGACTCATGATGTTGCCTAGAAGGGCCATAGCAGTGGCTGACAGCTGTGCAGATGCAAAATGGAAAAGAAGTGGCCTGGGATAACCTGGTCAAGAAAGAAGAGGCTGTTCCTCAGTATAATTAAATTTATATGAAATTTTCTTGTGGGAAGACAAGAATTCCCTTCACAATTACTCCTCCTCAGCCTTCTGTTTGGAAAGGGATTTTGAAGCCAGAGAGAACACAGGGAAATAGAAAAGAAACAAGCAATGAAGATGTGGGGAAAAAGGGAGAAAGCAGACAAGATGCACATTCGGAAGTGAATAATAATTTTCCACTGAGTAAGAAGAGGCTAATATTTTACGAGTGGGATGAAGACTGGTGAGGAACAGAGGGTAAGCAGGGATTAGAGCATCTTTCTGGCAGCCTGAGGAAACGCCTATTTACTCTGCATCAAACTCATGTTGTCTGCAAGCTGCCAGACTTTCAGCCATCATATATTCCTGGGCTGTAGATTATGCCTTGGTCCTCCTCATACAATCATCAAAATGATCATTCCTGGCAGCGGTCGGCTTTTCCTGCGATTCCTCCACTCACTCTGCAGGAGCAGAGGCAGCACCCCTGCGAGTGTGACATATCAGTGGCTCACTGACGGCTCGTGTGGATGTCACCCACATTGTCAGTGCCAGGGACAAGGTAGCAGAGTCATGACAGAGCCCCATTAGCTGCAGAGGATGCAATAAGTAGTTCCTCAAGTTTGACATTACCAAATCACAGCTGGTGGTTTACTGATCTGAATGCCAGCCAGAATCTGAGCCCCTGGGAGCCCTGGTCATTGCCCACTGGTGAGCCATTCCTGCAGCTCCCACTTCACTCAGCTCACAGAAAGGACTGTGTATCAGCTACATGATGGTTTCAGCCTGTGGGGCAATCTTATAAATTTTTAGTAGGGTGAAGGAAGCAGTAAAAATAGCAAAAGCTTCCGTGCAATACCCTAGACTTTTATATTTATCTAAATCAGCAGTTCCTGTGCACACATATGACACATTCTGTAATGTTAACAAGCACTTAAATACACCACAAAACAGACAATAAACATTAACACAGTCCTGTTTATAGTTGCTGTGCAACATAACATAAAACTAGAATTAATTCTGCCACAGTTCCATTTTTTCATTCAAGATTGGTTAATAGGTTGCAGTAAAAACCCCCGGTGTTCTGGTGTTTGCTGATATAACAACTACAGTCAGCTGAAAAGTTCTGGTTTTCCTCTCCTTCAATTAAAGGCAAAATAAAATGAAATTTGAAAAAAAAAATAATCATCACTCTCTTAGATTAAAGTAACACTCAGACGACAAAGGCAAAGCACTTAAAATTTATTTAGGATAAGCAGAGATTCTGTTGTGAGGCTCTGGATGTCTCCAGGGGAAGAAAAAGCAACAAATATTTTTAAAAGTCAGTCTGGCACCTTACTTCACCTGTAAGAATTTTATTATGATTATATTAAAGATTGCTTGATTCTTCCCTTATGTCAATCAAAGGTCAACCCAAAGCAAGTTTTCTTCCTGCTTCAAACTAACAAAGTTTCAATGGCTTGCCTGACATCAACCTGAACAGCTCTCTGCTTTCAGGCCAGAAAAAAGACAGTCTTCACTATTTTTTAATTATAAAAGTCTATTTCAGAACACCAGAATTTAACTATAGTCATAGAGAATGAAGGAATGAAGCAGGGCATCAGGGGAGACTTGTCGCAACACATGCAAGGCAAATATAAAAAATGAACCCTTTAAAAGAAGACAACAAAGAGCAACGGTCAATTCAGGAGTCATCTTTTAAGAATTGTTAAGAAAACATTAATATAGGAATTGCAAAACAGAAAGCTAAATTTAAAAAAAGGGAATTACGATTTGCATAGCATGAAAAACAAATATCCTTTTACCCAGACACAGAATTCATAATATTGTGTTTCCTCTCATATCAAAAATCAATTCTCTCATTACTCAAAGGGGAATCACACTTTAGAAATTATCTCCATATCTACTCAATCTTGTCTTTTGGCAAAAAGGGTTGACGAGAGGTCCAAAGTCATATGCCCAGCCACACTGAAGTTAATTAAATGTGCTCGTTGCTTTTAACAATGTTATTATTCCATTTACCCTTGTCCCACAGAAAAAAATCAACTTTGCACTAGTAGATTGTTTCGTTCAGCACAAAATGAGACAGAACTCAAGGGACAGAATAAGCAAGGCAGAATTTTCATCTTTAAAGTGCTGCACAATATAGAAACCATCTCATGCTAAATTATATTGCGTCAGAAATCCATTATATAGATTTGTGTGTTAGCATATATTTCTACAGAAGTCAGTAAATACCAAGTACTCAGCAATTCTCAGTAGATGCTCAGCAAGTTTGAGGATTAAGCCCCTTATTCACATACCACAAGAGTATAGTGCAAGTCCAGGTCACATTTGAAGGCATTAGATATTGTAGTTGAATCTTTAGTTGCTGGAATTTGCACTGTTCCAGATAGCTATTGGTATTGGTTTCTTTTCTGATGACTATGGAGTTTCCATTATGAGTGCCATTTTCAAAACAGTGTTTTGAAATTGTGGGATATTTTGTCTCCATATAGGATCATAGTGATCTGCCAAGGAGACGAATGCAGTGATTTATTTGTGACTCACCTGCTCGGCACCTTGGATCGAACCCAAGCTGTGCCTATCATCATTTTATTCTGCCAGGGCAGTCAGCTGGGCATACCCATACACCTTCACCGCTTTCCATAAGGTTGACTGTAGGAGGAAGTTCTGGTGCGAGTTTCAGGAAGGAATGCTCCCTGGAGCGGTGACATTCGTGAGTGACCCCCACACTCACATTTATGAGGGAAAAATGTTTTCTACCAAAACTGTGTCCCTTTTGTGAGACATGAGTATGTCTCAGATCTCTGCTCAAAAATGCTCTTTTCCTGGAGCATGAACAGGGCTTTTGGTGCTATATTTGAGGATAAGCAGGGCTACAGACCTGCACTCGCGGCCACTGGCAGTGAGAATCAGGTAGGTATTTTATCTGGTGTACTTGTACGGTGGTATGAATGGAACCATACATGTCTGGCTGAACAGAGCACTGCCGTCACTCCTTGCGCACTCCCCTGGAGGAGTGGATGCTTCATTCTTCTCTCTTTGGTCAGCCATGATGTCACCCTTTCTTGCAGCATATTGGACCCATTTGCACACAGCAAGCAGTGGAGGCAGAGGCCATACATGCAGGGTTTCTTCCATGGTGATGTGTCTCTGTACTGCTTTCTGACAAGGGTAGTAGCTCGTGAGATTCTGGGTCACCCAGAGTTTGTATCTAATACCTGGGAAAGTATAAGCTTCTTTATTCCCCTAAGTCAGCAGCCTTGATACCCTACTGTTGCATTTACACGGTGAAGGGGAAATTCAAATTGTAACTGCTCAATAACCATAATTTGCAACCTAGGAATGATCTGGCATGGAGAGCAAGACAGACCAACTGCAGAAGGGATTAAACTGACTGGAAGCAGGCACATCAGAGACAGAGGGAGTCCTTGCATGGGAGTGAAGTTTCCCTTGGTGAGGAGATAAGAAACAGCCTCAGGATTTTCTTGTAGCCATCCCGGAATGGGAGCACGAAGGGGCCCAGGCTCAGGGGTCACCTTTGGGTAGCAGAGCTGGGCAGGGGGCTGAGCTTTCAGAGGCTGTTTCTTCTTTGAATGTATTACTTTAAAGAATGTGTAACAATTAGAAGTACTTTTGAAAAAAAACCCTAGACCTGAACCTGTAAAGTTCATCCAATAAAAAGTCACACAGCCTCCAAAACAGCTGAAATAAAAAAAGCTGCAAAAATAACAAGCAAATGATTCATATCCAGGGGAATGAGGGGTTAGTGGTTTGTTGAGGGTTTTTTTCACCTTTTTTTGATAAAAGTACAAGCGGGAATTGCAGCCAGCACTTCACACTTCTGTTCCAGCTCTGCCGCAGACCTACCTGTGATATTGAGGCAGTCTCTTAAGAGTGCAGTTAGTCAGCATATATTTCTTTGGTCAACTACGAAAATGTTTGTGGAACTAGTTACTTCTGGCAACATGGTGCAATTGAAAAATGGAGTTTGTTTTATTTTGCCTGAAGCAAAGGGGAGGGGAGATGAAAAGAAAATATTGAAAGCTTTTAGTTTTCTGAAGGTGTAGCTGCCTTTTTGGTTTTTTTTTTTGTTGTTGTTTTTTTTTTTAATTTTGTTTGCAGATGATAGCTAATAATTTGACAGACATTTCAACAAAACTGAAACAGAGAAAAATCTTTGAGAGATTGATGCCAAGCTTTAGGAGGGATTGTCAGTAAGTTAAGAAAAGAACTTCACCCCCTCGTCCTTGAGGATGAAACAAGTTAGACAGCATACTATGAAGGGCAGAAAATGTAATCCTTACTTTAGGGCATTTAAATCTAAGACCAGAGACTACGAATTACAACTTTTTAATCTTAACCATTTTTTGTTGTTTCTCTCAATCATAAGAGCCCCAGCTGAAGACCAAGATCTCAGTTTCCCTCGACACTGTGTAAACACAGTAAAGCCATGATGGGTGTAATTCAGCCCAGTTCAACTGCACTGGCTGTTGAAATCACATCCATTTCTCAAGCTCTGTTCATAACGTGCCCATCCCCCATGGCATAGATATCGATGGGACAAGACACCTCTGCAATGCATACAGTACAGCCCCTTCCACTTTGCAGCCCAGGGCCCCTTGTGCACCCAGTGCCAGCGAGGCAGCACTGGGATGGTGTAAGGCCACTTTAGTCACCACAACCAGCAGCAATGCTTGTTGGCATGCCTGCGGCCCGTCTCTGTCACTTAACACTAACTAGAAAGTGCGTAGACAAGGTGGACGTGGGGGCCAGGGCACTTTAATCACAGATACTTTCAATGGTGTTCATGCATTACTGCTATAGCCAGGCAGGTCCAGTTGTGCCAACAGCCATGTCCAGCTGGTAGTGGGAGTTTCTCAGGCAACCAGATGATGTATAGGAAGAGTTTTAGGGACTGAATAGAGGAAAGAGTGTAAAGTATTTTTCTTTTCCCTAAATCTGTCACAGGAATGTCAAAAATCACTCTATGTGGCATGTTCACAAATCTTCCTGTGGCTTTACCCACCCTCTGTCACTAACAGAGGTTGTCACAGATCCTGAATGGCAGTAGTGGAAATTGGCCACTTGACTCTCTTTAAAACTGGGAGCATACACATGCATTTCATTCAGGTTGGTAGAAAACAAGCCTGTAACAAGATTCATCTTTGATTTATCATTTGCTCTGTGGTTTTCCTCTGACCATGGCTTAAGTCTGACCATCACACTAGAGAGAAATGCACCCCACTACAGAGAGTGGCATCATAAGATTGAATCCTACTCCAATGCTACTGAAGTCCACAGAGTAGCTTTAAAATGTGAGGGGCTTTTGTTACACAGTGGTGCCTGTCTCACTCGGACAATCTACTTGAGCTCTGGCAGAGCGATGGATGGCCTCCATCCCCAGTGCTGCAGATGAAACTACACACAGCGCTTTCAGCCGCCACTGGCACACAGCATATTTCAGCCTGAGGGGAGCAGCGTCCTAAATATTAATATATAGACTAACATGGCTAGCCTCTACAAACAGGAATACCATTTTCTGATACGAGAAATGGACCACGGATTCGACAAATGGACCACTTAGAGGATAAAGAAGTGGCTGGACAGTCGCACTCAAAGAATTGCAGTCAACGGCTCGATGTCCAAATGGAGAGCAGTGACAACTGGTGTTCCTCAGGGGTCGGTACTGGGACCTGTATTATTCAACGTCTTTGTTGCAGACATGGACAGTGGGGTCGAGTGCAACCTCAGCAAGTTTGCTGATGATACCAAGCTGTTTGGTGAGGTAGACGCGCTGGAGGGGAGAGATATCATCTAGAGGGACCTGGGCAGGCTGGAGAGGTGGGCCCAAGCCAACCTCATGAAGTTCAACAAGGCCAAGTGCAAGGTCCTACATCCGGGTCGGGACAATCCCACGCACAAACACAGGCTCGGTGGGGAATGGCTGGAGAGCAGCCCTGAGGAGAAGGACCTGGGACTGCTGATTGACCAGAAGCTCAACATATGCCAGCAATGTGCAATCGCAGCCCAGAAGGCCAACCATGGCCTTTTCTGCATGAAAAGAAGTGTGGCCAGCAGGTCAAGGGAGGTGATT
>NW_009648441.1:4050187-4100744 GCF_000708025.1 Charadrius vociferus
TTGGAACTCGATGATCTTCAAGGTCCTTTCCAACCTAAACCACTCTAGGATTCTATGATTCTATGATTTTATTAGGATTATTAATTGGACAGCAAGAGTTGGTAGCATGTAGTTCTGGTTTATATGTGGGTTTATTGAATTCTGCATAATGCTGGCTTAAACTGGGATTACTGGGTGCTGGAAGGTACTACAGGCTAGCTGCTATTTTGGCCCTCCAGGACACATTGGCTGGTGGTTTACAATATTGTTAGTAGCTTTTTTGGGGTGTTTGTCAGAAGGCTTTTGAAACTTAGTATGACTCCGTGAAAGGACAGTAGGAAAGAAAAAAAAAAAAAAAAAGTTTAAAACACCTTTAGGTGGTACAGAAATTCTTTCCAAAGGACAGTTTTTCATGTCTTTCTTCAAAGATTATATAATGCACTTCTCCCTGTCTGGGGTCTACTGATCTTTAGTTGTCAAACTCCCTTGTCTTTCACTAATCTTAGACATCTGTCTTACCTATCATTAATTCTTGGAAGGCTGAAGCAGTGTGTCAATTCATCTAGAGCCACTTCACTCCCACTGTTTTATAGCTAGTGTCTGTCTGTTCCTTCTCTGTTCATGTGCCTGTAGAAAGCCCTGTCCTTTGCCCTATCGAGTTACTGTATTAACTGGTCTGCTGTTTTTCATTTCCAACTGTCTTCACCAAGGTGCCTGGTTCTGTCATGTCACGTAATCCTTATGTCTATATACGCAAAGTAAATGCCATAATTGATAAATAGGGGAATAAGTAATCCAAAGCGTATTAGTCATTAAAGACAAGCATATTTTCAGCAACCTAGGAGGTAATACTTAATGCTATAATGAAATGTCAGTGTTTCAAAATTACAGACTTCACTAGTCTTAATTTTGCTTATTTAATAAAATTTGTATTCCAAACTGTTCCATCCTAAAATCACATTTAAGGAGGAGTATACTTTTTGTAGGGTGACTTACTGTGCCTTCCAGCCAACTTCACCAGTGTAAATGATATTCCCAGAACAGATTCCCCCCAAAAATCTATCCTTGCTTTTAGTGAACTGGTTTTCCTCCCCTAAAAAGAAAAAAACTGATCTGTTTCTTGCCCTACAAGGAAGCAGTTTGACTAATTTTCTGTATAATAATAGATGCTTTGTTTTACAAATTAATTTAATTAATGACAAATGATTTATAAATTAATTAATAATTCCATCTTTATACCACATGATTCTTCACACAGAGTTGCTTGGATAGCCTGTGACAAGAAGGCGATAATGGCAGGTAGCCCTGCTTTGCACTTATCTCAGGCACTTTATGGTTTGATCCTAGAAGCCATATACCTCCTTATATCTTCTCTATATTTTCCTTGAAAATAATGGTTCAGATTCTTGGCCTTTGTCGTTTCATGAGCCTAAAGATTTTTTCATTCTTTCTGTGCCGGCATAAAATGACAGTTCCTTTAATAAGGAAGATTATAAATTGGATTTTGTTGTGTTTTGTTTTGACAATGAGACATAATGTATCCTGTTGTTTCAATTTTAATCTTACTTTTGCCCATGGGTGATTAAGCTCTTTTCAGAAGTTTGTTTGTTAAATACATATTTAGCTAATTTAGAAATGAATGGTGGAAATTAATTATATTAACATATCATATATTATTTACCAGAGACATCTATTATCCTATAAATATGTATTTACTAAACACAAATTGTTTCCTCAATAATAGTAATTCTCTGGACAAACTGTAGATAGCATTCATTTTCTCATCTGAGTATCTCAGATTGTCTTTTACATGAAGAGGCATATGAAGTCTGTTAAAATAATTTGAAACATGGTTATTACTGAGAACACAGTTCATTTTTATTTTGACGGCTGTTAAAAAAACCCTTTTTTTTCCCTTCAAAAATAAACAAATATTTTTATAGCATGATGAGATCACAGCCAAATCCCATGACTTGCTCCTATCTTCTCTGAAAAGGGGAAGATCAAGTGTCGTTCCTCTTACTTGTCAAGCGTTTATTTGACCATAGTGATTTTTCTTAGCACAGCAAGGCGACAGTTTCTCTGAGTTTTCTCTATGTTTAGTTACTGAGATTCAACTAATTGAGTCACTTACAGGAAAAGTTATCTAGTCAAAATTTGTTAAAAGAGTCTGTGACTAAACTGACCTGAGAATAATAGTCAAGTATATGTATCCTGTGATATTTTCGTTGCCTTCCCTTCTTTCTATCCTTATTACCTTCTCTCTATCCCACCCTTTTGCTTTTTCCTGCCACAGATTTTGTCACTGATGAGATACCTCGAAAACCTAACAATGTTATATTTTGTTATTTTATGTGGTACAAGTCATTAATAACATCAGTGATTATATATTCTTGCATCCTGGAAAGATATACCAATTATTTTCTTTATTATTATAATTATCATTTCTTACGTTACAAAATATCTCAATTACCAGACGGTCATGATGCCACAAGAAAACAATATAATATACATTAAAAAACTGTCTCTTTAGTCATACTGCTGGAATACTTTATATGCATTTGAACTTAACAGCGACAACAGCAATTAATAAATAAATAAAATGATCTTATCTGCAAATAAGTTTCAGTAAACATTGTGATGATCTAAATCCTCCAGACTATATAAATATTATTTTTCCTGGTATTTGTGTGTTTCATCAATTTTATTTTTTTTTTTCTGTATTCTAATGAGGTGTGACAACTGTATCAAACGAGGTTTTAAAAACTCCCATGACCCTGACTTATCTAAATTGTAATTCTCAAATTTTTCCTCTAGGTCTTTGGGTAAAATTCTTGACATCAGCGAAGAAATGGGGGGTTGGGGTATTGTATGAGGCATTTAAGAATCATCTGGAAGGTCGTATGTAAAGAACCCTGAATAAGCTATGACACATAGCCCTGCCAGAAGTCCCAGTCTTGGTTTGAGATTAAAACCACACACAAGAGAAAACTCAATAGATTGCTGGAGAAAATATCCAATTTTAGATGAAAAAGATCTGATTTTAATCAGAATTATTGACTTGCCTAGGCCAAAATTTTGCAAGTAAACTGCAAGATACTGTGATATTCTTTAAAAATAGGGTTCCCTTTTCCTCACACCACTTGTACACCCATGCCATTTACCTGACTTAGCAGAGTTACTCCAGATAACAACGTTTTCCCAAGCTTTTATTAGAGTATTTTCAGTGTTGCATGGCCAGTTACACAGGGATAGCTGGAAGGCAAGAGAAAAGTAGAAAACTTCCTAGTGGAAGGCAGGGGCTTTCAAGAAAAAAATTCAATGAAAAAGAAAAGCGTGTTATATAAATTTGGCGTTCAGGTGTCCTGCACAAAGATGCAAGCTGGCAGCTGCCCACATTGTAAGCTGATCAGATGCGAGCCACCTCTGACTTGCACCTGAGCTTTATAAATGGTGGTTTTCATCTTAAACTGAGTTTGTGTCCATCCAATTCAGAGTACAGGCAGACTGAGTTCACATCCATCTGCAAAGGAACATTGAGCGAGAAAAATGGAGAGAATATGGCTGCAAAGAGGGTAAGAAGAAGATAACTGCAATGACTTTGGGTTTGCTGTAGATATATCTGACACATTACTCATTTAATAGTATTACATTTATTAAATAATCTTTCTGGATATGGTTGCCAAAGCAACACTCTGAAGGATTACATTGTGAGCTGGATTTGGCCCATAACCTCATTAAAAAAAAAGTAAAAAAGAGAGTTTTTGTGCATAACACACCTGAAGCTATCATTCAAAGTAATTCTAAAAATTAACATTTTGAAAACAAAACTCAACCCCTCCCCCCCCAATAAATTAAGCTATTTTTTACAGTAGTGAGCATATTGGTTGATTTATATATTCAGTTGTTAATTATATTTGTCTCCCAGGAATGGGCCCATTGAGATAGATATCTTCTTCAAGACATCCCGGGGCTAACAAGACACAAGACACACATTTTTCCATCAGAGCATTCATCAGTATATTTTCTTAACAAAATGAAAAGACACATTTCCTGGAGCATTATGAACCTCCAGGGGCTGAAGAAATCCTTGCAGAAGAATAACCAAAGCTAAATTGCACATCAAATATCATGATCACTCTTTGTGCAGTAACTTTAATGCCAAAACAATATTAGTTCTGGTTTATATGTATTGTTAGACTTTTCAACGCCCTCTGAAATAGATGGAGCCAGCAAATCACAGATATGTAATGGGTAAAAGACATTCCTCTGGCTTTAATGAATCCCACCACAGCCTTTAGAAAAGTTCACAGTATTGAGTTATTTTGTCATTATTAGTTACACAGCTAATGAAAACTTGTACAGTGCTGAAGTCTGACTTAGAAAGAAGGAAGATCCTGCCACACTTGGGGGTATTCTGCATATCTGTTTCTTTGTGATCTTCATTAATGCAGCTTTTTAGACTCCACCAAAACTTTTAAGTAAGGAGTAATTTTAAGCAAGGAGTACATCCCAAGCCATCCCTTGGGTTTTCCATATTCTCACAGTGTCTTCATCCCTTTCCTAGAGATGCCTCTATACCATGGGAGCAGAAGGTATCTGCGGTTGCAGGAGGTTATATTGCCTTCATCAGGTGAAATTTCATTTTTGTCAATGTTATTCTCCATTGACTATTTCTAGCCACTATAAAAAAAGCAAATTTGTCTTCATGGATGGGAGAAAGCTACCATATGAGTAAACGATTCTTAGTGTTATATTTTTTCACTCTATTGCATTCCTGCAACTTACCTGTTTCAATTACATTTCCTGGATGTAAATGAGATTATGGTTTCCTACTTGATACCTTAAAATATTACTTATACTGCTACCAAAACTTTATATTGTAAAAATAATTGAGACATCCTACCTGAACTATGTTCTTGGTTCCTCATTTTGTGGCCTGTATGGTAACGCAGAACATAACCTAAGACCATATCCTCAGGTCATTTAAATATATTTGGCCTTGTTGACTTCATTTTTGGTCATCTGGGCATATGGCTGCGATGCCTTTGTCCTTCAACAGATTCTCCAATGGCACGAATTTTAAATTGAATGAAGAACATTCTTTTTCTTTTTCTAAGATTAAGATCAACAGATATGACAGAAAAAGGTAAAACTGATCTTTTCATTGATTGATAATTGATGTTTATTGTCTTTAAACAATGTCCAGATAAAAGTAAATAGCAGTTACACTGTCATCTACTTAATTTCCTGTTATTAATTTTTCTGAGATTGTTCTTGAAGGATCAGGTATTTAGACACTGGTGATATTTTTCCTTGTCTATCACAGAAAATCCATAGGTTTTCTTTATCCCCTTTAAAATAAATATTGTACAAATAAAGTTGCTATGTACACTATTGCATAACAAAATATGGTTTTTATTCAACTAAAAATTCCCATTCATGCCATATTTTTGTAAAATGTTAAACAAAAATGTAATTTCCGACTAATTGATGGAATTTTATCTATATGTTGTATTTAGAAAAAGATTATTTGCTTTGTGAAATAAAATTAAAAATAGATAGGAGTCTAACCGCATTTTCGGATCCTTATGTAAAGCCTCCAATTTCCAGTTCCCTGAAACTGAAGGCAGAGGACTTTCTGAGGGCAGAAATAAGAACACAAAAAACCACTGGTATTTTTACCCTACAGTCTTTTGACGCTACACTTAAAGAGAAACTTTGTTTTCCTTGTGTATTTATGGTAACAGATTGGTTGCTTTTGCATGTGTCACACCATTGTAACTATCATCTTTTTTAAATCTAGGTGAAACATCACAATATTCTCAGTTTTTCTATTAACATGCCAATGCATTAGTATAGCAGCAGGGTACCAATCCATCTAGTCATATGGAAACACACAAAAAGAAGACTTCTGTGCAAATTAATAGTTGTGGGATGATGACACAGCATATGATCCACATGCAGTAGTCCTGACAAGGCCACCCAGTATCAGCATCTCAGAATTCAGTTTTGGTATTAAAAAAAGCCTAAGGTTTTGGCCTATCTATGACATTAAGTATCTACCATTTCACAGGAAGGAATGAAAATCCATCAGTCCTGCACCTGCTCAAATATCCCTCATTCACTAATTCCCAATATTATTCTAATGTTAAGCTACAATGTGCCTTGTAGAAAATTTTCATTCAAAAAATCCCAAACAGACCATGAGTTAGAAGAATCTGCATTTCCCAGATATACTATTCTGTTAACTCTAAAGCTATGAGATCCATCCTGATCCAAAGGCTGCTGAAATTAAGGTCACAAATCTCACTGAGTAAAAGGGATACTGTGCATAGCTTTCCTAGACAGTATCCCTTAAATGTTACTGGCTCATTTACCTTCTTTGGAGAAAAATGTGATGATGGATGAGGCACCAAGGTGATATGCCAGCCCTATTATAAATATATCTGTAAAGTCATGAGAGTGGCTGCTAGATGATCCATTTTCAGCCTTAAGAGCCAGTTCAGACAAAGAAACACAAAGTAGATCCCTCATCTTTCAGACCAAAGACCAGGGAGAGTGTAATTTTTTGAAATTCTATAAATCATGGCAAGCTCAATTTTTCTATTTCTACATTAATGCATTAACATTACATACTGGTTACAATTCTGCTAATTACACAGAGACCCTTGAAGACAAAGTTCTGGTTTAAAGTTCTAACACTGGGGGCTTTACCAGAATACTAGCAATTTTCCCTGCAACATCAAACAATATTATCATCCGTCAACTTTTTGTGAAGGAAAAAAAATAATTTCAGTTGTATTTCTCACATGTCACTTTTCATTATGCTTGTTATATAAGTAAGGAAGTTGCATAAAAATCCCCAGAAACTAAACTAACAATAAAAAGAAAGAAATGAAACTGCAAACAACATTTTGAGTTTCTACCTTAAGAAGAATCAAAAAGCTATTATTGTTATTTTGGGTTTATTTTTTCTTTTTTTGTTCCTGTAGGTAAAATCTATTCTTTTTTGTTGAAACTGGCATATTTTAACCTCCAAAAGTTTTGCCCAGGTATGCTAGAGTGGGAGCAGGGTGAAAGAGAAGGTTATTCCCCATAGAAAAAGGTCTGATGCTGAAAAAAGGAAAAAGTCCAAAAATTTTTACACAAGTCAGAAGGAAAGACTGGATGAAAGTACAAATGGCATGTTTCCATCCTGACCCTGAAATAATTTTTCCTTCCCTGTTTCTCAGGATTTCGAATCATAGAATCATAGAAGGGTTTAGGTTGGAAGGGACCTTGAAGATCATCGTGTTCCAATGTCCCTGCCATGGGCAGGGATACCTCCCACTAGACCAGGTTGCCCAAGGCCACGTCCAGCCTGGCCTTGAACATCTCCAGGAATGGGGCCTCAACAACCTCTCTGGGCAGCCTGTTCCAGTGCCTTACCACCCTCAAAGTGAAAAATATTTTTCCTAATGTTTAATCTAAACCTGCCCTCTTCCGGTTTAAAGCCATTCCCCCTCGTCCTATCACTACATGACCTAGT
This sequence comes from Charadrius vociferus, assembly GCF_000708025.1. Classification (NCBI taxonomy): domain Eukaryota; kingdom Metazoa; phylum Chordata; class Aves; order Charadriiformes; family Charadriidae; genus Charadrius; species Charadrius vociferus. The sequence goes on from NW_009648441.1 coordinate 4,057,698, forward strand.
AAAAAGTCCTTCCCCAGCTCTCCTGTTGGCCCCCTTTAGGTACTGGAAGGAGGCAATAAGATCTCCCCGGAGCCTTCTCTTCCCCAGGCTGAACAGCCCCAGCTCTCTCAGCCTCTCCTCATAGGAGAGGTGCTCCAGCCCTCGGATCATCCTCGTGGCTCTCCTCTGGACACACTCCAGTAGGCCCATGTCTTTCTTATGTTGAGGACTCCAGAGCTGGATGCACTACTCCAGGTGGGGTCTCACGAGAGTGGAGTAGAGGGGCAGAATCACCTCCCTTGACCTGCTGGCCACACTTCTTTTCATGCAGAAAAGGCCATGGTTGGCCTTCTGGGCTGCGATTGCACATTGCTGGCATATGTTGAGCTTCTGGTCAATCAGCAGTCCCAGGTCCTTCTCCTCAGGGCTGCTCTCCAGCCATTACCCACCGCGCCTGTTAGATGACATCTCTCCCCTCCAGCATGTCTACCTCACCAAACAGCTTGGTATCATCAGCAAACTTGCTGAGGTTGCACTCAACCCCACTGTCCATGTCTGCAACAAAGACGTTGAATAATACAGGTCCCAGTACCGACCCCTGAGGAATGCCACTCATCACTTCTCTCCACTTGGACATCGAGCCATTGAACCGCAACTCTTGAGTGTGACCGTCCAGCCAGTTCTTTATTCACCGAGTGGTCCATTTGTCAAATCCATGTCTTTTCAATTTAGAGACCAGGATATTGTGTGGGACGGTGTCAAACGCTTTGCACAACTATCTAACTAAAACGGAAAGAAAAGGAAAGTTTGGAAATTCAATTTTTTTCTGTTTTAGCTTTTATTTTACCAATCACAAAATAGAATTGTTTGAGGAGAAAGGAAGCCTCACTGCTTTGAATGTAAATGTTTCTATCCTTTGTATTCAATTTACTGAACTGAATTATGCAGCTTATTGAAACACTGACAAATGCTTTCGCCAAAAAGCTACTTCAGTGAATATGTCAGAAGTGGATGGGTTGCAAAGTATTTTATTCAAGGCACTGGGGTGCAGCGTCTCAAGTGCTTTGCACAGTCAGGTTTAATGTCTAAAATTCTGTCTGGGTTTTTTTTTTTTTTAACCATTCCTATCTATTTACAACTTTCAAAGTCACTTCACCAAGACACTGAAGTCCAAATTATGCTATGAATCCCAGAGGCTGCTGGGTTAGCGATGCCAATTGATACATGACAACTTTAAAGTCACCACCACACTTTACTTATTCTTTTACAATAGTCTTTGCAGCCTGAGGACAACCTGACCTTTTTTTCCGTGTCATCTGGTGGCCCCGTCTACAACTAAACCGTCATTTCAACCTAAGGCAGATCCTTTCACAGTCCGGGTGCACAGGATGCACTCCCTCACCTTTATTCTGTGTCTTAGTATGCATTGTCCTCAGTTTCCTTTGGAAGAAAACTAGATAGTAAATGGAACCTACCCAATGGAGCAGTTGATTGCCGAATCATGAATATTGAGCACACTGGTCTTGCACTGAAGAAACAGTGCAAAAGCTCCTAGCAAACACTGGAAATTGGAGCAGGTTTCCTGCTTTTCTGTAGTATAGGAGAGAAAAGACCTAATGAATGTGTTGGCATGTAAATCTATTTTAGACTTGGTTATACTAACAGATGAAAACATTATATATTCCCAGATGTTAAGCAAGAGAAACAGACTTGTCTGAAAAAAGAGCAAGTAAGTCTTGTTGGAAAGCTCAAATGATGCTTCACCGAACCCAAAATCTTGCAGAAAATGCAGTCAATTTCCATGCTAGTAGTTAGAATTAAATCACCAATGGAAAATATTTTTAAATATTGAGAAAATCCCACACACCAACATTTTGAAAGTAAACATTTTTGCCTGACTTCTGTTCTTCATTTTTGTTGTTGTATTTAGCTTTGAGATAATTTTTCATTTTCAAAATTAACATGCCACAAATAATGAAAAAGGCAAAACAAAGAGCACAGTATGACTAACCTTGAATGATTCACATTTAATGTTTGTAATCAGATTTTTTTTTTTTTAATTATAAAAATGCATTTCATCCTGACTAAGGGTAGTTTATTTCAAAGTCTCAAGATATTTTTACTGAACCAAAAGTCTGCTTTACTTTCACCTCTACAACAAAACTAATCCTTTCTTTCAAAGTTATTGTTTCTAACACTTAAATTAGGAAGAGAGCAGAGTTATTTCAAATACACTTATAGCAGAGACTCTGTAGAAAGTTTAAAAAGTGTCACACATAATGCTTCTCCTTTTAGAGAAAACTATCTTCAAAACATTGAAGCTAAAAATCAATCATGAGATTTAATGCATGCTAAAGAAAGAGAAGATATAAACAGCTAATGGATTAAAAGTGGAAAGAAATAGTGCACAAAGTTCACATAAATAAAAACAAAAAAATAAAAACAATGATTAAATATAAACTCATGCATTTATGCAACTGAAGAAAATCAAGCTGGCCGTTGCTGAATTTCTTTGAGTATTAAATAGTGTGTAATTAGGAAAGAAACAAATAGATGAGGAAATTGCATTTTAATGCCTTTCTGTGTTAATAAATAATAGATATGACAGTCAGAGTAACTATGGAGCTCAGACACATGGGAAAATGAAAGGCGATGACAGGAATGAAGCTGTGATGCCCTCATTATTAGCAGTGATTGTGCGTATTAGCATGAGTGTGTGGGAAAGCTATGCATTCTTTTTCTTTCAGAAGCGCACTTTAAAAAAAGTGAGTCTGATTAGTGATTTTGTTTTAAAGTCAAGTGCAATAAAAAAGATTGAAAATTCTTCCTGATTCTTCTCCCCTAATAAGAGAAGCCTTATATATTTACAGCTGTGGAACACAGGGTTCCAGGAGCTCATAGGTTGAAGGGAGGTTTTCATAGTGCCTGACTTCAGGCACCTAACTTCAGCACTTATGTTAGCGTAGCAGGCTTCCTAGATTCCCTATGTAATTAATGGAGATAGACTGGCTCCTCCAGAGGGTAATTCAGAGCAAGAACCTAACCAAGGTGACCTGAATTGTTCTCCACGGGAGCATCTCTCTCTGACTACAGAGGGAGTTCAGGTCATTTCCCAGTCAACTTCTCTGGATCATTAAGGTGCCTAAAGTTAAGATCCTTGAATATCTCCCCCTCCCCACCCTAGGTGACCAGACGCTGTGCTTTAGGACACAGAGGAGCAGCACATACCTATCTGCAAACAGACGAAAAGGAGCAAGGGAGCAAGACTAGGGAAGGATTGGAGCAAAACTTTCTGCATGGGGGCAAGAGAATCCCCAGAATAAATTCTGTTTTCTTTGGGTCTTATCTTCATCTAGGAAGGAACAAACCAGAGAGATTTATTGAGGGCTGCATTGAGATTCTTGCTGGCAGGGGGCAAGCTGAGAGGGACTTTGTTGGAAATCGGTTGCTCTACAGGGATGCCTGGGATTCCTGGGGATGGATGGTGTCTGGGGCCCCAGCTGCATGCTGCCAGCTTGCTGTGCCAAACCATCTGTGAAAGAAAGATTCCTACAAAAAAATCTTCCCTTGGTCCATTAAATAAAATCTATGTCCCAGATGAGGGTCTCAGGGACTGTAGAATCTGATTGCTTGCGTACCTATTTAAAACACACATTTCTTATACTTGTAACCAAAAGCGGGACATTTGGAGAACAAGCTTAGGCTAGATGCATTCTCTGAAACTGTTTACAGTTTGTTCCTGTAACTATTGTAGCACCGTGTTTAACTTAGGATGTTTTTAAATGCAAGTGAAGACATCCTAAAAGGACCTGGGGATTTTCTTCCCTGGGAAGTATTTAGAATTTACCTGCCAAGTGCTGCAATCAGCAGCATTTACTTTGCTTGTATATTGCTATGAAATGCAGGGATAAACCAGCTCTGGCAGGGATGATCGAGCATTCTCTAGAGAAGACATAAAATAGAAAAATCTGCTCCAATCTCACCCACCATTCCCTTTCAGTTCAATTGCAGAAGCTCCCTAGAGCACTGTAGGCCAATTCTATACTGCTTTTTCAGCAGTAGCGCCAAGTTCAGATCCAGCTTTGCCAGCTAAGCAGCTTGAGGCAGTTGCATCTGCATCGCCTTAGCCTGTCTCTGGCTCTCATTAGCTGTGCCCCCTCTGTGCTTCAGTTGGAGCAACTTGACCTCTCCAGAAATCCTACAACCTATGTCCTCTACCTGTCTCACAGGCTCTCCTAGCAGATGTATGTTCCAATCTGACTTGTCCCAGGAGCCTTGCCTGCCTCAGCCTGTTAGGATCCACACAAAATATGCTGCTCAGAAAGCCTGATATTTGAAGAAATGTGGAGAAAGTCCATGACAATCCTTTTAGAGCGCCTAGTTGCTTCTGCGCTCAGGTCTGACACACTGGGAGTTCGAGGTCCTTTGGCTCTTTCTCGGTTTTTGCCATCAAGAAACACTGTAGTGCCCCTGGGTGAGGCTCATCCTACTTAAACCAGTGACAAGCCTTTAGGAAATTGCCCTGTATGACCAGATTATAACCGGTCTTCTCTTAGCAGTCAGAAGGGACTGAATTCTGCAGTCTGATCTAGTTTCTGCTACTGGCGAGGTACCAGCTTGGAGAGAGGAAAGCCGCTGTCAATGTCACAGGAACAGAAGGAGGCAATCAGTCATGTGCTCTTCTTATACAGAGAACGTAAAATGTGTTGTGATTTGTTCAGTATGCTTGGCCTCAGGGTTGCTGCAACTCTGACAGAGCTTCTTGGAGAAGGGAAGAGTGTGCTGAAGTGATTCTAAGGGATCCTGTCCATCTGGCAGCTTTGCAGGCCTTTGCTAGAAATCTCTGACCAACAGACTCACTGAAATCTCCTGATCTGTCTTAATGATCCATGGAAAAAGTCTGGCTTGAAGGCTCATAAGGACACAAGTTTTTGAATACCATCTTCAGAACAGTATTCCAGCCCTCCTGCCCCATCCTTGGGGCACAAACTCCATGCTATCTTCAAACCCTGACTCTCAGGCTCTAGTGGTCAGCTATGTTTCTCTCACCCCTAATGACGTCTCTTGGGGATCAAGGTCTTCTTTGCTGTCTCATCAAATAAAGACAGCTAGAACACATCTGAGGTGTGATAGGTCTGGCTCTTAAGATAGGTAATCCTGAGTTTCTAGGTCTTGAACGCCTGTGTTCTCCCCATCTTGATCTTCACCAAGTCCTAGAAGGTGCTTCTTTCTTACCCTCAAGATTTTTAATGAGAACTGTGGTGTCTTTGGTGCCCAAGGTCCAGCTCCTATAAAACTGGAGTTGTCCCTGAGAAATGAAAGGCCTGGCCGCTAAAGGTGGTGGAGGATGAAGCAGATGAGCAGTGGAGGGGGAGATGCAAGGACAGTGACATTTAGTGGGACTGCATGTCTACAGGGGTATTTTTGGATGAGAAACAAGCTAGCAGGGTACCAGTCACCTCTGTGCTACTGATGAGGAGAAGACTCTGAATCAAAAGTACCTGTTAAGAGAGCAAGCTTCCTCACTCTTGAGTGAAGAGGTAACACAACATACGACTTCATATCTAAGCTAATGTGATCACACAGCTATGCCAATAGGTTTCCTTCCTGGCTGCCACCCCAAGAAGCCTGCCTATAAGTTCAGTTTCGAAATGTCAGAGTAAAACACTCTGCTACTGTGACTGTCGATTGACTAAGGTGATTGTTCTTTTGGATGTCACATCTTTAGCTTATCTTTCACTTGCATTTTTCCCACTGCAGGTGAGACAGAAACAACATAGATAATTGCGGTGGGTTAGCCTTTGCAAACAGCCAAGTGCACACCCAGCTGCTCATTCGCTCCCCCTTCTCAGTAAAGTAGGAAGAGAAAAAAGGATGAGAGAACTCATGGGTCTAGATAAAAATAGGAATATCACTTACCAATTACCTTCATGGGCAAAACAGACTCAACCTGTGGAAAAATAATTTCATTTATCGGCAATTTAAATTGGGTCTACTGTGGAGCCAGCTGAAACTGGCTGTGTCTGCCACAGGGCAGCCCCTAACCTCCTTCCACAGAGGTCATCGCTGCAGCCTCTCTGGTGCCAAAACTTTGCCCTATAAATCCCACAGAATAATACTAAAATAATAATTAACACTGCAACTTGCATATTAAGTTGAATGTGTTCAGGTCTGATATACCTATCTATGTGCACTGAACTTAGGGTTTTAATTTGGATCATCTGCTAATCTAAGAAAATCTCCATCTTGCATCCATGCTACCTTTTGGGTTGCATCACAGACTGGTCTCAGAATACCTGAACTGGCCTCCTTTTGGATGAGACTGAACTGGAATATAGCCTTTAGCAGCAAAAGAAATACACTCCAGCTACAAGTCATCATTCAGTTCATGCAAACAGTCCAGAAGTAGTCTGAAGGAAAAATGTCCTGAAAGATGTATAGTGCAGGAATCAGGTCCCCAGCACCAACTCTTTTGCCCGTCACATCTGCTCTTACTGTCCTACACTGCTCGACAATGTAGATACAGCCTATGTGGGTGCTATGTGGAATATTATTAATATTTTTTAAAAATTTAATTCTAAGTAATATTTTGCCTTTAGCTTTTCCATCATCACAGTATTTTCAGCCTGTTATTTCCCTCTCTCACCTATATAAACAGAAAAGTCTCTGACAAGAGTCACACTGCAGGATATTTAAACAGGATGCTTCCCTCTTCTTTGTTACTAGTACAACACATTGTCACACTTGTGTTCACCAGGCATATGCATTGAAGGTTAGGAAACAGAGATACTAGGAAATCTGTAGCATGGCTTAAGTGATGATTCCTAGTCAATACTGTAGGAGAGAGACAGACACTACTGAGGAAGGAAATTTCCTTCTGCACTAGAAATTCACTAGAAATCCCTATACATCATTCCCTAAAACTATAGCATAGTGTAACATTTAGGGAGTGATGAATCAATATTCTCATTATGCTCCACATGTCTGTACAGGAGACATTCACAGTCCATGGAAGAGACTAAATTAGTTGGCTAAGTAAATGAGTGTTTATAATACAATAGCACCTGGAGGTCTCAATTAATTATCTCTATTGTGTTATGCACTGTATGAACTCACTGTAAAACACAGTTCCTATCCTAAATACCTTAAAGGAAGATTCTGAAGCATCTTTCCTGTTGTCTTAATTTTCTCTTCCACTCAAGCTGGAAGGCACAGAAGTAAGCCAAAATTAAATTATGAAAATCTGACCCTGTGCCTTCTCTAATAAAAAGAAAAAAAAAAAGGAACGATGATCAAAATTGTCAGAAACCCTTGTGCCTGTGTCCCAGTACTAATACTGTAGCCATCAACTCAGAGTAGGGCATTTCACAAAAGGTGTTACGAATACTTCGTAGGCAGAGATTTCCTGAGAAGATTTTTCAAGTTTTTTTTCCTTTGATACCGTATTTAACTTTCCCAGATAAAAAGAGATTTACTTTCGAGAAGCATTATAATGAATTGCAAAGATACTTGATCACTGGAAGAGACTGTTTAGTAATGTCCAAAAGTGATGGGAACTAGATGTGAATATAGAAATGAACCTAACTCACTGTTCCGTATATTGACAGGTTTTGTTCAAGGAATACCTAGAAATCCCTGAAAGCGCTGCTGCTGCTTCTGTCAGTGAAACAACCAAACCAAATGAAAGCAAAACAAGCTGCCTACAGGAAAAAACTAAATGTGAAGTACATGAATGCATAATGAAATATATGGCAAGGACTATCTGACTATCGAAAGATGAAGAAAGGAAGTATTCACAGATGCAGATGCTGACAAACATAGTCAAAACAAATTCAATTCACCGTTGTCTGTAATGGACTCATCGCTAGCCTTGAATTAAGCCTTTTATTATCCCAGTTTCTATTTTACATTTAAACTCATTTGTAAAACCTGGAATGTTCTGGCATTTTCCCCACATTAAACCGGTAACCCGTTCCATCTGTAGCCCTTCCTATAAGCTTCCCTCCCTTGCCAGGGGTTTGGCAGTTCTGGGCTCCCAGAGGGGCCACGAGCCTTTCAGGAGCAGCATAATGGGAAGATGGGTCACTCCAGCACAGCTGCTGGTGGCTGCTGATGCCACCAGGAAATCTCGTGAGTGCTGAGCAATTTTCCAATTATCAGGGTATGGGATTTTCTTCACAGTCAAGAGATTTTCTCCGTGTAGTGAGTCCCAAGCTGAATTTGACCTTTTGTTGGGAAGCGATGCAAGAGAAGCTTTTCACATTTTAAGGCACCTTAATTTTAGTCAAAAAGAAAAGAAGGGGGAAATTGCCATCTATGTCTATTACATTGAGTAGAACCCCATTTTCAGAGACGCTTCTTAAGAACTCACTCTTCCCATCAGAAATTTTTTAAATAACAAATTTGTTAAATTTGTTAAAAGCTAAATAACATTCTAATTTTAAAAGCTCTTTAATGTCTCACTAGGGCAGGCAGCCTTTCTTGGCTCATGTTTTTGAGCAGTATAGCCCTTAGTGGCTTCAGACAGACCTATTCCATTAGTCTTCAACTCTGAAGTAACCCAATTAGACCTAAAAGTTAGGCAAAAAGTAAAAGGAATACTGCTCCTCTCTTTGCAGATACCCTCTCTTTAAGATCCCCTGCTAATCCTCTGCTACGAATATTAACTTGTTTTTCCTGATAATTGAGGCTTTTTCTTTTTCTTTTTCTTTTTTTTTTTTTTTTAACAGCTGCAACACAGATCCATCTGCTCCTTTTCTTCTTACAGCGAATATTTTAGTTTTTCTTAACTCAAAATAAAAACCAGGGAGAGCCGGACCACAACCTGAAAGATGGGGCTTTTAATTTCCCACAAATATGGATGATTTATATCTAGACCTGTACCAAGCATGTACATTTCAAAGCAGTTGGTGAGACTTTGTGAGCTTAAGTGCAAAGATGGAGGTCCAGGCTAACAAGACCTTCTCACACACTAAAAAAAAAATGCCGAAAATCAAGCAGAGCAGTTTGGTCATTATGCAGAATCTTTGGAGGAGATATGAATATGAGAAGAGCAATTAACACACTCCACACATGAATTACTCCACAAGGTAACTCAATATAATATAGTTGATTTCAGCAGAGTTATGCTAGATTATGACAGCTGCAGAGTCAGCCCTGCAGGCTGTCTTACCAACTCGGTGCAAATGATAACCTTATCAGAAATATAATAATGCATTTAGGGAGATAAAATGATCACTTAGACACACGGTCCTTGTCTCCTCCAGTGAAGGAAATCCAAGTCCCGAGAGCTTTCTTAAGCAAGGATGTTGCAGGGACTGCAGCAGAGTCAGTACAATGGAAAGCAGCAAGATGGCACTGGTGGCATCATGGCATTAACATTTTACATTTGCTTACAGTAACAAAACCATTGTCAGTCAGTGTGTAAAGGCTTGGGCAGACTGCTCAGAACTGTACTTTTATATTATCCATTGCATTTGTCAGACACCGAGGGTCCAAGATCTTTTGGGAGTAAGTGGAAACATAATTATGGGAAAATGGGACGCTAGGACAGCACAGATATGGTACATTAAAGCTTTATTTTGACATATTTATTCATCTTCTATCTTTGGCATATTACTGGGAAGAAGTAAGACAGCGATACATATCATGGTATCATAGCAGCACAGGAGCAGAGAGTTCACGGCAGGTTGCAGATTGATGACTGGGGAAAGGTAAGAGAACAAATGTGTACCACTCACACAACTGACGGAGCAGAAGTGCAGACCTTAGCTAAAACTTGAAGTCAAGACCGAGTTGGTCAACCAGTATAGTGTAATCAGAGCACAGCATATGCTGTCTTCTGGATTCTTCAGAAGTGGCAGATGTCTTTTGCCTATGTTAAGCAAATACCACTAAGGGAGCAAGATATTACTCGGATGGAAAAAAGGTAAAATTTAGTTATGTTTTATTGTTTATTCACTATTTCTTTGTTTTAGAGCTTTTCTTCTGCACCTCAGTATTCCTTTGTGTTTTCCTTTGTGTACCACAGCAAATACCCCATGTACTTCAAAATGCTTAGATTTCCTCATCCATATGGTTTACTTTGTGATCTAAAGTGATGAGGAAGCATTACAGTACCACTGCTGCTTGCAATCTTTCAATGATAAAAAATGATAAATTAGAAAAATGGCAAAATCACTGATCCAAATAAAAAAAAAACAAAAAACATTCAGAAATACGAAACCACTAAGGCTGGAGGAATTTACTTCAAGCTCATGGCTATCTATATTCCGTAAGACATCTTCACTCTAAAATCAAGTAATCCATGGTGCCTGGACCAGCACTGCTACTCCCATGTAGTTGTAAATTATGTTTCCTTACTAAAAAATCCCTCCCCGTGCCTTATAAGTCATCTGCTCATCCTCAAAAAGGGATGAGAATGCATTCTATGACACTGTTACATGGAATTTAGAACCTTTTATTGGCAAAATGCACGAACTATGATGCTTGCAGCTACGATAGAGACTAGAAACTGTATGACTAAAAGGGAAAATGAACTAAAAACTACTACAAACTTACTGCAAATAAGTTCAAACACATTCTATTCCATTTTGTTTTGAAAACTTGACTGGGTTTTTGACCAAGGAAGCAGAATGCATAAAGGACATCTGATTGTTCAAGCCTGGAGAGTATTTTCCATGAGGAAAAGAAACTTCAACATTTTGCACACACTTTTGGGATGTGTGTATAATTACCTAGATTTGTCCAATCAAATACCCAGGACCTAATTAACATGTGTATGGTCTTTGGACCAATTTCCCAAAAAACAAACCAAATCAGACCATACCAAAGTGAAACAAAACAAAACAAATAGCTTCCTCCTTTCCCCAAAACCAACAGCAACAAGCGAGACAGATTTTTGGCAAAATAAACAAAGTGCCAAAAATTACAATAGATGATATTTACATCCTGGTAGTTTGAAAGAATTTCTTTAAGATTTTAGTTTATGCTAAATGTGTTTTGGCAATAGGTTATAAGTTAGCTTTGGAAATCCTTAAGCATCTGAATGAGTCTACCTGAATAACTACAAAAAAGAGAAGTTATCAGAAGTTCACACTCTTGAAAGTACTGTACAGATGATTAAGCAGACCTATCAGATGCAAGTTAATTGTCACTAGTTAAATCAGATTATAGACTTTGACACAGGCAATTGTCACTTCTCCTGAGTGGCAATGATCAATGAGTATACAAAATTAACATCTCTTGAAAATTGTGTTGTCAGCAGTGGCAACTAAATACGTCAAAAGTTGCCTATCAGGGTGGAATTTTTCTGTACATGCTTCATACAGATGCAGCTAACAATTCAATGAAGGTGTTTGAGAACCACACCCAAAATGCTGGATGTTACCAAATGTAGACTAAATTGAATCCTGTTTAGAAGAAGTTGCTAAAGAATCCACTATCATCATTACTTTAACTATTACTAATATTGTTAAGTTTTATTGCAATATTTTAGTGTATCCCATCAGGTGCTGGCCTACTGGTGGAAAGAAGTAGTTATGTACAGAATACTACTGTTACCTGATGTGGCACTTGGAGTTAACAACATGTCACCAGATGGCACGGGACAAAAATATACAGGTGTGGTTTTGATAGCTTTGGTTGCAGAACTCAAGATGGGCTGTGCACACATTTTTTCTCCATAAGAAGACACTGGTGAAGCTCAGAGGTTGTTAGAAGCTTGGAAAACAGTTTTGTTTTGCTTTCTGTAGTTGTGAAGGCAGCAATCTCAATCCAATTCCGCTGGTAAAATTATTATAAAAACCTAACAACAACAAACTAAAAGACTTGGCTCTGCAAAGAAAATCATCCACTTTGTTAAAACTGAATCTCCAAATGTTCTGAGTCTATTGCTTCTCTGTTTCTCTTACAGAGGGATGAATGAAGCACACAAGTACTGATGATTGGCTGGACTTGTTTGCAACAGCTGCAGGAGGAGTTGCCAAATCTGGTTTCATATAAGGTAGCCTAAGTGCCGGGTAAGCATTAAAATTCATTTCCATTCTTTAGCACACATAAAAGTGCACTATTGGCATAGAAAATATAACTAAATCCTTAAATGCAGTATGCTTTTCTTGGTCAACTTGCTTCATGCTGTAGCAAGAGCTTAATCGACACATGTCACCTCCTTCGTGGCTCACTTGACCTTACTGTCAGATATTTCCCATGAACAATTGCCAACATTTCTTTTTCATAATATGCTGCTAGAATCCTTCAAAAGCTCAGTGGCAAATAGATCTAAATATGTACGGTAGTGGAATAATACCTTCTTTTGAAAGCAATCTTCCATAGAAATCCCTCTTAGAATTAAAAATGAAAAAAAAAAAAAAAGAAAACCCACCTCAAACTAAATGCTCAGCTAAGAGGAAGATTGTATCACAGCTGTTATTTCCCTGTTTTATTCACTGTTGCTTTTCTCCCTTCAGTCGACTGCTATTTCTTTACTGTAGAAAAATCTACTGTTGAAAGATGGCCATTTCTGTCTTTGCAACTGAGGGCCAAACAACAGCACTTAACCCTGTGGCAGGAAGCCCATGAGCTGCTGTCTATTAAGACATAGGAGCCAGAGCCATTGTTCTTTGTTCTTGCTCTATAAAAAGAAAGAAAACGCAGGCTGTGCAACACTTTGCATGACACAGCCTTCTCCCACCTAAGTGCCAATACAATCTGCTGTTCTTTTTCCACATGTCCCAGAGTACATTGTATTTTGGGGTCATTCAGAGCAAGCAAACTTGTCAGGTGGTAAAGTTGTCTGAGAATCTTTTATGTCTTATTCTGATTCTTTCAACGCATTTTTTATTGTAGTAGCTGCATGCTTCCCGGTGCCGTACAAAGAGATATGATGAACTTTTTTTTTTTTTACTGCTATCCAGTGTACAGAGCGTGCTGGATTTTAATTTGAACATGATGTGTACACACACCTACATCCACCCACATGTATGATATCAGAGAAGATAAAATTGAGGAAATGTGCCTTGCACTTAAAGCAGAAGACAAGCTGCAAAAGTCCTTATTTCTTGCAGAAGGCCTTTGTAGTCCTCCGCAAAGGAAAAATCCCTAATGTAGAAAGTTTCTTTCTTCTAGGGGAAAGAAATTTGTCACTGTGGTTGACGAGCCTGGTTAACTATTTCAGTGCCTTAGTTCTTCATTTAGGCAATCTGAACACAAGATTTTGAACATCTTGAATGAGGAGTGAAGGGCTGGGTGTAACCTGGTACTCTGTAGGATGACATCTTGGGTGGCAGAAGAAAAAACCTCTGTGTCTGAGTTTCTGAGAAGAGCTCCATGTTTCCTGTGCTCTGAGCTTCCTGCCTGGGTTTGCTGAAGTCATCCTGTTCTCCACTGCTACCTGCTCAAATGCCGTTAATTCAGAGATAATTCCGTTTTGCCTGTTTCTCTATCACTAGCTCCCCGGATATTTCCATGAAAGTTGAACTGCTGTTGCTAGGGAGATAATCCATTTCTGCTGATTAGTCACCCTCTGCCGTCATAAGTGAATTTAGAGCTAAATAGTTCACCTGGCCGTCGGTTCTGATGTCACAAGGACTGAGGCCCCACGGCAGAGCAAGTGGAAATCAAGCAAAACAACAGTGCTTATAAAAACAAGAAAATTGTTTCAAAATTATGGTGAATTCTTTGGGAAACTCAGTGTAGAAACAAAAAAAAAAAGGGATTTTAAAAAAAACTCTGAGTCATTTAACAACTTTTAAAACTAAATCCAACTGTTACTGACATTTGAAAGCACTAAGGAAATGAATTCATTTTTTGGATGGATAGAATCCTTTCTATGGCACAAATTATTTTTCGGACTGATTTTCTATTAAGACACTCTCACAAAATGAATTTCTAGTTTTATTTTAAAATCTATTCAGTTTTGAATGAGTCACTCAGTGCCTACACATAAGGGAATCTTGCAGTCCAAATACTATTTAAGACTCGAAATGAAACCATGTTTTATGTCTGAATAGTGAACTATAATTACCTCAGTTTATAACTGTCAAGAAAAAAAAAAAAAAAAAGAAAAAAGGAATGAAAAAGCAAAGCAAAGCAAAGCAGCAGACTTTATTCATTCACACGGCAGATACTATTCTCCCTTTATTTGGAAATCTACAGACTGACCCCCAAAACTAAACAGGAAATCCAGAATTCAGGAATTACAGGACAGCAGAAAATGGAAGCACATTCTGCTTCCCACAAGCAAAATCAGTCATGCTTCTATGAACTCATTTAACAAGTTTAGCTATAGGGTAAATGTCACTCTCTGTGTTAGGCTGTATATCTGGATCTCTGTCTCATTTAGACAGACAGAACGAGGTGACCTGTAAACTAAGGAATTTTTTTCTCCAAACCAGACAACTTAATTTCAATAACCTGACAGCAATGTGTTTATACAGTGTAGCATTTTACAAGAATCCAAATGTGCATGGTGAGTAGAAGGTGTATAGAAGTATGATAAATCTCAGGACTTTGATAAATCTCACAACTGCTTTGGTCAACAGTGAAGTATTTTCTTTTTACCTTTTTTGTAATTCTAGAAATTTTCAGTTCAATCCCATTTTACAAGCCAAAAAAAAAGTGGTTTTATTAATTTTATTATTTGCAATCCCATCATAACTTTCTGCTCTCCCTGCTCTCCAAAAACAAAGTGCAGCTGAATATAACCCTCACTGTAGAGATGCTGCTATATTAAGCAGAAGTATTGCTTTGCTAGGTGAAGGACAGGATTATTCACAGTAGTGAGAATGTTGCCCTAAGATTTCTAGATTGATCTACTGTATCCGTCTTTTGGGTATTTTAGGAAAAGTTCACAGGGATCTGCATCGACCTAGTAGGTAAAGTGTTTAGGAGTTTAACAACTGTGGCTTTGTTTCAAAGCCATCTTACAGTCCCTGGAAAGCCATATGCATACCACTTTCCTCTCTGTATCAATCTGACATTAAACTCCATTGACAACAATAGGAATAGCTACGGAAATAGCTGTTCTTCTGCTTTACTTACGTGCCCTTACAGTGACATTTAACGTTAGTCAGTCAAATGGGATAATGAAAAATTTCATATGGAAGACGTTTATGACAATTTGTCCACAAGGAGGTTAAAGCAAAACAGATGACACATTTTCCCAGGAAAACATGATGCCATGTTTTATGATAACCCATTTTGCCACAGAATACAGTAAGTGAAAGGTTTCTCTTTCACAAGGAACAGTATGAATAGAAAGTCTTAATGTTTTAATCTCCTTCCACTGTAGCCATGTCAACTAACAGAAAGAGGCTTATGTGACGATTTTTTACAAAATAGTAATTAAATAAGAGGGAAAATGTGTCTGTATTTTTTATGCCTAGTCTGAGAAAGCCAGCTATGTAAAGTTAACATTAAAAGTTTCAATAAGCATGTATGTGAGATATCAAGAACACATTTCCTGACAGGCATGTCAGTTTACAGTTAGTAATGATTACAATATTTCTTCAGAGTGAAGAAAAGAAATTGTGAAAGAAAAAGAGAACACTTCATTAAATATTAGAGGAGGAGGTATGACAAAGCTTAGGAGGTCTGTGTAGTAGTGACACACTACAAACAAGAATGGGTTAATTCCCATTAAATACAAATATAGAGAGCCGTACTGCCTGCCAGTAATTCTGGTCCTGTTAAGGAGTTGCTGGGATTGTTCCTTAACCCTTAGACTTTATCTGCCATTTCAAAGTGCATGTATGTAACAGGCTGGAAGAATGATCTAGCTTATTTCTAGATGTTTTGCCAGAACTGGACAAACATAAAGGAATTAACTGAAGGAATAGAAAGAAATGTCTGCTATGTAAGTCTTAACAGATATTTTTTCTGATTAAAAAGAAAAAAGCCTGAGAAAGACTGGCAGGGGAAGACACGTTCAAGTAATGTGTTTAATTTTTGTTTCCCCAGCTCAAACAACTGTGCATTTTAAACATTGTTCAGAGGTCCATCAGCATGACATTGGAGTTCACTGTAATGAGTAAAGGTTTCCAGTGCTGTCCCTGTGAATGACCTCCATTATCACCTTAGGCAAGTTCCCATCCCCCCCGTCATTTATCTGGCCAATTAATAAACCATACAGGCCAGAGACCGCTTCTCACTCTGTGTGGCCACTATGAGGGAGCCCTGTCTCAGTAGGAGGCAATATATTTTACTGGAATAGAAATGACAATAATTTGATAAAAAACAGTTGAAGAAGCAAAGAAAAAACTTATCTGACGTGACTGTGAACAGATTCTTGAATGGTTTACTTGCAAAAAAATAAAGCCACTTTACATCAGGTAAACCAGTTGTCAAATTTGGATCAAATTTAACAGATTATACCGGACATTGAAAAAGGCGAAACTACACAGAAGTTTTCAAGTAATGGGAACACTTCATTTACTGGGAAAACTGCCAGGGAAATCCATGTGTCAATCACAGGTCAAGCAGAAATTCATCCTTTTCACTAACCTGTGATTTCACAATGGATGTGGGAGACCCCAATTCCAATATATACATTTCCAAGATGAATTTACCACGACTTGAATCACAAACTGTAGTCTTGCATGAAGTTACAGGGTGCTCCTTAAGGGAGCTATGGACAGTGCTTGTGAATATATATATGTGCTCTTATTTAATAAGTAAAAAAAAATAAAATAAAATGAAAAGTTGTTTTCTTGAAAAAAAAATTGTTTACTTATCAATGTATCATTAAAAATGTGTTAATTTTAAAATTGACAAGCTATCAATTTTTATTTGTTTATTGTTGTTGGTTTTGTTTTTCAACAGGAAAACTAGGAAATCCCCAAGATGATTTTTTTTCTCAATTTTGTCAAACACATGTAAAAAAAAAAAAAGAAAGATTGACAGAAAGAATCTTTGAATTTGTGATCAATTTCAACTGCAGGTGAAAGACTTAGGGTTGGGTGACTTCTTCTCGTTTCATGGAAATCATAGTGTCTTGCATTTTTGTATTACTTGGGAAAGTAGTGACAGTAAAAACTTTTATTGACTTCACTTTCTGTTTTATAATGGACTGTGTTTAAATTTCTCTTGATCATCCCAACTTACTCCACTTTGGTTCACATAATGGAAAGACATTGAAGCATGCAAAAGGTTTTATTTTGCACCTGAAGATATGCCCTTGGACTGTGCTTACTTCTGCTAGCACCCCCATCCATGGAATCAGACTAGAGCTAGTCCAAAGACAAGAGCCAAAGCACACGTGGTATGGATGTTGTGTTCTCAACACTGACTGTTGTCCAGTCCTTGTAGGTACCATGACATATCACTGTAAGCATAAGCATAGATGATAATTACAAATAAATAACAATAAATCATAAGATTTCATCACTGATACAGTTATGAATAACTGTAGGAAGGCTGCTGGAGAAAACTATGAAACATGAGGACCTACTACCATATGTAGTGCTAACCACAATTGCAATAATGGTACAACTGCAATAGCATACTTACAGTATTAACGTCAACAAAATATTTGCAGTCATAATACTAAATAATAAAGTAAAATAAAAATTAAAATTAGTAAAACCTGCACAGATTTTAATACCTGTGATATTTTCATAAATACAGATTGCAATGAACACTCTAGTGACGTACACAGGGTGTCTACCAAAGTTCTTTTCTGTTTGCTAAACCTGACAACAGTAGTTTATGCAAGAATTGCAGCTCTAGTTATTCACAGTACTTTATGAAATCATAATTTGGGGTTTGGATTCGCAACAGGAAGTACAAATAAAAGTGTAGGAGAACATTCTACTACACATTAGCAAGAGTGTTTGGCTCACCAATTCAAAGACTTTAACCTACTGATACCGTCTCTGCCAGTCTGCAGGTAGAAACCTATCAAATATAAAATACTACCTTCAAATACGTTGCTCAAATAGTAGAGACTGTAGGGTAGATGACAACCTGAAAGTGAAAGTTTACTCAAAACCCCAGGAAATTAACCAGATGAGTATCTTGAAGGTTCCCTTTCTATATCTCAATATACAAAACTTATCTCCCTTTAAAATGTCAACAGTTGAACGCTCCCCTGTCTTCAGCTTTGTGAATCCTTTATATCTCCACAAAATGAACAGGACACTTAAGCCTGTTGTGACTCATTTGTGCTGCTCTACCAGTGCAGAAATACCATAAAGGATTTCCCTTTTTCCAGTACAGCTTAGAAGTTTTGATGTTCCCCAGTGCATGCACTTACACCTTTCCAGTTCTTCCTAGTAGAATGTTTACATTTGTAAAAACTTAAAAATTATGGACTTGACCTCGAGGTAGGAATGGGGTCTGAGTTATACAGTCTGTTACACTGTCTGGGACTTCGGCTTTCTTCTGCTCCCAGCCATGCATGTAAAAGAAGCAGGGAGCAAGAGACTCTGTAAAACATTACAGATCCCACCTGTTTGACAAAGCACCTGTTTGAAGGGGCACACACAGCTAACATAATGACTATCGGTGTATGACATCATGCCAGGCTATGCTATAGATACAAATCTTTGTTAACCTTAAGAATCCTGCAACATCACAGCAAAAGCTACATGAAATCACTTTGAATTTGCCTGCAATTAGCTAAAGGGCACAGATGAGTACACAGAAGAATAACTACTTGTTCTTTTTTTAACATCTGGTAATTAAGTGAAGAAAAGCGGTGGTTTCTTGTGGGAAAATAATTTACCCATTAATCTTAACCACAGTAACCTAGTCACAGCATTTGGATCAAATTGCAGAAAGGATAAAAAGCACTGGCAGGATTTTATTTCACACCCTGACATCTAATCTGCATTTATTTTTCTGCATAATGTTCTTCATAGCCTCATGAGGGCTTTAGTACAGGGAGAGAATAGGGTTACAAAGACAGAATGCATTGCAAGGACATACGGTAAATGCATACTCACTTACACTGAGACTGGAAGAGGGGGAAAATGAACTGGAACTCACAATCTTATTAAAAGCCACGTGTGAAATTTTACTCTTCTGCTGCTTTTTTTTGTCTTTTTTTTTTTTTCCCCCAAGGGCAATACATAATCATTTGTTTCAGCTATGCCCCACTTTTAACTTAGAAGTTACATTCCTAGCCCTATGAAATTCTCATATGGTTTTATTTTTTCTGTAAAAAGAAATGCCAGGGCATTAAATACACTATATATGTGTATAGACTGGGTTCTACCATGATAATAGGCAGTTAGATGGTAAAAGACTGAAATTAAGAGAGTTGCATCAGCATCAAGCTGGTATAATGTACAGGGAATCAGTCCCATTCTAGATTCATATTAATGCACAATATGAAAAAGAGAGACAAGAATAAAGGCGTGTTTATGGCTTGCTGATACAACCAGCACCTCCTACTGCATATAACTTCATTTTAGAAAATGCAAATGATTTATTCAGATACAGTACCTACATCTTTCTAGCAAATTCTTTTACAGTAATTCCATTTGAATGCCGACATCTGCTGAGAAACCATAAAGTATCAATTAAGCTTTCTCTATGTGTCATTTAACTGAAGTGTTTTCATCATGGACATGACCATTGCCTAATTCAGGATCAATTTGTATGCAAACCCAACCAATTTTTAAGTATTTGGAATCAATCACTTGAATATTGAAAGCTCCCCATATTTGAAATGTTGAAGTTACCCATTCAGTGAGCTCCATTTAGGCTGTGCCCTGAATAAAGCAGGAGTTTTCTGAAAAAATGCTGTATGATTATGTAATTAATTCCAACGCAGATGTACAAAGGGAGCACTGGTAATCTTCATTACAGCTTTTCCTTACTCTGAGCAGCTGGCTTTGCAATCTTACCTTTCATTTAGCAAAGCATTGCTGCTAGTTTAATACAATTGCCTAGGGTTTTCTTTTTTTTTTTTTTAATGAGCAAAATAATAACTAAAAATTTCAGCATGAAGATGCATATTATCTCCCATATTGATTAACAACAAGATTTATCCTAGAACAAGTTGGAAAACTTATTTCTTCTATATTTTCTCTGCATGGAAAATGTCCATTTTCTCTTTAGACTCCACAATGGAATTTTTTTTTTTCCAAAGCAAATGGACATTTGACCCTTTTTATTTTCCAAGAGAAATGCACAGGTCCTTGCCACTTGAGCTAAAGTACTTGCAAGTCATCCCTTGGCTAGGCCTCCCTATGGAAGAGGCAGTGGAGAGAGAGTTAATGCAGCGCTCTGCTAGACCACCGTGTGGTCCCTCAGCTCACCAATGCATTACCTAGATGAATAAGATGGACAGTTGTGCTCCCAGCCTCTGCAAGTCAGCCTGACCCAGCCGAGAAGCCAAGTTGCCTTAGGTATGGAGCTATCCTATAGGTAATATATCCTGTGACTTTACAGCTTCTGCATTAAACCTGGCTGCACACAAAAGCACCGACAAGATACATCTGTCTGCACTTGTTTCTACGTGTAGGCATACTTGATTCCTATACTTTGCTATACGCTATGCAAATTATACCTCGCTAATGCATTTCACAGCAGTTTGTGACAGTTGAGGAAAACAGATCCAAGCATTCGCTCTAATGTTCAGAAAAGGAAAATGCCATAGTAATTATAAACTTCTCTGTTATTCTCCATAACTGCTTTTTGATTTCTTGTCCTTTTCCTTCACAGCTGAAGTCCTGCCGTGTTCTCCTTCTGCTCCTGTGTATCCCAAGATCACACCTTCTCAGACCTGACTTTGTCTCTCCATTGCCATTCCCTTCACCCCTCTCCTCTCTTTTCTCCTAACAAATGCCGAAGTATGATTTTCAGAAGCTTATGACTTTGTTCATCTGGAGCAGAGTTCCACAGGAATTTTTCTCCCATATAAGCTTTCCATCCAGTAAGATAGGCACTGAGTGCCGAGAAGGTACTACGCACTGAAGTAAAACATGTCAGCAGGGCTGACTCATCCTGTCCTTGCAACGTCCCTCTCACTCAGTTGTCCACATCCCAGACAGCATTTTCAGGGGGACCACCAGCACCTCTGTCAGAAAGCAAACAAAAAGAAGTATAGGTGCATTATACCAGCAGTGGTGGGAAGAAGCCAAGATGTTTCTTCCATTTTTCCTTTCTTTTGGAAGCATTTATGTTTCACTCCCTTCCCCTGTGCAGTGTGAGATGGTGGGGAGTTGCAGGAGACTCCTGCAAAATAGACAGGACCATGCCAAGTGAAAATCTTCCTGGTCGGTCTGGCTGCTAATCTCCTGCTAATCTCCTACTCTGACGGGGGCTAAGTGGGGGAAGAAGGAACCATGACTAATCTTCATGCCTGATAGCTGAAGCATAAATATGCATGTTTAAAATTAAACAATTTCTCAGCAACATGCCCATTGATGTTCCTACTGGTAAGGAGCTGCTTAAGTTCCATGAAACTTAAGCTTTTGTTTAACTGAAAAGACAGGTATTTCATAGAAATAGCATTTGAACCAGAATAATTTTCTGGGTAATTTAGTATAACATTTCACATTTTGAAACAGATTAATATTCTACCAAGTGGCTTTTAGCAGGATTTGCAAAGCTAGGCTGCAAGTGCTTCCTGTCAAGCTGCTACACAAAGACTGGACATTTTCCCATGGAGAACCACTCCTCCGAAACACGGTGTTTGGATGAGAAGCAAATATTTTTCTGTTACTCACATGTGTTCCGAATTTCATCAAAATAAAACAGAATTATCACAGGGAACTGCAATATTTCCCCCTCATACCTATGTTCTCACTGCATCAGACTGCAGTCTGGTTATGATGATCACATTCAGGGATGAAGAGGTGCTCTGGATTCCTTTGCATTTCCATGCGATCTGCCTGTTGGGGTGACAGGTGGATGCAGAGCTGCTGCTCTCTTCTTGGCAAGTAGCTATGGTGAGCTGGAGAGCAGCTTGCCCCCCAGGCTGAAACCTGGGAAGAGCCAACTTTCTGGGTGACCACCCTTGTATTTCTGAAGCAGGTCAGCAACATACTGGGTTTGAGAATGAAGCATTTTGTCAAAGTTTATATTATCTCCCTCTGTCAAGAGATTAAAAGCACTTATTTAATGGATCATTGAGTTCAGAGACTATGCAAGATGCCTCTTACACATTTTCAACTATAGAGTAAGGCTAGCTTCTGGTAATAAAAATCGTAAAACACGTAAAATTGATGAACAAGCATCTTTTTTTTTTTTTTTTTTTGCTAGAGAAAGTACATCTATTTTTAAACAAAATGTATATCTGCTTTTCCTGAGAGAATGAGTCTGGAGTTCTACTAGTTTATTGTTTTGTCTTCTAAAATAATTATATGATAGGTGGAGGACCTCAGATTTATAATCTTGTTCTGGAAATGTAAGTCATATTTTTTAGATCTCACAACTTGCACTTTCTTCCAATTCTTTTTTTTAAAGCCTTTGAGGCTCAGCCCGTGTAAAACAACTTGTACCTGCTTCACCAAGTTGTTTGTTTTCAACAGAAGTCCTCAAAAGCTCCCTCAGCCTTGCTTAAACTTTTAAAATCAATCAATTTGTGTTAAAATAAAAAATAAGCTTGCTGTGTCATTTAAAGAACCTTGAAGTTGTTTTCAAGCTGAAATTCTCACAAAATGACTAATATTTTCTTCTGCCAACTCAGGTTCTCTCAAGAGTTTAGCTTGCAGAAACCTCAGATTAAATATTAGTTTATCTCTGCTTCTGCTGAATTAGTAGAAATTTTACAATCAACATTAGTGGGAAAAAGCCAATCTTTAAAAAAAAAAAAAATATTTAAGCTGAAAGTATTAGTTTTCACTCTGTCCCAGTAGAAATCCAACAGATCAAAAATTTGTGGAGTGAGATTTTTTTCCTTGGGGCATAAGAACAAGCTTTTAATTGTCATACTTAAACCTGGGCAATGATTATTCTGCTGTATTGTGGGGAATGGAGGGCACTGACCTCAATGGCATGGTTACATGTGTTCAGTAAATGTTTTCTTAAAGTATCTATCATCTCAGTTCTTTGGGATCAAAAGCAATAGCTGATAAGAAAGCCCAGTCCAGAAAACTGCTATCGTTCTGAATGAGCATTAAAAGCCATGAAGATTTTATTTTCCATATTTATCTTTTATTCTGTGATCTTTTATATACTTAAGTTAGTTCTATTTTATGAAAGAATTCTGTAAAGAAATTCTTTAACCACATTAAATGTATTTTATTTTACATAACTGAAGATTCGGAGACTGCAGAATGGTCTTGTCCTAATGATGCCAAAATATACCCTGGCACTAATTCCAAGGAAGCTCCAGAGCTTCGGGCCTGTGCCTAAAATGATGCAATGGATACAGAAGACACTATGCAAAATACAGACTGTATAGTGACGGTAACAAGAAAGACCAAAATGCATTATGGGAGATTGCATTAGAGCCAGCCAGAGACACATCCAGCCTGCATACACAGGAGAAAGTGGGACATGAAAAACCCAGAACTGCAGAGGCCATCATGTACCAACCACAGCAGTTAGCTAGGCACCAAAATCAACAGACACAAAGTGAAATATTTCATGTTATTATTAAAACAAACAAAGAAAAAGATATAAAACTTGTAACACTACTGGATTAATATGTTCTAGATATTACTTTTTTAATACAATTCTATAAATATATTTATAGCATGTTTTTTTATCCTGAGTAGGCATAGAAGCCAAATACTAAAATATCCAAGTAACCAAATAGTCATTGCTAAGTATAGACTTTTTTGTTTTGTTTTGTTTTGTTTAATTCATTTAATTTGGTGCAGAGGCACAAATCCAAATTCTCCAGATCATCTCTGCCTCTTCTGATTTGCTTCAGTTGGAATATATTTAATTTTTTTTATCCACTTGTCCTTCTTCCCAGTCATTGATTATACAGGAAGTACAGCAATATTACCTTCCTAACTGGGCCACAAAATGTAGGCACTTAACATTTATATGCTTAAAATTGGATAGTGTGGCTAATGAATTAGTCTCTGGATAAAAAAAGCAACAAGTGTTACTACAGGATGGACTTTATTGCAGGAAACTGTGTAACTCTCTTTAGGAAATCATAAGTCCTATCTGGTGATCTCCCACTCAAGCGACATGCTATTTTTGCTTTTATTCCCTCTGTTGAAGGTACCGAAAAACCTTAAAAAAAGGGTAAACAGGAATACTCTTATGACCACAGCTGTAACTCTTTATCTTTCTGCATCTTAAAGTCAAAAGCCAATAAGCCTCAAAGTCAAAAGTATATTTTGAATACAACAAGGCTGGTAAAGATAGAAACTATATAAAAGCAGTCAAGCGGCCTTCTAAGAAATGCAAGGGAGGAGAAGCAAAAAAGAATACAACATATAGGGATTAAGAGGGAAAAGCTGATTTCTGACAGAAATGTTAAGAATCGAAATTCAGAATTGAGCACTGCTATCATGGTTTCTCATGTGTTTAGTGTAAATCAGGGATAACATTTCTGAAGCCCTTGGAATGGGGTAAGTGTAAGTGAAGGGAAGACCTAGTCATTAGGCTTTCCAAACAACTGATAAAACTTGTGTATTTTGTAACTATGCAAAGCTACATGAAACTATGACCAAATTTATTTTTTTTTTAAATCAGGGGATCTGTTGGCTTAAAGTTGTTGATAGTTGAAGATATTTTCTTCATTGCCTTCATTCATTTCATGTGTCTGAGGAGTATCTCATGTAATTTCATATATCATGATTATAATGTAAGGGTCATCATATCCATTATTGCCACCCCTACACAGTTAAGTCGGGAGCAATTTCACTGCTGACTGTCTCAGCAAGAGACTCTGAGCTAAGCACGAGGACAAACTAGAAAATCAGTCCCTCCACAACACATAGTGCTTAAGTAAGTGTGTGGGTGTTTGCACGTGTAA
Organism: Charadrius vociferus; assembly: GCF_000708025.1. Lineage (NCBI taxonomy): Eukaryota > Metazoa > Chordata > Aves > Charadriiformes > Charadriidae > Charadrius > Charadrius vociferus. The sequence goes on from NW_009648441.1 coordinate 4,082,566, forward strand.
AAGCAACTTTTCCATATTGGAGAATGCATTCTCTTTGCTTTATTATCCCTTGAAGGAAACTTCAGTCACCAGGACTGATGATCTGACACTTTGAATTTAATTTAATGGCCATAAAATCAAATCCAGTTTTGTCATCAAAGATGCAACTTCAAGTGTAGACATATTTTTTTTTTCCTCTCAGTCTAAAATAGGTGTACATATGACTGTAAATTGCTAATTAGCTGTGGGAGTTCCTGTGTATACTGTGAGCAGAATAGAAGCATTTGGGATGTGCTTTAATGTGAATAACATACTGAGTGGATCCTGTATAAATTCAAGCATGACCCTACAGTGATGAAGGGGTAAGACTCCCTTAGGTGGCTGGTTATCTCTTGACGAGGTGCCACTTGTGACATACCCAGAGGTATTGCCATCACCGCCAGCACCTTGGAGTGATGTAGGCCTGTCGTGTTTATCAGCAGCATAACATCCGTCGGCCTTTAAAGAAGCACTTCTAGAAAATGCATAATCAACACTAACTTTGCCTAGAGGTGTGAAAGGAAGTTGTTACATGAAGCATGAGATTGTTTCATGGTCTAACCTATGCTTCCCTGAGAAGAAGAGGCAGCTGTTTTACATAATCAACAGTAACTAACAGTGAAAGGACTTTTTCCCCCTCCTGGGTGTTTGCAAACTGAGCTCCCCTCTCTGCACTTGGTGAACAGTCAGTCTACTTCAAGACAAATAATTTATATTTATCCCTTCTGACCTGGGGCACTGAGCTTGAGAGCCCTAAGTTCCCTATGTGAGCCATAGAAAGAAAAGAGACACTGCCAGGGAAAATTCAGGCCACTGCAACTCTGACCTCATTTCCAGTAGTGCTTAACTCTCTGTTGCCTAAATAAGGCTGGAGGCAATTACACTCTCAGTCTAGTGCTTCTGCTGAGTGGGATATCTGGAGGCTTAGCCATTTGCACATTCACAGGAAAAATCTGGGAGTTAATCACAAAGTTAGGGTCCAGTTTCAGGCCATTCAGTGTTAACCACCTTAAAGTCCTGTTATATTCCACATGGTTTAGTGGTGTTTTTTGGCAGTGTTACGTTGATGGTTGGACTTGATGATCTTCAAGGTCCCTTCCAACCTAGACAATTCTGTGATTCGATGATTCTATCTGAAAGTCCTCAGAAGCTTAGACGAAGGAAATGCTCTGCGCCTCACAGAGCTGGATCTGCTGTTGCATTAAAGCAATGTTCTGTGAAGATGTTTTGGTTTCTCTCTATTTTTTTTCCCTTGTAAAATAATCCCTAGCAGCTAGCCTGTACTTTGACAACCAAAAGCAGCCTGTTTTAGGAGTTTTCTTGCCACAGTTTTGACTCGACAGTACTTCTTCATAAAGACTTCATGGTTTACAAGCCTGTGGGAATTTTTTTTTCTTTTTTTTTTTTTTTTAACAATGGAATAAAAGGAAGCTGATTCAGTGCAACATCTGATATTGCACCATGGCATCTTGACTTTTCAATCATCTTTTAATGCTGCAATTTGCTTGCCTTGACTTATATTTAAAATCTATAAAATCTAAATGTTGAGTCTTTTCTCAGATATTTAATAGTGAGCTTATTGTGGTGACAACCTTCTAATTTAAACATAGCCAGGTAGGGGAATAGGTGAAAAAAGAACAATCTCCAATTATTGTGATGCCCTCTTTGTATGCATACACAGACATTAAATCAAAGTCCCCAACATTTAGTTTAGTCTACCGTCATGTATATTCCATTATGTAATCAAATCTTTCAAACCTAATTAAACATTCTGCTACTCCTAGGAATATTTTTTCTTATGCCTTGCAAAGGGTCCTGAAATGGGCCTATAGTCTGTGTATACAAACTAACAAGATTGTACAAAACATGGCATAATTTAAGCAGGCTCAGCTTCTTGCAGTTTCCTTGATCGTTCAACTACCCTGCTGAGCTCTGTTTGTTTGGCAGTATTGGATATCTTTTAAACTGCAGATGCAAATAACTAAAACTGAATGTTCTGTATCATTTTCTGGTGCCAAATTTCCCTTCAAGCGCTTGAATCTGTAAGGATGCAAAGTTTCCGCCTTACATTTTTTTTGGAACACGGGTTTTGTAAATCCCTCAAAGCATAACATGGAGCCTCTTTGGAAATTAGTTTATGCATATAAAACCATTTCCCAGTGTGCAGATGGATGCAAAATATGGAAATGCTACAGCTTATTTATCTTCCAGTTACCTCCCAGACCCTCCTGTGACAGCCAGAATATCACAGCAAAGCATGCAGATCAGTCCAGAAACACTGAATTTTGCCTTTGCTTTCAGTGGAAGCCCCCTTGTCAGAACCGAAAGCGTGTACCCGGTACAGTAACTGAATGACAGTTTTCTAAATCTTAAGCTTGAGTCAGCACCACTAACTGAATCTGTTTAATCTCAGTGTAATTCCAATTATATGAATAAATTCAGACATAGAAAGTGGACGTTAAAAAGAGCCTGGTTATGCTGGCTACATTATGTAACAATGCATCTCAGCAGTGCCAGTGGTATTACTGAATGGACACAAATAAACTGCTCACTTCTTGTGCTAATGCAACTTCATTTAAGCTCATTTCTTGTTCATTGAAATCATACTGTTAACCTTATAACCAATGCTAGTTCTTATACATACCTTCTTACTAATTGATCTTAAAATTCCTTATAAGGAGGACAGTGCCACAGTTTACAAAAGGGAACACGGGAAAGGTGGAGAAGTGAGCATAGGGAGGAAGGAGAGTGAAGCACATAATTCCCACCAAAACCCTTTCAAATGTAGCTGAGGGTGACATTCCCAATATTACATTGCAGAACACCAGGACAAATGGGAACAGAACCTACTAGTGTTTAAGAGCAGTGTTCCCACCACAAAACTTCTTGTCTGCAAATTTTAAGTTATCTCTACTTCTTAGCAGGTAACATTGCCATGTGCTGGCATTGCCAAATCTATATACAAGAAGAGCTTTAAATAAGGGATGATGAACAATGACTATTTTTCATTTTGCTATATTAGAGCAAAAATATTTTTCCATATGGCAATGCCAATAACGATGTGGCACTGCACATTTATTAGCAGAGTCCTGGCAGTTTTCAACAAAGCATGCACTCATTCTTTTATCCACAGCTGTAGTCTTCAATGCCAGTGATAAATTTTTTTAATAAATGTTATTGCATTGCCAATAATGACACAGATACTGGATACTTTGTTAAAATTATGAAAGAGTAGATACTCAGGGGTCACACACAAGAGTTAGCTTTCATATGGTACATGAATGACAAGTTATAAAACTCTTTTTAAAGTTAATGAGAGTTGAATCTTCTGTAAAATATCAAGCCGTGCACTGAAAATTTACTCCCTGTTGTCAAAAATGTAAACAAAATACTCAACAGAAAGATATTTCTGCTTAGATTTTATGGAAAAGCTTATTTATGCTCTTGAACTTCTATTCTAATACTTTGTGAAGAGAACTTTCAGAGCACAAAGAAAATTGTGCTTTCATTATTTACAGTTTTAAAGAGGCTCAATGTCACAAAAGAAATGAAGCTCAGTGGGACAGATGAATTCTCAACAACAAAAGTTAAAAATACCCGCCATTAAAAGTATTTCAGCAGCGGCATAACACCTTCAAAGATTTGTCAGCAGGTAGCTGAGGCAGGCACCCTGCTACACGCCTTTGTTGCTTGCAGTTTGCCTTTCTGCTGCCCCACAGATGCCAGGCAGCTGTCTTCAGAGTTTAAGCCATGCTCAGACTGCAGTTACATCCTTCAAAGGCATTTATATTATGGCTTAATCAGGTGCATAATCTTTAAGCACATTTATTTGCAGTTAGCTATCTTACAGCATTAAGGACATAAGGTTATAAAGCAAGCGATCCTTTGCTCTCATCATGTGAAAGGCTGGACTTAGACCTGATCTTTGGCTGTTGAGGAGAGAAAATCCAACATGCATTCATTGCAACATACACCTCTGCAAAAGACTGGAAGGTCGGCCAGAAGTGTCTGGGGGTAATACTTGCCTTAAAAGGGGAACTGGATTTCCAGCACATACTGACTGACCGTTGGAGCATCTTGGAATGAGGACGCTTTTTGTAATATTAAATATTAAAAACATGCTATATTTTTTGTCACCTCTTGCATCTCTTTAGCATCCCCCTTTTGAGGTAAGTACTATTACTTATGACATTTCATAGGCAGGAAATCCACGTACCCAGGGCAAAGGTAGTTTACCCAAGTTCAAACTTAGAAAGGACAAGCTTAGAAATGGTCTGGAAAGGGCAAGTGTAGGACCTGAATGTCTAGGCTTAAGAAGAGCAGGATGTTGTCCTGAGTGAGGTTGACAGAGGGGATCTCTCGTGACAGTTCACAGAGGATATTTTGCAATAGCTCTCGGCTACCGTTTACCTCTATGAATAAAATCTTATTTATTTTTTAAAGAAAGGGAAACTTGAATGCACTATGCTTTCACATGAGATAATGGATTCTCAATTACAAATTCATAAGAAAACAACCAAGCTTTTTGAATTATGAAGAATTACAGGAAATCTGAAAAGGCATTTCCCTTTCCTCCCTCATCCCAAAGTATTATTTTATTAATTAGGAAATGCATCAATGCCTATTTCTTATACAGTGCGGTTCATAGACGATTGTTAGATGAAACATAACAAGGATTTAACTAATTGATATTAGCTTTCATTATTGTCTAATGACTCAAATAAGGTAATATGAGAGTGAAATAAATTTAGACTAATGTAATATCCAATTAGGATATAATCCAAGGTAGATATTTCACTATTTGAATATTCTTTCCTTCATTGATCCTTCCTGATGGTATCTGCCTTGCATTCCTCAGCAATACATCAGGGGGACAGTACTCTTTCACAGGAAGAACAGGAAAGTTTCACAAGGCAGAACGAGGTGCCACATTTATTTAATCAGGCCAGTGTTATCAACAGCCCCATGACATATATTTTATTTATTTAGCATGAGAAGTCTTTATTTTTGCACAGCTCAGATGCTAACTTCTCTCTTTTCATCTTTAAAATTTCTCTTCCACCATTATTCCAGTGGAACAAGAGCCACATCAGGATGAACATAATTTAACCAATCTCTTAGTCTCACAATAAGTATCACTCAAGTATGCTCAGGCAAAAGAAAAAAAAAAACCCTCTCTTTAAATTTGAAGGTTCCCTCACTGATTTTTTCTTGGTTTCCAGGCTTACACAGACAACAAATACAAATGCAGTGGAGATCTACTGACCTGTCTGAACTACATTTGTTGCAATATCCAAGATCTCATGCAGCGTTCAGAGAGAAGTTTAAAAACTAATTTTTATAATTTGAAAGCAGTTGGCATGAGGTGCATCCAACTTAAATGGAAATGACAATGACACTGCCTGGCTATCAGTGAAGATACAGAAGATTTATGCCAGTGAATTTTAAAGGAACATAGAGCTGAGCATATTTAAGCCACGAAATATTTGTTTATGTATTGCACAGGATAGAAATATGCATTAAATTCTAAAGCACAGAAGTTACTTTACAAACACCATTCATGGTCTATTTAGTTCTGTATATTTTATCTCGAGCAACATCAGACTCCTTAAAGTTCTTAAACCAAAACTCAGAGATTCTACTGTACAATTCAGGCTCCTGTTCTAAGCAAGAATAATAATTAAAAAATCTCTAGTTTTGAAGCAAAGGACTTATTTCCACAATTCATTTTTTTAATCCAACAGGAGAAATACAAACTTTGTCTTACTTTATCATGAGAAGGGAGTTATTCTGAGAATGGTACAATTTATTTGCTTGTCTTATGCTGTCCTATACAGTCATCTATTTAATAAAATCCATAACCAGATTTTGGTTTGATTTTCTGTCAGAAATACTGTTAATAGAGTCATTAATGAACACCTTGTTTTTTTTTCCAGAATCAAAATTTGTTTGAAACTGCAGTACAGCAAGAGGTAGTGGCCCTGGATTTCAAAGTCTGCGGAAAGATTAGCAATGGAGACCACACTTGGGTTTTGGCTTTGGCATTAGCCCATTTGCTCAGAAACTATCTCCCTTCCAAAAGGTCAGGATGCAGCATACTAAATTTAGGTGCCGTAGAGGTTCAAACTCTATGTATATGATAGAAAAAGCATAAACAAACTAACGAAAGCTTCAGGAAAAAAAAAAAAAAAGTGCAGGGCAAAGCCCTCCCTTAGCATAGGTAGGATTTCCATGACATACATTTTTTTTTCCTCTGAAGTTAAATATTACCCCCAAGCTTAAGTAAGGAACTAAGCAACCTCCTCTTTGAAATGATAAAAAAAAAAAAAAAAAGTAGCACTGCAGATATGTCCATAATAAAGACAGTGGTCATTAATTATTTTTTGCAAATTGACTTTATCAACTAGGGTGCACCTTGACATTTTAGAAAAATATAAAATAACGGAATTGGTCTTAATTCAAAATGTCACTGGATTTACTGCTCATGTAGTCTAATATCTTAGCATTATGCTACTGCTCTCATACCATTCCTGTTTATCTCCCCCAATTCCCTCTTCTGGTTACTTTTTAATCTCTACTTACTCTTCTTCGTTTGTGCCTGGTTTCCCACTCTTCTTCACAACATGCTCACAGCTTTTTTCCACACTTCTACAGTTGTTTTCTGGCTATGATCTTTGCTTCTTGCTCTTAAACCTGTGGGGTTTGATTATGCCACCCAACCATGAGAAGGGTAGTGCAGACCCACTGCTGCCCCTGGGGCATGAGGTATGGGCTGGGATGTGTTCTACCTAGGTCTGTCCAATTTGCTGCGGCTCAGCATTGAAAATAATTTCACCCAACATCTCTGGTAAGGTAAGGGCAAGGAAAGGAAACTTCTTCTCAGACTTCCTGCATTTACAAAAAGAAGTATAACGAAAAATTATTTTTGTGATTGCACCAACATAACTGTTATTAAGTTTCAGCATTAATAGGTCTATTTTACTTAAAGAGTCACAGATATTAATTAATAAAACAAGTAATGGCCCTGTCATTTGCACTGTAGTATTTTAATACTGATAACTTATTACTAGCCATTAGCTTACTTCACATGGACAGAGAGCGTGAAAAGAAGCTTAATAACTGAAGAGCACTTTGCTAATGCTTAAATGTTTCCCTTTTTTCAAAATGCTTATTGTTATATTTTCCTTGAAGTGTGATTAAATCAACTAAAACTAAAACATTACTGATGATGCTGAGTTCTTTCAGATCCAGAATTATTAATTATTGCTTATGCTGTCATAGTTTGGAGTAAATCCTGCAGATTTTATCTGTGAGTGATAACTTCTGTATGGATAATTTCTAAGCCAGCCAATAGCACTTTATAGAAAGGATGCTCTTAGGTGACATTCTGTGGCTTTCTAGAATAAGTGCTATAAAATTACACGTTCAGAAGAATTCTGAATGCTTGTATGTTTTTCCAAGTTTTATTGGATGGTCTAATAAAAGATGCTACCTCTACCTTCTAGCTTTGTCTTGGAGATAAGTTTTGTTTAATCCTTACTACATTCTGTAGGTCTTCTCCAGAAAACCATTTCTATGAAGCTGGATTCCCATCAGAAACTTAGGCTCAGCTTCATAACACCTTGATTCTTTCTGGGATTCACACCCTCAGCTGCAGCACCTACATTCTGTGTAAAATGTTTAGCAATCTTTAAATCTTTTACCTGTAGACTTATTGGGACTGCACAGCTGAAAAGGGAGATACCAAGTAAGTGACCCAGAAAGGTTGAGAAGATGCTTATACTCCACCCTTCAATTATGCTTCAATCCAAGCAAAAAGTCACTGTACCCCACCACACACCTGAGAATAGCACACACTTTTCATTACCATGTAATTGCCCTCAGGAGAGCTTCTAACCATGGTGGTTCTGACTGCACCAGCAAGTTCTAGACACATCAATGGAATCACACATGGGTACATTTGTCTGTGTGGGTATGGATTATGGTTTTCAGCTATAGAAGGTGACAATGCTATGCTGGACTTCTCCCACTTTGTTCAAGTACAATTAGTACAGATGATGGTTTGTCTTCTGAATAAATAGGTGTCCTAAAAATACGGTATGTGATAACACCCAGATCCCTTGCTAAATTTGCTTCACTTCTCATTTTGATTGGTTCCTAACATCAAAAGGAAGGTTGAAACTCTTGTGTAAAACCTTAGAGAATATGGCAAGGTCCAGAAACAGCTGAAGCAGGCAAACTATAGCCCAGTAAAATATAATTTTGTTATTATTTATTAAAGACCACAAGTTTTGTGTTGGTGTGACAAGTGCAGGGTTTCTGGACTTGTCTAGGCTTGTCTTGTTCAGCTGTGAAAGCAATTTATCCAGCAATCAGATAACTATTTTCCAAATTTATTTTAGTTTAGCTTTATTTATAGCAATAGCAAGTATTTACTCTGTGTACATTGAATGACTGTAGAATGAAATATGATATGGAAGAGTATAGACACATGGTGATACTAACAGTCCTGTACTGGGAACACAAATCACAATGGTCAGTCAAAGGTCAATACAACTTGGAATTGCTCAGGTAAAAACATGTTTTTAAAGATAACAAAGAGAACAGATAAACTGAATAATTGGAAACCAGTGATGATAAAGAGCATGTAGGGACACCAAGTTAAGAGAATGTATAAAAATCAACCAAAGCAGACCCAAGGCTGAGGAGGAAGATGCCATCTACATGTGTGACTCTTGGCAAAGAGGAGAAGGAAACCCCAGCCCTAATGTCACTCTCCTCCCAGTAGAGACCTTAGGGTGCTGACCTAACCTCTCCAAATTCTGCTTGAGTTGTAACAAAACACTCATTCTTAGGACCCAGAGGAACTATGGAAAGGTGAGTTTAACATGAAAGAAACAGGGATAGATTTTCTGCTTCAAAATGTAACTGTAATATTAAAATATTTATGTATTAATTTGGAACACAAATGTATGTTATTATACCCAGAGTAATAATTTGCAATATTAGGTTTGTCTGACTGCCAAAGGGCACTGCTGAAGGATGTTCAAGTGGGTCTTTTGGAAATTTTGAAGCCCCTCCTGTTATTCCTGCTTCATTATGGGTAAGGGAATTCCTTCTGGGTTGCATGTCATCCATCATCCATGTTAAGAGAACAGGGAAAACCTTTGGGATCTGCACTTATCCCCCTTATGTGTGCTGCTCCTTCTGATGGCCAAAGACATTCAAATCCATTTGAATGTTTAAAGAGGTGAAGAGCATGCAGAGTTTGAATCAAACTGAAAAGGGAAGATGTATGTGCTCAGAACCTCAAAAAACAAAAACCACCAAAAAACAACCAACAACCAAAAAAACCCCATATATTGTATTTCTTTGTCCTGACAGATACAAAGATAACTACTTAAAATATAACCTGAAGATGTTTGACACCTGGTAAAAGGAACTGTGCCTCATAAGGTGAGGCGCTTAGTTTGTATGCTTGCAGCACAGTGCATCACTGTAAGAAACGCACTGATTTAAAACTTTACTGTCAAAAAGAAGTAGCAATTTAAGAATAGTAAAACATAGCTGAATCTTCTATTGGAGGGTTGTCATAGTCATAGTACTCTCAGTGGCAGGATCCTGTGGAATGATACAGCTTTTGAAAACTTTACACCCCCTCTGCCTCAGATGCATAACTAAGATCAAGAATAGGAGAAAACAGATGCTATAAACCACAGTCATTAAGCATCTGCACTAGAAAGCTCTGACAAGCATGAAAGGAGAAGTTAACCCCAGACAGACCATGTTGTATGGGCATGGTACTCTGTGCAGTCAATGGTTGTGGGCTTGAAATAGGGTATCTTGTATAAACAGAACCCCCTTTTGCCACCTCCCCCTAGCCTGTTGCGATGCTCATCTCTAGTTTAGATGAGGCCTTACAGTCTAAAGAGACATGCTGGAAGAAGTGATCATATTTTACCAAAAATTGTACATGGCAAATTCTGAAAATGCCTTCTGGAGATTAAAGTTAATGCAGAGATTAAGAAATTTTTAAGAAATTTTAAAAAATATATTTCTTATCCGTCTGGAGTTAAAATATTTACAAGAAGCATCAAAGAGATTCCACTTTTTTCTTTTCTTTTTTTTCTTTTTTTTCTTTTTTTTTATGAGGCTTTAGATTTAATGCTGCTCAGTCTTTATTTCTAGATAAATAAATAGGTCCGGATTTAAAAAGGTATTCAGTGGTCTTGATATGAATATAGGTACCTAGTGATATTTTTAAAGGCCTGTATGCTGTGGCCTTTTCTATAAAATCTTACTGGATGCCTATATTCTTCACTAGATGCAGAAATACCTCTGGATGCTGCAGCCAAAACGATCTTCTACATTGGGTGCTCCCTCTAGACTTCTCTTACCTTTCACAAACAGAACTGATCAGCTTCACTGCAGACTGGAGAAGTTTGGAAAGATTAGACATTTTCCAATTAGAAAAATGTTAGTATTTTTCAGATTAAAAACTCTACTATGACACCAGCAGTCTTCTGTCAGTTAATCTCAAAATAATTCTCGGTACAGCAGTACCTTCTGCAACAGCTGCACTAAGGCCTTTTTTTCATTCAAACGGCTCTCATCAGTCAGGGAAGATGGACATGCCTTGACTTTTAATTGCACTTGATGTTTTACTGAAAGTAACTTCAAAAACTACTTAACATCATGGATCAAATTCTAAATTACTTAGCACCTACCATTCAAATTATTTAACTGTATCCAGCATAGTTTTAGGCACAGCAAAACTCTTGTTGCTGGAGGAATAAATTATCTTTGTGTAGAGGAATTTTCATTATATACATTCATTAGCAAATGGCTAATTTTACTATCAGAAATTTTCCTATATTAGATGTCAGAACAACAAACACTTTTGTACACACAGAATTTTAGACATGTGTGCAATCTTAGGGACACAACTCTAATACAAGATCAAATGAAGATGCACATATTTGTGGTTGCAATACAGTAGCTAGTCTGTGTTATTTCTGGGTCTTCCTATTTCATAGTTTAAAAAGCTGAAATGTTCATTATGGTGATAAGATCAGAATTATGACAGGCAGAGGAATGAGGGCATTGCATAATTTGTAAATTCCCATTGCAAACTACTCAGCAATTAGTAGAATGGCAATTGGCAGGCACTTAAAGATGTAGAAATCACTTGTAAAGGTTATCCTAATGTCACTATTTTGACAGTTCCGTACATATTAAAATAATTCATTCCTAAAATGATCTTTAGTGGTGAAATAGGTATGCAGCAGCAAACAGATTCACAGAGAAATAACTCTCGACTAAGTAAACTTTAGTTATACCATTTGGAATATTTGTTAAACCTGAATGTTGCTAATAGTAGTGATGTAACTGCCCTGGCTCCAATGTGTAGAAAAGAGAATGCTCTGAATAAAAACCTGAAAAATACATCAATTTAAAGATTTTGTGTGCTAGCCAGGAAGAACGGGGTCTATACAACCGCAGAGGCAAAATCTAAAGTAAAACAAACAGGGAAAACAGTTAATTGTCTCCTTCAGCATCTAGACCAAGACTCTATTTTGGTGTTTCAATGAAAATGCCTTTATAATACCTGTTAATGACTAATCCTCTGCAGTATATCTAGGATTTTATGGCTCTGTCTTGCCCAGATTTTTCCTTATGTTATCATGTCAACTGCAGATAGTTTTAGACCCTTCAAAAGAATAACTCTTTTACAAACTTTGAAACACTTACATTATCAAACACTGATATACTTCTACATCTATCAATAGCAATTAAAATTCAAAAATATGTGGCGCTCTGAGAGATCTTAAAAATTTATCATGTGGTGGTAAAGATGTCTGGCCATACTAAGCATAGCATATCCTTTCAACTTTTTTTTTCCCCTATGGGCAAAGGAGACTACTGCTTTCAAAGGTTACTTTAAGGTCAGAATTTCAGTATGTGATAAAAGGAGCTCATTCTTTATCTTGTAATGAGCTCAGTAGGCCCGTTTGATGTAGACCAAATGGTCAAAATGAAATCTTTCATCTCTTTGACATTCATGCAGACTTTCTCAGCTTAGTTTTTAGCAATTTCCATTTTTGTTTTTACCCAAATGAGCACCAGTAATATTCAATATGTATTTTCCTTTGAGGTATTTCGCTATTATTCCCAACATTTAAAGATACCTGCCATGGTTTTCCAAAGAGTGGCTTGATTTAACAACACAAATGTTACTTTTTAAACTGTTTCACTTGGTGCATGAAGGTAGTCCACTGTTTATGACCAAAACGAATTACAAGTCTGCAATATTATGCAATATTAAGTAAATACATAATACTTAATATTATGCAATATTAAGTAAATAATAGGTCCACGTTTAACACCTGCTATTTCTGCATGTCAGTTTCTAACATCAGCCATTTCATATTTCTGTCATGAGACACATCTTTTCCTCCCTCCAACTGCTAAAATACACAGATAACTCTGCATTTTATGCCTTCCTGTAAAAAGTTATCCACCTAAATAGTAACAGGAAAAATAATGTACACAGAATCATCATAGGACAGTAAGAATGCCATTTTCCTGGAGAAAATGAACTCTTCATTCTTCTACCACTGTCTCTTTCAACTCTGCATTTCCTCATGCTGATGCACTTCTGTCAATTCTCATTTGGCACACATCATATTGTTCACATCACTGGCCTTCAAATTTAACATACAGGCAAGAATTTTTATGTCAGAAGCTTTACCTTTCCAAATCTTTGCCGACACTGTTGAATAATGTTTAGTCTCAAAAGTGTTGTCCAAGATAGATGTAATTAAAATTCTCTAATCCCACACAGCAGCTAGCAGAGCTTTCTCAGAGTTTGAGCATTTCTCATCTTTCAGTCATTCAGCTGTTTACTGCTCTGAGCTGTAACTCATTTCTTATTCCTGTGACTGCTTTGTGCACTCAGTGTTATGAGCTAGGCCATCTTGAACACAGAAGAATTTTCCCTTTATGCAGAAAGGCTGAGCGAGAAGATTTACACCACTTATTTTTCACTTCACTCTGTTCCAGATTTGAAAACTGTAGCTGGTCTCACTCTCTGAATTTAATTCAATGGCTGTGCCATTCTGCACTACCTTGGGATCAGGTAAAAAACATTTTTTTTTCTGTTTCTTTATCTCTTCTCTTATTCCAATTCTATGGCTGATCTTTAAACACAGATGGTTTGAACCATTCACCCTTTCACCCTAACTTATGCTCTCCTTGGCAAATACTGAATAATATTTAAAAAAATTACTCAGAATTTTGGCCTTTTCTATTCTATTTGTGCAGTTACATTTCTTGGGCGATTTTGCCATCAGTAGAACAAAATTAAAAGGTGAGGAGAAGGTGAAATCTCTATTCTCTGTCCTGAAATTTCAGTTAGCATATTATGTATGGGATTGTCTCGGCATCTTTTCAAACAGCCTTGGCTCTGTACCTTTTATTGTCCTAACTTGGACCAGAAAAAATATTTAACTTCAGGAAAAAAAAAGACATTTTTAAAATGAAAATTTATAGCAGCTTCCACATTATTTATGAAATCTAAACTACAACAAGATGCTTTTGCAGTAGTAGAGACACAAAAGCAAACTCACACAAGTTGTTTGTCAGCACATTATCAGTTTCAACACAGGCATGACTAGAAATTAGTTTCAGTAGAATATCATCTAGTAGAACCTAAGTATTTGTAAAGAAAAGAAAAGGTCTGCTTAGGTTTTGCCCAAATGAGTTAATACTGAATATCCTTTTTTTTCCCATAAAATGCCTGTTTAGAAACTTTAGAATCTGTCTTCTGACTTGCCACAACACTAAAAAAAAAATAATAGAGCTGAAATAGTAATGTAAGACATGTTACCCGCATTATTCAGACCCACTGTGCTGACTCTATCATTTGCTTCCGTGCTCAAAACATGAATCGTCCACTTTTAAGCTAGAACAAGTCTTCATCTCAAAAAATTCACTGTAGCTGACAGCCTCATTAACACATACACAGTTTTCCCAATCAGCCGTTCAGAATCCTAATCAATGAACAGAAGTGGCTGAAGCGCTTGCCATCTTTTCTCAATGGAATAGGTGCTACCATCTTGATTTCAGTTTCTGCCCATGCTGTTCGAATACTGAGGCTGAAGCCAAAAAGCACCCTTACCAAACAAACAATCAAAAATACCCCAAATCCCCAAATCCCAAGCTAAATCAATCTTAAATTTCTGCAACATATTTGGAAAAGGTGAAATTATATCACCTTCCATATGGCCATAAAATTTAGTGCCAGTTTGGCAGGAAACAGTGTTCTTTTGACAACAGAATGGCCACAAATAAAACAAAATCTGAGCTGACCATATGATCATACAATATTGTATTTAAATTGATCATCTTTACCTTATTACCAAGGAGACAGCCCAAACTGGCAGGCTCGGCCTCTTTTATTTTTCTTCTTTAAGAGCTCTGCAAAAACATACAAAACATTCATAAATCATAGAGTGGCCATGGTGCTCCCCACTTTTTTCTTTCACTTTCTCCCCAATGGTCTTCTAGCAAGCCTTGAGAGCATGTTTTCCCTGCATCCCTTTTCCAAAGCAAATGGTAACTCATGCTTCTAGTGTACCACTGCAAACTCCTTATTCAAGTATCATCCAAGACTATGTTCAGTTTAGCAAATCGCATATGTAAGACTCTCTCCTTCAACACAAGAGTTTTCAACAGCATAGGAATCAAGGATCATTTGCTATCCACATATGGTATCAACATTGATCTAGTATATACTGTGTGCAAACCCTGCCTTAAATCCTATAATTGCTTTGAGGATGTGAAAGGGCAATCTAAAGACAAAATATTTCTCCCATTATCTTGATAAGGAAAACACTCACGGTCACACTGATCAGATATATGGGCACTGTGTGGTCCCTTTAGTATGTGAAGCTGGATGACCTACCCAAATCTTTAAAAGCTTTGTGTCTTTCCTGACAATCCTCAGCAAAACTCCTCAGTCTGGTTCTGCCACCTAGATTTCTCCCATTTACCACAAGTGCTCCCCAGCTGAGATAATCTACTGTTCATTAGATGAAGCATTCTAAAAGGATTGAGCTTTGGGGAAGAAGGAACATTTCTTGTCTATGTCTTTTTGAATGGAAAACTGACAGAGCACCTGCACCACAGATTGTCCTAAATGTCCAGCAAAGATGCCAGGTGGACATCTACTCTACTGTTCTTCCTGAAGATGAATTAGGGTTAGGATATTTCTGATAGTAAAGAAAGTGTAACAAGGTGGATACATTTCTGAATTTAGTTAGCTTCTGTTTAGTGACCCGTAAAGAATGTCAAATTTGCTGAAGAGCTGGAAAAAAGAGACTGGAGTAGCACAGAGGCAGACAAAGATTATGGCAATTAATGTCCTCATAAAAACTGATTGGATTTCAAGAAGGCAAAATGTAAGGTCCTATGCTATGGACTAAAAGCAAGGGTATGAACTATGTTAAGCCAAACCAGCTATTTGTGCAGAAGAGAATGTTGGCAAAATGACCAATGGGAATAAACTGGCCATGAAAGCATTTAGGATGGAAATTAGGAGGTTTCAGCCATCAGAAAAACAACATGTTGGAGTAGCTTCCCAATAGAAATAGTGTGGGGGGAAAAAAAAATGAACTAGTTTTAAGCTTGATCAATTTGGGAAATGGATTATATGCCCAGGCTGCCAACAGTAGCAGCAGGTGGAACTGAGGAACCAAATGGTTCCTTTCCGTCTATGTTCCACAGAGTAAATCTGGCTCAAACAACTGGCATTTTTACTTAGTAAAGCGAGTGGAAGGAAACTCAGCCCCTAAGAGACTTAGAATTCAAAACAGTTCTGTTACAGAAGCCAAGACAAAGAGACAGAAGGGTGTTAACTATATCATCTAGAAAAGAAATACATCAAACATTAACGTAGGTTTCATTTAACACAACTTAGATGTCTTAAATTTATGTTCTTGAACCTGTTTCAGGTAACTTGAACTCTCTCTTTTTAATCAAGGGACAGAAAAAGGTAGTGCTAGAAAGTGATTTATTGGATCTATCTTAAATGTCTATCTTAGTACAAATTTCAATTTTTATCACCTTTTTGAAGCACTAGCTTATCAATGTAATGATTTTATTTAGAAATTATTTTTTTCTCTTTCTAGACAAACATGTCATTTAAGGTTACTTTTATGCATCTTACACAAGTTTCTTTATTAAAAAGAAATAGGCTGAACTCTCCTTTATTAAATGGTAACCACAATAAAATTAATCAGAAATCCTAGATTTGCCACTAAAACAATGTAAAACACAATTTAAACAAATTTGTGATTAATTCTCTAGTAGGAAAGAAATCATGTATCCTCATGCTGATCTGAAACTGGTGAAATAATTTTGTTCAAAATAAATGCAACTGAGAAAACAAAAAAGAACAGAAGGACAGAAAGGTGTGAAATGATCATTCTGTTATCCTCAAGCATGTGGTACCTCTGTTATACCAGGCTGAGATTACATTAATTTATAGATGGGCAGAGAACTTCACAGAACGGTCATGTCAGATTAAGAACTTGCAAACTGGTGATGAAGTAAATTCAGTAGATGGCTTTTCTCTTTGCTTTACTGACAGAAACTAATTAACAGCACCAAACGTTCACAAGCCCTGGTCCTCATGGGGGACTTCAACCACCCCGATATCTGTTGGAATGACAACACAGCAGGGCATAAGTAATTCAGGAGGTTCCTGGAATGCATTAACAATAACTTCCTTCTCCAAGTGATAAAGGAACGAATGAGGAGAGGTGCCATGCTGGATCTTATTCTCATCAACAAGGAGAAACTGGTGGGGAATGTAAAGGTCAAGGACAGCCTTGGCTGTAGTGATCATGAGATGATGGAGCTTCAGATCCTTACAGCATGGAGGGGAGTGCACAGTAAGCATGCTACCCTGGACTTCAGGAGGGCAGACTAGCCTCTTCATGAATCTGCTTGCTGGAGTATGGTAGGATAAAGCCCTGGAAGGAAGAGGAGCCTAAGAAAGCTGGCTAATATTCATGGACCATCCCTGCTAAGCTCAGGAGCAATGCATCCTGACAAAGAGGAAGTCAGGCAAAAACACCAGGAGGCCTGCGTGGATGAACAAAGAGCTCCTGGACAATCTCAAACAGAAAAAGGAAGCCTAAAGGGGGTGAAAACAAGGACAGGTAGCCTGTGAGGTATACAGAGAAACTGTAGCAACCAGGCATCAGGCTAGGAAAGCTAAAGCCCAGATAGAGGTAAATCTGGCCAGGGCCATCAGGGGCAGCAAGAAAGCCTTCTATAGGTCTATCAGTGACAAAAGAAAGAGTAGGGAAAATGTGGGCCCACTCAGGAAGGAAACGGGAGACCTGGTCACCTGGGACATGGAGAAGGCTGAGATATTCAACAACTTCCTTGCCTCAGTGTTCACTGAGAAGGGCTCTAACCGCACTGCCCAAGTCACAGAAGGCAAAGGCAGGGACTGGGAGAATGAGGTACAACCCACTGTAAGAGAAGAATAGGTTTGAGACCAGCTGAGGAACCTGAAGGTGTACAAGCCAATGGGACTTATCTAAGGTAAGAGGCCAGTCAGTCCCACCTCTATGCATGGCAAGATCCTGAAGCAGATCCTCCTGGAAACTCTGCTAAGCCACATGGAAGATAAGGAGGTGACCAGTGAAGGCCAACATGGCTTCACCAAGGGCATGTCATGCCTGATAGATTTGGTGACCTTCTATGACAGGATTACAGCGTTGGTGGATAAGGGGAGAGAAATAGTCATCCTCTACCTAGACTCATGCAAGGCATTTGACACTGTCCCACATGACAACCTGGTCTCTAAACTGGAAGGCATGGGTTTGATGGGTGGATCACTCAGTAGATAAGGAACTGGCTGAACGGTTGCATGGCTTGAGTCAAGAGTTGTGGTCCATGGCTTGATGTCCAAGTGGTGAGCAACGACGAGTGGCGTTCCTCAGAGGTTGGTGTTGGGACCAGTGTTGTTTAATGTCTCTGTTGGTGACATGGACAATGGAATTGAGTGCACCCTCAGCAAGTTTGCTGTCGTCATCAAGCTGTATGGTGTGGTCAACACGCTGGAGGGAAGGGATGCCATGCAGAGG
>NW_009648441.1:4101133-4114841 GCF_000708025.1 Charadrius vociferus
GGAGAAGTGAAGCCTCCAGGAAGACCTTATAGCAGCCTTCCAGTATCTGAAGGGAACCTACAAAAAATCTTGAGAGGGACTTTTTACAAGGGCATGTAGTGATAGGACAAGGGGTAATGTCTTCAAACTGGAAGAGGGTAGATTTAGATTTGATATTAGGAAGAAAATCTTTACTGTGAGGTTGGTGAGATACTGGAACAGGTTGCCCAGGGAACCTGTGGATGCCCCATGCCTGGAAGTGTTCAAGGCCAGGTTGGATGGGGCTTTGAGCAACCTGCTCTAATGGAAGGTGTCCCTGCCTACGGCAGTGGGATTGGAATCAGATGACCTTTAATGTCCCTTCCAACCTAAACCATTCTATGATTCTATGAAATACAGAGCCAGCGTCTAATGCATTGCTAAAACACACCTTTAAAATTCAGAAGATCCATTTATCTAATTTAAGTGATCTCAGTACTTAGTAAAAGCACAACTTAATGAAGAAAATAAGAAATACAAAAGTATATGTCTAAAAGGACAATCAACTAAAACCATCAGAACAGTAAGACTTTCTGAAGAAAATACCTAGACATCCTGCTATTTCTCCTTTGTAAACAGTTCTACACCTACCAGTTGTGAATTCCAAAAGAAAAAAAGACAGAAAGAGAGAAAGGAAAAAAAAAAAAAAAAGAAAAAAGAAAGGAAGGAAGACTAGATAGGGCTCTTGGAGAAAATTTTTCTTAGCAGACTGAAAGAAACCCAAAATTCCTGGCAAACTGTCTGCAGTATTCTAGTCCTAACACATTACATTTTTTTTCCATACTGCCTGTTTACACTGACAAAGGTAACTTGTTTAATTAGCCAGATGATCCATGTATGCTAGTGGCTATTGATCAGATGTGTGGTGAATTAAAGTCTAAATTGTTTAGCCTTCACTGACAACTTGTGAAGTTACTCACATAGGTAGCTCAGCTGAATTAATTAGGACTCTTCATGTGAACGATAGTCATAAGGGATGAATATTCTGGTCTGAGGTAGGCTTTTGTTGCATGAGGAGTATGCATGCCCTGCTCTACCCTCTGAGTAGGCAGCAGGGCTCAGGAGAAGAAGTGGGTGAACAAGGTGCACCATTCTTGCAGAATTCTGCAAGAAACATAGCCAGGTTGAGCAATTTGGGCTAATCTTACGTGGTTTTCACATGTGGTTGCCCAACACGAGAGAACAAGAGAGCGTTTTGATTTGTAGACACCTTGTAGGCACTGTGTTTATAACTGGCTGAGGTTCTGATTCTGTCAGTATCCTGTTACGACAATACCCTTAGAATTTGCTGTTGAACCAGTGTGTGTTGCTTTTCAGGACTCACAAGGTTTGCTTTTGTTACCATGTCTGCAATATTATTTACCAAGCTCTGGCTCTGTCTGTTATCTATCTGGCTCTTTTCCCACTAGGAAAGTAATCAGATTTGCTCCTAATGTTATTTGTATGCCATGTTTATGAGAATATTCAAATTTTGGAGAAGAGTAAGGATCTAGCTGGTACCAAACAAATGCAGCCTTGGCTCTGTCCTTATCAGAGTGGTTAGCCCCTTGATTTAGGGAGTTCTACTGGAAGGCTTTAAGCATTTTCCACAAGGCTGGGCCCTGCATTCCGCTGACATCAATAGGAACTCTGCATTTGGGTTCCCCTAGTATTAAACTGGGTGTTTTACTTAATGAGTTGCAAGTATTTCCTGAGCCTCAAAACGTAATATTTGTAGTGTTAGTATTCTAGCAACATAGATTTGCTTTAATTAGATATTTTTTTTCTTACATTTATTCCTAGGAAGATTTAAACACACAGCTTCCAGTAATACTAATAGGAGGTGCATTTCTTAATCCTTTGGTCTTCAGTCGGAGAACAAGCAACCAAGAAAGCAAAAGCCACTATGCAACATTTGAGGAAGCTAAGTGATTCTGAACAAAAATTTAAGTAGCACTGGACAGTTTTCCTGATAGCATTTGCTTGCCTAGAACCTGCTCCATCATGGATTTTAATACTGGTGACTGAAATAATACAAAGAGTAAATAGTGGGAATTAAATCATGGCCTTTTCTCACCCTTGAGACAAATACTTTTAAATAGCATAAATACACTAAAATTAATGCCATTCCTAACATAGACAGGAAAAAAGCATATACTTTTCAAAGTTATGTCAACTAAGACTTCCAGGAACTGCTCTTATCACTTTAACGTAAAGAAAATAGATGGAGGCCTGGCTACCATTACAGCTTCCAATATTTTAAAAATGAGTGGAGACTTGCTAACTCTCATTCAGCTCTATTATATTGAGTTCAGTTATATTTTGTATAAGCAAATGCCTTGGGGCAAAACAGTAGTAGTAATAGTGATACAGTACCAAAGTCGTTGAGATAACACAACAGCACATTAAGACACATTGACTGACATAGAATATTTAAAAGATATTAAGACCAAATAGAGGGCTTTATCTTCTTTGGCACGTCTCTGACTTTACCTGCTGCTTTTCTTGCCAGTGTTGTTTGTTTAATCTATAATATATGTTTATTTTACTCTTCAAAATAGCTTTCTCAGAAATTTACTGGACATTTATTTCACTTTACTAACTAAAAAATCCATTTAGAAATAGAGCTCTCAGTGAGATTGCATTTGATAAAGCCATATTGGTCCAGACTCTATCCTGAGTTACTAATTGAATTCATTGGGGTTACAAAGGTGTAACCGAGGTTTGAATGCAGTCCCGCATATCATTTCAAGAGCATGAGGTCCTACTGTTAAAAACACAACTGTGAAAGTTGACAAGAAATAAAAAAATATCCAGGTTTTCCCACGGTGCCAACTGAGAAAACAGATATGCCGATTTTAGCACCCCGTAGGCATATTGAAAGCCACTGTCTCCATGGGGCTCCCCCAGGTGCTGCACACCTGACCTGGTCCCTAGACAGTCATAGAAACTGGTTCAAACTCTCTTGCCTCATCTCAGAAGTTTTCTATGGGTACTTTCAGCACTCCTCAGGGAAAAGCGTTAACCGCATAATTAGGGATGACTTTCTGATTCTCCATTACTCTGCAATTGCCCTCTTCATACTTTATCTATAATGGGGTTTTAAGCAGAAAACTCTTTCACAGCCTGCACTTGGTGTGCCATTATCTTGCTACTATGTCAAATATGGACAGCTTCATGATGCTATGATGCTTTCTGTTTTATACAGGACTAAGAAAAGACCCATTTGGGTCCCAGTGTTTTATCAGACACCTATATACTACCCTCTGCCATTGCAGTATTAATCACTGTGGGAAGTCACATGGGCACATAAGCTTCAGTTCCCTCCTCCCTTCCTATTTTATTTATTTATTTTGTGCCAGTGGGATCCTGGCCAAGAAAAGGACTAGAAGATATTGAGGAGCAGAACACGCTCTCATGAAGCAGTTGAAGTGAGATGGCAAGTTGAACACAACATGCCCAAATCTGGCTAGGCACTGAAAGGCACTGGCACTAAAATCCAAATCAAATGTTTCTGTATTGACACAGTTTCTGTAGCCTGTTAAAACTGGAGTTTCAGTGGATAGCTGGGACTTGATACTACAGATGTTAGGGTTTCCTGCTGTATGTAAGGAAGCCCAAGTGAGTTATCATTAACTGTGAAATTCATATAGCATAATGTTCTTTGTCATCACTTCTCAGGAGAGAAGATATTGCAGCTGTCTGTAGGAAGGACACGTATAATGTGGCCCTTTGCTAGTGCAGTTAAACAAAGTTCAGAATACAGTTTTCACAAATCAGGAGAAAAAATAAAATGAAATTAATCTATTCATAGCAGAGACAGTCTCATTCTGAGTGGCATTATTTAAGGTTTATTCCTATTGCACTCTTTTTGCTTTTCAGATGCATTAACATTGCAAAGCAAAGAAGAGCTGCTTTTGTGTCCACATCAAAATCATTATCCCAATAAACACTAATTAGCACCTTTGGGTTCAATCATTTTCCCACTGCAATCAATGCCAAAAAATTGCATTGATTTCAATAGAAAAAGATTATGGTCTTTTGTCAGTAACTTCAGAGAGGTCAAAGAGAGGCTGATCTACCTCCCTATATCTGGAGTCTTCACTGTTTGTATTGCTAACTTTCATTCAAACTTACCAGCAGCAGCAAAGCTGAGATCCCTAGAGGATCAAACCTTACTGACATTTCAAGACTAGGAGTTAACATTCTCAAATATGCTAAAATGTCTTTGGAATGTCAGCTCTAGTGACTATCAGGAAGCTCAGACTTCTATATGTCAGAGTTTTAAATGCATTTAAGTGATCAACGATACTTTACTTTGACCAGGTTTCCCAGTTAGGAGCAGAGGCTTCTTGTACAGCTCCACCACTGATTATACTGAAATTTTCATCTGCAATTCATTTCAGCTATAACTTTTAAATGCTTACATACAAAGAGCCCAAAATAAAAGAGTACAGGAGGTCTGCAGGTTTGTGTCTGGGTGGTTTAGATGCAACAGGGACAGATCTAAGCTTTGGTCCCTGGTCTTCGAATGTCTCATACATTAATGTTTCAGGAATGAAACCCCAGAAACACCACTAAGAATGGGACTGGAAACAAAGCCTGGAACACTTTCCTCCTAGAAGTACCCTTATTTTATTTGGAATTAATAGAAAAAAATAACCCTCTTCACTCCTCCCCACCCCCACCCCTGCCCCACCCGTGCCCCAACTATAAACATGTCATTTGTCTATAATTTTTAAATAAACTTAGATATCTAAGTTGCTTTAGAAATTGAGATATGGGTTCTTGAGTCACGTGGGCTCAAAGTAATCAGATCCTACACAGGTCCATTTTTCCGATTTTCAAGAGAAAATTAGGAACCTCGACGATTATGGACATTGTAGTAGCCATTCATCCAACGTTTTAGCACACTAAAAACTTCCCTGAAAAGACTAGCTAATGTAATGCTTTAATGTAATGTTGGGTTCCCTATGTAATGGTATAGGAGATTTTCAAAGGCAGTACTGTTCCAGAGAAGATTCACTTATGCAAATATACAGCCCTTGGGACCAGGAGAAAGAAACTTGCACCTCTACTTTGGATAAATATAGGGCCTCAGTCAGTATCAGTCAGTCAATTGTGAAGCTCTGCTGGTAGTTATGAGTTATCTTTCTTCAGCCAAAAACTTGCTTTCTGTCTTATGTTTACTGCTAACCTTAATAACAAATAAGTGAGGCAACATAGAATACTTCTGAACTTAAATCTATTCACTAATGATGCTGTACTGAATTACTCTGTTAAAACTTTGTCAATATGTAGCAATACTGTCATCCTTCTTGGTTCCTTGGAACAAATAATAATTAAAAGTCCTTGCTTAAAGATCTGATTCATACACCAAAGCAGGTTTGTAGTCTATTCAAACGCTGTGGGCATCAATGTTGCATTTCAGCTGGGTCTGCCCCATTTTATTTGCATAACCTTGGGAGTTTGAGATAAAGAGGGAATTTAGTACAGAAATCACTGGTAGTGTACATTGCTGATTCCTCAGTTAAAAGATACCTTGTTGCACTGGTTTTATATGAGCAGGACCTACTTCTAGGAAATAATTTATTCAACAAGTTTATGTACATTTTCCTTCTCACGAATCATATGCAGGTATTTTGTGAACTTGCTCATCTTATGAAAGTATTTGATGAGCTCTCAGGACCATGTCCGTGTCATTTCACAACTCTTGTGGGAGCAAGGCTGCAAAATCTTCCCTTGTAACTTATTGCAGTATTAAAGTGTGAACAAAAATACATCGGTGGTGCAAGTTAGCTGCTCGTCCCTGGCCTTCTCTCACTGCAAATCAGCAGAGAAGGGCCACAAACTTCTTTCCTGTCCATTTTCTTCCCAAGACTCAGTAAGAGGTTATCTATGTTCTCAAGAAAATTGGAAGGAACAGTTCAATTTAAGCCATTTAAGCCAAGAAATGGTAGTTATTAACAGAAAAGCTTTAAGCAGGTACTCTGACAGGATCTGAGGTTTCCAGAGACCTGATATTGCCCCATTCTAATCTCATTTCAAATATTTGTCTACTTTAGCCACAACACATCTGCTGTCATAGAAACATTACTAGGGATCAGCCACCTTGAGCAACTGACTCAAAGCTCTTGACATCGCAAGTAACTAAGTCCCAAAATTTTCTTAATCAGAGATTGAGTTCTACCTTACACTACCTCCATTTTTTTTTTTTTTTTTGTTGGAAAGCAGATCTGGAATTTAGCATTGCTGATGGTAAGGGAATTTCCTTTTTAGGGAATTCACTTTTAGTTTACCTGTTTCTTGTGTTAACTGATCTCTCTCCTCACATTTATTTCAACACAATAGTTGTACAGAGAGGGTGATTGTATCCTCTCCAATTCACCTTCTGTGACAATAAACAAAAATTCCTTTTTTTTTTTTTTTTTTTTCCCTCTTGTGAAGTCATTTCACTGTTTCTCTGATTATTTCTGGACACTTTTTGCATGCCTGCTTCATTTTGTGCTCATCTTTCTTGAGCATGGGTGATGAGAACTGAACGTTGTGTTTCCAGGCAATGCCTTACTAATGTCTTGCATGATGACACTAATATTTTGCTGTTCCTAGCAGAATTATTTCCCCTGATTGAGGGCCTTCAAAACCCACAGTTGCCTTCTCCAGCTGCTGGTGATTGATGGATGCACCCAAGTCTTTAGCCTCTGTCATTTCCAACTGATGAACTCCCAATTCAGAGCATAAATTCTTGTTAGTTCTCAAGTGAGCAGCTTTGCTTCCTGCATTATTACATTTCTTGCCAGAGCTGTGACTCCAGTTCTCAGGGTCAGACTGCTTGTAGCATGTTCCAATCTTCCTCTCTAGTGATAAAGCCTCCTACCTTACTGTCATCAAATTTCACTGGCCTACTCCTATATATGTGCCAAGCTTGTCGGTGAGCATATTAAATACGATTACTTTCCAGACTCATCCTTGATGAAGTCTTCTATCCATGCATGAGATGATCTCAATCTTATCCATGGCCATTTCCCCTTTACTTTTTCCTTAGCGTCCCCATTTACTTTTCAATATTACGAGAGTTACAAAATCCAGGTGAATTAGATGTTGCAACTAGGAAATCTGCTATCTCATCAGGGCAAATAGGTGATTAATCTGTTCCAATGTAACTTTTATAGAGGCTTTTCCTTATTTTCCAACAGAACAAAAGAACAATTGTAGAGAGTCTGACCGAAAGCCTATCTAGCTCATGACCTTCTCACTGACAGCCATCAAAAGCAGGTGTCTGGGAAAGAGCATAAAATGAGGACACGGAAGCAGTGATACTTCGGTAGGTTTTTACCCTAACCTCTCAAGATTTGTGAGTCGGGAATTCCCTGATGCATAGGGGGTGGCTGTATTGCCTTGGGAAAGTTATTGAAACATATCAGCTGTTTTCCTTTAACATTTCTTTTCTTGCTTTGTTTTGATTGCTTCCACTTATACATCACAACTCTTTCTCAAATAGAAATACAATATGCACCATTTCCTCTTTGTGTGTGACTGGCCTGAAAGGGTTGTAAACTAGATTTCATGTACCAAAGTTCTTCCAAAATGGTAACCAATGTATACGAAATATACCCTGACTTCGGGGATGTTAATTATCTGAGTTCTGCTTCCACGGTTTTTCCACATTGCAACTTTGTCTTTCCCATCCATCACTGTACATTTGCCCCTGTGTTCAAGCATTGTCATTTGTACTCAAGCCTAAAGAGCACTTGTTTAGTTTTGAGTCCTATCTGGATTGCCACTCCTTGCTCTTTTTTACCGTACCTTTGGCTGTGTACAATTTCTATCTCAACTTGACTTTTGCCAATTCTCAATTCATCCATAAAGTTTCTGCATTCTGAGAAAGAGCTTTCCTTGATGGCAAATCCTCTATTAAATTCCACACAAACACTTTGTTTTCTCCTATTACCCTCTGTGAAATGTTCTTTATTCGTTCGGTCCTGACTGGAGCTGCTCGCCACAAGTTTTCTTCTGCGTCTATTTGGGATACAAAGTCCAGATACCTTTCACATCTTTGATTTAATGAAATTTCAGAGCCTACTCAGATCATCTGTCTTTGCTAACTGCATCTCTTAGTTTATAAAACTCTCAAAGACAGAGACATCAAGAACCTTAGTAACAGACCAACTTATTTATATATTCTTTATAAGCTGAAGCTGGAGACACATGTCAACTTCCAGTTGAAATGCTATCATATAAATGGCTATCATCCCCATCCCTTTCCCAGTTGTTTATAACTGCCTGCTTCTCAAAAATTACTGTCCTTTCAAGTATTTTCAAGTGATTGCTCCATTCCAGACAAAACAAGTCAGGCTAATTTAAACTGTCTCAAAGGTCATCTTTGCTAACCATGGTACTTTCTGTTTGAAATAGATTAGAAAGTGATCACAGGACCAGCTCATCCAGCA
The DNA here is from genome assembly GCF_000708025.1 of Charadrius vociferus. NCBI lineage: Eukaryota > Metazoa > Chordata > Aves > Charadriiformes > Charadriidae > Charadrius > Charadrius vociferus. The sequence continues at coordinate 4,109,581 of NW_009648441.1, forward strand.
AAACCCATAAAGCAGCAATCCTCGAGAGGATGTGGCAGCGACAGTGCAGGGGGAACTTGAGGGTAGTAGACTTTTGTCCACCACACCTACAGACAGAAGATGATGTGCATGTAAAACCTGACTCCATCACAATGCAAAGTCAGACAGGCTACAGCTGTACAATGCTGCCTGGGACCTTGAACTTGCAAGCCAAAAGAAGGCCAGTTGGAGCATACTGCTTCTTGAGAATGATTCATACTATTGTTACTCTTAAAAATCATTTATCCATCTGCAACTAATGTTATCCTTGGAATATGCAAATCCATTAAATCAGAAACAACAACTTCCACTTCACTGTATACCTCACTTGCTCGTGAATACCTCACATTCCTGCTAAATTATGCCAAATTGTATGTGGGCTTGTGTGAGCATCCATCTTTTCAGATCTCCCCATTCCACTTTCACTGTTGATGAAGTCTCCTGTGATCTAATTTTATTTAAAAAAAAATATTAAATAATCATAATTTATATGCTAGTTTAATCTGCTTGGAACAGTAATAGAATAGAAGAGATAATGATGAGACACAGATATTACTCAAAGTATATTGCACGTACATCTTCCTGAAATTAATCCAAAGAGTTCTCAGAGCATTTGAAAAGTGAATAGCTTACTGGGGGCTCAGACATACTAAGATTTCTATATGTGCTTAAATTTAGTATGGGAGAAATTAGTTTGAAACTTAAGAAACTAAACATTGGTGTAGTGTACAAAGAATTGCCCAACATTGATGATTATCCAAACTACAAACACATAGGTTCTTAAATTCCCATTTTATTGTAATGGAAATTGGATACCAAAATCAGAAAAATCTTGTGCATATTATAAAGCTGCTTAAAAGTAAAACATAGTGACATATAATAAGATGCCTACTCTAGTCTACTGTGTTCCTTGTTGTTCTGTGTAGGAAGATATCCTTGTACAGAGACCAAACACCATCACAAAAGTGCCTTGTCAATTCCAAATACAGTGAGTATTGAATATAATCTTCCTAACAGAGAAGATAGAAGCTGATGAACTATCTTTTGTCTTAACTACCATGCAAAATTATTGTTTAAATAGGCTTAGCACTAGAAAAGCAATTCCCCTCTCCCCCCCAATGTTTTTTTTTTAAATAGTTTGTGCATTTTAAGAATAGATTATGTTTTAAAAATACTTTTCGTTGTAAAGCACTTTATACCACATTTCAGTGTGGTTTCTAGAAACAAACAAATAAATAAAATGGAGGGGGGAGTAACGGGCTAGCTACTGCACTAATAGGCATTAACACTGATAGAAATCGGATATGCAGGAATTTATTTGTACTGTTCAATGAAGTTGAGTCCAAGAACATCTGCAGAGATTTTAGCTTCATCTAAGGTTTTCAGAAGAAGAAGAAAAAAATGCTAAAAAAATAGCATCCTCTACTCTACTATTTAACAATAGTCCATAAAACAGAAAGCAGAACAGCAACATCTTATCTCTTGGAACATATGAAGAGCATTGGCAATGTTTGTCTTAGTGATGACTTGCATTGCTTCCTATTCAGACACTTTTCACTGGAGCTCAAAGGCACATACTGTTTGCCACTTACTGGAAAATTAGACTGGATGAAGTCCAGAATCAATTTTGTTTCTCAATGTAAAAGTGCAATAGAATAGATACAGTGATAAAGACCTTAAAGCATATGTTATTTGTTTTAGAACATCTTTGCTGCAATGAAATACCTAACTAAAATATTACTAGTAATATTTAGAGTTTACCCACAGAGCAGAACTGTCTAGTTTTCTTAATATTCTTCATTATTAAAAGTTTTTAAAAAAAAAAAAAAAAGAAAACAAAGAATTGCAGATAGTTAATGCAGTAACTAAACTTCTAATCTTTCAGTCCTCTTATTTATGCAGCTGATATTTCCATAATATCTCAAGTATGATAGTTTTTCTTTGTTATTATTAAGGAAGCACAGCTAGTCTTTATCAAAACAGAGTCATACAGTTAAGAAACAGAGATGCAAAAGAAAATAACAAATTGAGCTGGAAAGAATCTGGATATGTCTAGCTTCAACCTAACATAGATGACTAAATTACAAGGCAGAGATCGTGTTTTTGTGCTAGGAGGCTACCTTTCCAGCACTCACACCAGAATCAACAAGGATTTTCAGCAGATGAGGCAACCTGGAGGTGACAGTGCTACTCAATGTGAAGAGTAGTCCTTGGTATCAGAATGATATCAGAAGTCTGATTGCAGATGCAGATTTGGGAAAAAGTACCTCCTGAAATGTAGTGCTGCCTAAGCAGAGTATCAGCTTTCTGAGCCATGTGAGGATATTAACCTAAATACTGACAGGCAGGTTTCCTTTTAATTTTTTTTTTTTTAATTATTTGTCCAGATTTCCCAGTGCAATTCACATTTCTTAAGAAATGAATTAACAGGATTTCCTGGCGTGTGCTTTTTTGTTCATTTTTTTTTTCCCTGGAGGGATGAAACATCCTCACAGCTTCCATGTCAGGAAATTAATATATACTTGTCCTTCATTTCTTACATTTTTCAGAAGATTTTAAGTTGCTAATATTTTTTTTTTATACAAACCCAAAATATGTTGATAGAAAAGAATGACAAAAGTAGTTAGCTCCCTTGCAGTAACAAGATGTTTCCAAAGTGGATTAGTGAATTTGTAGTGGATCTTATTGCTGCAGTGAAACTTTATGCACTGTATTAATTGGGAATGTTTTCCACACTGCTCGGGTAATCAATTTCCAGTCCTGGGCAACAGACCAAAATCTGCTAAGGACCAGAGTCCAATGGTCTTGGCCAGAGCCATTTATCTTTTTTCACACAAATAAGATCTGCATCCATTAGTAAGAAGAAGCAGGAAATAGGTAGAAACTGCCCTAATAAAGTTAGTATTCAAAAGACATGAAAAGCTATTCATAAATGAAAAAAACACTGAGCCTGGTGATCCTGAATTTCTATTTTATCTAGCAATTCTGACCAGAAAAGTAAAAATTCAGGTGGACTTCTACAAGCAGCCTAAAGGAATTAGACACCCACTTCCAGTGACTTTCTGCTTTCAAAAACTACATATTTGATTTTAATTAGCCAGTTAGTACTAACAGTAATAAGGGGCAGAAAAACATGGGTGCATCAAACTCTGTATTTCTCCTTCCCACTCCTCTTCACTGGCTGTCCATCTTGTTGCTGGGATACAAAATTTGTCTATCCACTGCAAAATCATGAAGTACTCAGCATTTTCAGGTTAAGAAAAGGCCTCACAGCCAAGCCAAATAACTGAAACCTGAGTAGAATTAAAACAGATGTCCTCACTTCTGATTGAGAATAATTCAGCCTGTCAAAAATGGCTATGAAAGAGTACAGAAAGTCTGCTAACTAACATATTCCTTTCTTTCATTAAAGCATCTGTATGTTTTAGTGGGGCATCCATATAAAATCTATGTCTTTAAAAAATGTATATAAAGGGCACAATTGATTTGATTTTTGTGTATAGCGTTAAAAATAGAGCCAGCTTCCAGGTGGGCTAAAAGCATGAGATATAAGCATATCACATTTACTGTCAGTTCAAGTGAATATTATAGGTTGAGGTGATTTTTCTCTGTGTTTTCAAAAGTATCTAAAACATCAAACTTCAACTTAAATGGAAGTCATTTAATTCAGTGCAAGCTTACCTGCCTCGTGAGAAGCTGGGTCAAGCAACTTCAGAGCACAATTCCTGTGGAAAGTTATTATAAAAATCCCTCTTTCCCCTCTTGAGATTTATTCAAATTTATTATTATAAATGTATGAGTTTAGACACACAAATAAAAATTTATATATTACTAATAAAAATACACAATTAAAAGAATGCATATACACATGAAGTTTGCCGCCTTCTACTTATTTGCATTAGTTATGCATATTCCTCTCCCAACTGGGAATATAAAAAAAAAGAACACATATTTCTGCCTGAGGATCCTAGTGTCAATATATTAAATGAAGATCTAAGGCGCACACATTTTTTCAAAGGTGCTCTCAGAACTTCCTGAAATGTGTGTTCGCATATAATTTTGCAACTTACAATGATGGGTACAGTAAACCCCATAGAAGGAAGGAAAGCATATCTTTTGGCCTATATACTACCTCCCTTTCAAAAGAATACTATGAAAATAGGCAAAGTGTGCATGTGGGAATTCTACACTCCAGTTAAAATATCAGAGTGTTTTGATTGCAGTGTTGCAAACAGAACAAAGAATGGAAACTGATGTCATTCTTCCTAATTATTCAAGAAATTTAACATAAAATAAAATGAAGAGTCCAGAAAGTGTTTTCCTTTGAGTAAGGTGGAAAGTAAGAATGAAGAGGGGTGTTCTATAGGGGCACTCTCCTACTGCTAGTTCTGTATGAGGAGAATTAAAAAAAAATAAATCACATTGTTACCAAAAAATAGGGGTTTTTTTTTCAATCAAATTGAAAATACCCGCCTATGTTCCTCTTTGCTGAAAGGCTTTTTAGAACCATCTCTGTCTTCTTTGGTAGAACTGAGATTGGCTCCAGCATCCAAATATAAATGGACATGTGAGGGCCATGTTTCAGAATGGAACAGCTGGTCACAGAGTTTATTTGTCCCCCTTGAAAGTGGAAAGCTGTCATCCTAATAACACCTTTCAATGATAATTATTGGTGTTAACATTCAGTTTCTGTCATGCCAACTCTTCATCCTACCACACCGTCTTCGGTCTTGGGGAAAAAAACACTCCAGGCAGGGTTACAAATAGGGTTATTTAGGACAAACAAAATAAATTCCTACACTGGATGAGATAAAAATATACCAACTAAAAATATATTGCTACTTAGCTTTCTTTAGACTGGGGAGAATAACGGTCTTGACTTGGAAATGTTAAGGACAGGATATGATAGTATAGGGTCATTTCTTGGTAGGCCATCTTGAAAACAGCCTACAAAGATGACTAAATCATAGACTCATAGAATGGTTTAGGTTGGAAGGGACCTTAAAGATCATCTGGTTCCAACGCCCCTGCCATGGGCAGGGACGCCTTCCACTAGAGCAGGTTGCTCAAAGCCCCATCCAACCTGGCCTTGAACACTTCCAGGCATGGGGCATCCACAGGTTCCCTGGGCAACCTGTTCCAGTGTCTCACCAGCCCCACAGTAAAAAATGTCTTCCTAATAGCAAATCTAAATCTACCCTCTTCCAGTCTGAAGACATTACCCCTTGTCCTATCACTACATG
>NW_009648441.1:4115007-4124716 GCF_000708025.1 Charadrius vociferus
CTTTTGATGCAGCCCAGGATGCAGTTGGCCTTCTGGGCAGAGAGCGCACATTTCTGTGTCATGTTGAGCTTCTCATCAACCAACACTCCCAAGTCCTTCTTCTCAGGGCTGTCCCCAATCCATTCTCTGCCCAGCTTGTATTTGTACTTGGGATTGCCATGACCCACATGCAGGACCTTGCACTTGGTCTTCTTGAACTTCATGAGATTCGCACAGGCCCACCATTGAAGCCTGTCCGTGTCCTTCTGTATGGCATCTCTTTCCTCCAGCGTGTTGACTGCTCCACACAGCTTGGTGTCATCGGCAAATCTCCTGAGGGTGCACTCAATCCCAACATCCGTGTCACCAACAAAGACATTAAACAACACTGGTCCCAACACCAACCCCTGAGGAGCGCCACTCATCGTTGCTCACCACTTGGACATCAAGCCGTGGACCAGAACTCTTTGACTGCAACTGTTCAGCCAGTTCCTTATCTACTGAGTGATCCACCCATCAAACCCATGTCTTCCAGTCTAGAGACCAGGATGTCATGTGGGACAGTGTCAAATGCTTTGCGTAAGTCCAGGTAGAAGACATCTGTTGCTCTCCCCTTATCCACCAATGCTATAATGCTGTTGTAGAAGGCCACCAAATTTGTCAGGCATGACTTGCCCTTGGTGAAACCATGTTGGCTGTCGTCAACCACCTCCTTATTTCCCATGTGCCTTAGCAGAGTTTCCAAGAGGATCTGCTCCATGATGTTGCCAGGCACAGAGGTGGGACTGATTGGCCTCTTACCTTAGATGAAACAACTCAAAAGCAGATGGAATAGGGTGGAAGATATTCTACTGTTGTCCCAAGATTGCAGCATAATGAGTTTTTTTAAGATGTTTTGTTCATCTCGTCAGTATTTGTGCATGCGTATAATACACTTACCACAAATGAATATTTAACTACCTTAATAAATGTGCCCTTACTCTTACTTAATCTTTCAAAGTTTATTCATCTTTAAAATATATCTATATCAGGAAACATCTTTTTGTACTTCTCTCAGCTTTTCCTGAATAATAATTGTGTTATATAAGGTAGCATAAAAATACATTTGAAGTCTCATCATATTGTCCTGAAAAATCTTTATTAGACAATCAGAGCTGGATTGTCCTCTGTCTCCTTTGTCTGAATAAATCTGTGTAAGTTTTCTCCTATTGACTGATTACGTTGCTACAACACTGAATGAAACAAACGATCTTGCTAAGGTTATTTATAATTGTAGAACTGCATAAATGTTATGCTGCTGTGATTTTATGGGCTTCTTATTCTGTGGCGCCTGCAGTTAGTAGAAACAGCACATTTCAACATAACAGCTAACTTGCTATCTGTGGAACATTGTGGGGCTTGGGTTTTGCTTCATTTTGTTTGTTTGTGGTTTCTGCTGTTGGTTTGAGGGAGTGTGCTTGTTGGGGAAAAGTTGGCCCTTGAGGCTGCCAAAGTACATTTCCTTAATACGTGTTTTATAGCGGTTCCATTTCCTTTTCACTTACAATTTTATTTGGCTTTTTAAGCTATGCTAAGTGCTTGGCCTATTCTCTTCATTTGTTTCCTAATGGCAGCTGGCATAAGATTTAGGAAAGCCAACCTAAGTGGTCTAGATATCTGCCTAATTCAAACAAATAACTTTATTTCTCTACTTCCTTTTTCCATTGTATTATTTAATTCCTGTGGGGAATTAAGTGACTGGAATAATTAAGACTTGACTGTAAATTGTCATTTGAGTGGGACAGCAAGAAGGGAGGGCAGGATTGCAATGATTTCTCCTTTTTGTTTTGGAATCAAATCAAGTCATGCTGTATACTTATGCTACGAGTAATTTCTTGCAGTACGGAGATCAATCTACTGCATGCAATAAATTACATATCCTATCTGAGTTATTAAAGTTCAAAAGAAACGAATGTTCTATATAAATATATTGCTAAATCGCAACAGTGAAAAAAATACAGTCCTTTTCTCAGCTCAAGGTGTAGCAGCCTCATGTGCAAAAGGGAATGAAGCTCAATTCCACAGAAAACTCTGGGTCAGAGTTATTCAGTATTCAAAGATCATGAGTATCAGAGCTTCATTGTTTAATATTACTTGAAACAATATTTGCTCATTTACTAAGAAAAGGATATGTAGTGTTAAGGAGAGGTAGTAGAATTTCCTTTGTAATGTAAATGCATTTCCTCCCATTTTGTCCATCCAAAAGAAATACGCAGTTATAAGTTGGAGTTGCAAATGTGGAATAAATAATGTTCTGAAGTTATAAATATGTTAAGTGAGTTGCTTTCACATGGATGAGAAGTTGAACTGTGGTTTTAACATCCTTAATTCAGACCTCTCCTGTGTTCTGTTTATGCTTACCTTACCTTCTGCTTCAGATTACAGAAATGCAAACTTCTTGGTTTTGTGACTACTGCTGTGCTTTCCCGTTTAATTTGCATCCATCCTTTCAAACAGCTCTGAGTTATTCTAAGACAGCATCTTGGTCTGGGTCCATTTCTAGTGTTAGCATGTATTTAGTCACATTTTGTATGGATGAAATTTCTTTTAATTTTATTTTTAAATTATTCTGCAGTCTATTGGGTGTTATGGCCCTACTCCAGCAAAGCATTAAGCCACATGCTTACCTTTAACAGTGTGATTAGTCCCTTAAAGTCAGAAAAGCACTAATCAGATGTTCAGTACTAGCTCCATATTTTAAATACTTTGCCTAGCCAGAAGCGGATTACTCAGATCGCGAGCAGATTCCAAAGCAGGTCCAATTCTTGACACAGGCAAGTGGATAGCTGTCCAGGATAGGACACCGCTAAGGAGGCTGAAAAATTCTTCTTCAGTTATTCTAGAGATCTGGGAAGTTGTGCTTGGTGCTACTGCCACTTGCAGATGGGATGCACGGAGCAGGTAGTGGTCTTTCCCATACATGCAGCCAAAGCACCCGGCTTTTGCCTCCTGCCAGCTGGAGCCAGGGGGCTCTCCCCAGGGCTCCCCATTCATCTTACTTATTCAGTTGAATCCCATTTGAAAGTAAGCCAAGTTTAACAGAAACAAGATATACATTTTGAACATAAGAGTGTTGATACATGGAGCTAGATCCAGAAAACTGACTTAATCCACAATCTTCTTTAATCCAAGTAGCAAACTGAAGTGCTAAACTAGTACCAGCTCCCTCCATAACCCTAGCCCTGACTTGACAGACTAAAGCATTTTTCCTGCCCTGCTCATGGGTAGTGGAGAGATTCAAACGTCTTTTCCACCAAAAAGTTTGTCTACACAGCAAACTCCTCTGACCTGAGACAGTGAACTTGGAGCAGGTTTTGGAGTGGCCAAGGCACAGACTTGTAGCAGTGGGAAGAGTTTGTCTCTGCCTGTGGAGAAGATGAAAGTTATACTATAGAAGTACTGCCTCCAATATAAGGTGCTGTAAACAATGTTTCAGTGGTTCCAACAAAGTAATTCACAAGTTCAAACACCAAACACCTACTGCTGCTTCAAGTATGACAAACCATGTATGGTACCAAAGACAGCCCAGCTGCTGGGAAGTGAGCTCTGTGAAATGTGACCTGAGGTCTGGTTTCCTGAATCCACAATGGGTAAGGAGAGGTAGAGTTTAGCTTTTGCATCCAGCCAATGCAAGTTGGCTGGATGAGGATGGCATTTACGGCTTTCTACAGCTGTACTGGACAACTTTGAGATCAAAAGAGACAAAAAGCTACAGAATGTCAGAAAGGCGTTTCTTGTCCAATACGTCCCTTGTCTGAAGAACAGGCCAAACAACCTTTATTTCCCTAAACAATGGTTAAACAGCCTCTCTTTCAAACTCAGGAAAACTCTCTTTCTCTTTACTACTACTCTTACCAAAGCATCTAACTTTCTGTTGTCCATTATGCACTTCCCTGAGAGCTCAAAATAGTGCTGAGCCCACAATTCTTGACATATTAACTGAAAGAACATTGAGTTTTTGGGTGCTGGTTTTGTTTTTACTGCTAATATTGCCTCTCTGCATGGCCCTGGAAAACTGATCTGGGTTTTGAAATGTTGAAAGTGGTCATGGCTGAGATGAATTAGTCAAAAGAGGACAGGAGAAGCAATCAATAACACATGATGAATACAATTTATCACGCTGCTACCTCCACAGTGAAGTTGGGATGCAATTGCATGTATCAAGACACATATCACATTCCTCCTTTCAGCTTACTTTCTCCCTATGCAGCACTTTTTGGATTCTTTTTCTGTTGCTATTTCTCATATCATGATTGAGATTATTATTAATAATTGATTTTTTTCCTCCCTTAAGCATGCATCTGTCAGGCTTCAGGGCCAAAACGTTCATTTAAATAGTTCCCTGAAAATTAAACAATCCTTTGTCACCTATTACTAGCCATCCTAATATGCATTCCTCATGCCAAACTGAATTTCCCCCCCATGCCTAGTAATTGTCAAAATCTGTGTCATCACCAAACTAAATATTTTGGTAAAAAAAAAAAAAAAGAATAGCCTTGTACCTCCAGAAATCCCTTGCATAGCTACTTTACATATATATGTGCCATATATGTTTTCCAACAGCACAATTGACTTTGAGAAGTGGGAGCAGGGCTAGTAGGTAATGCCAGTCTGTAAAAAGATGGACAGGGTAAAATTCTCATCCAGTAAGTCCAGACAAGCATCTGATCCCTAATTTACATGTTTTGTATATCATTAGGAAGGTTCTTTTGTGATTTGAATTTCTAAAAGTTTACATGAAAAATACAATATGTTCAATTTAAATTTTACTGAGCTGTCTCATTGTTACTTCTCAGCTTCTGTTCCACAAACCACCTTTGAAATAAATTTCTTAAATTATTATGAAAGACGGAGTGTGATTCAAGTGAATATTACTGTTGCTATTTAATCCCTTTCTGTGGATTTCGTTTTTATATACCCATAAAAAGTGTCCTGTTTATATTACTCTAGGCATAGTCTTTTAAAATATCTTGGCTTACTGTTGGCAAGGGAACATTATAGTGTGGATAATGATGGGATAATAACTTTGATTTTGAACTTCTATTACTTAAAAATTTGCAGCATTCCCTGAACAGGATGTACACTGGGGCTTGTTAGCTCTGTAATTGCAATCCTTACCTTAAAGGCATTTTTGTTTGCCCAGCATCCAAATGGACAGTCCAGGGAATTGAAGTCTGAAGATGTATTGTTCATTCTTTTGATTATTCTCAGACAGGCCGGATTCAGCAAGGATCTCAGAGGCTCCTTATCCAAAAGCTTTCAAGAGGACTTTCCTAGAGGCCAGCTAATTCATGTTCAGGGTTCATATCTCAAATTCGCACCTTCAGAACAAATAGGCAGCTAACGCAACTCCATTGTGCTGGAGTCTAATTACAGACGGCTCTACATAACAGAATAAGGAATCTGCCAGTCCAAGTGAACCCAATGGAATCAGCACAGTTCAGCTATGCTGATACATCTAAATATAGCCACACGTAATCTTGCTTATGCCAGCCATGATGACAAAGTGAGTTTCACATTGCATCATACTTCTTTATTTCAATAGCATTCTGTACCGATTTAACATTAGCTGCACATATAATTCCACCCAGAAAGACATCATTAACTGTTCATACATACCTATGTCTGGTTTTGTTAATCCTGTTTTATTGGAAACATATTTTTAAAACTGGGATGAAAAACAATTTCAAATTACCTGGTGACATCTTGTGTGCCCTCTGTTATTCCTGGCATATATGGCAAGGATTCTTCAGTTCTTCTTGGTGAGAAATTTCTATCAGACTACCTCATTTGTCCTGATGCACTTAACGGAACATTTTGCCTATTTTTAGCTGTTAAACAGCCTATGCATATATCACCTCGTGCTGAGATTTTGTATTCTTTAGAGGCTAATACATATTTGGACTAGGTCAGTTCTACGAGTTCTTTAAGAAGCCCCTCTCTGCCGGAGAAATGGTTTTGGAGATACGGTAGGTGGCACTCTTTCCCCTGAGTCAGGAATGACTTGTTTCTAACAGCAGAGGAAAAACTTGTTAATAAACAATATGCAGGAATAAAACCTTAGCTTCTCTATAATCACAGAAAAAGCATTGAAGTATATATTAATGCACCGTATTCTGCTCATTATTAAAACACACTTCATACAGAAAAAAAAATATGCAATGGCAGTAAGTAGGCAGCTGCAATGTTCTGATACTCAGAAATATTGAGGTAGAACAGATCCCTTCAAGACTTTGCATATCTGTGATGAATGGGTAACATTACCTCCGCACTGGTCCTGAGAATAGAAAACACTGTGGGAGTACTGCAGATACTGAGGTAATAATATCTCTTTACAGAAAATCTCTATTTTAGCTTTTATAGAGCACCTCCCAGTAAAGGTATACCTCAAGGACAGTGGTACTGAAGATACAGATTTCCAGGAGGTATATCATAGACTGTTGCGGTCTGGCACAGTGGATGTAGAAGGGGAGATGTACACTTAGGCAGAAGAAAGGTCTTAGGAGTAGTTTCCTGCATCTGCACTGTTAAGCAGGGCTCTTCAGTCCTGTCTTTAGTGACTTCTTCCATTCACAAGGTGATATAAAGCTCATCGCCACAGGGCACTTGATGTGCTAACCTTGGAGAAACGGCTGTTTATGCATTCTTTCAACATACACATATAGAAATAACAATATTCAGCAGTCTGGTTGAACAGGGCCAGATCAACTAACGAGGATGACCATGGGGTTTCACTATTTTTCTTCTTCTGTTGACCAAATGCAATGGTAACTCCCATACTGATGTTGTTCCTCAGTTTGGTCATGAGACATGCATAAGACCTTACTGTCTCTTTTGTGCTTAAAAATACACATGGCATAAATGTTATTATTACAAAGAAGAATGTTTCAAGGATTTTTACTGAGCCTCATGTGGAAACAGTTCTGAACAACATCATTAAATCATCAGGCAAAATCTGTATCATTAAGGATGCACTTGAACCTAGGTCTCTAATTTTTATTGAGAATAGCTGATATGTTTATATACCAGAGAGAAAACTGGCTTTAGATAGAGGAATAGAGAAACCAGGAAATGAGAAGAGTAAGCAGGAAGGAGAAGGGGATGGAAGAAAGATTGAGACAGAAATAGGAAAAAGATTAAATACATACAAAAAGAGATTAAATAGCCAGCACTCTTTTTGCCTGAAAAGGTTAGGAGTTAAAGGAGATTTGTCAGAGATGCTCTGAATTTGAAGCTATACAATAGGAACGTATTAGCCCTTCTTTCTAACCCATAGCATGTGGCAACAGTTAATTAAATTAAGGGCAATAAAGTTAGAAGGAATGAAAGGATAAGTCTTCTTTACACAGTGCATAATCAATTTGTGGCATTCACAACCACTGCAGGTCATGTAGGCAGACATTGTGGTTGGATAATTTTATGACTAGCAATAACATTTGCAGCTCTGTCAACTTAGACAGTGATAGGAAGATAATCAAAGAGACTCTTGGAAGAACACTGCCCCAAGAACTCAAAGGTCTGCTATATTATGAAGGACTCAGCATCAGCTCCAAATGTCACATCATTTATCAGTGTGGGAGTGCATAACATGCAGAGAATTAAAAGCTATTACAACCCATTTCTAATACTCAGTAAATAAATGGTCAAGGAACAGATAAACATCCGCTCTCTTCTTGATCAGCAGCCTTCCAAATTATGCTAAGTAAGTTTCCCCAAATAGTACTCTCCTTCCTCTCTCCCTGCAAATGTCAGTGTGCCATTGGGGCCTGATTCTCTCCCTGGGGCTCTGCTGTTGGATTAGATATCATGAGATGCATGAAAAAGCAAATTTAGAGTGCTTTTTTTGTTAGATTTCTGGTTTTCAAGATTTTTTTTCAAGATTTTTTCAAGGTTGAACCCTACAACCAAGAAGGAAAAAAACTGCTTCTGTTCCCCATCACTGTTAATACTTTGTGACATCCCCATGGGAAAACCCATGGGAAACTACAAACAAAAACATCAACAGCTGGGATTTTCATTATAAAATTTACCATGGGTAGACCACAGTTTATCCCTGTTCAGCTCCAAAAAAGACTGAAGAGGAGAGGTTTCCATAATCTTTTATGCACTTTTTTTCACTGTTTAGTCAGTATGAAATGAAGAATCTGAAATCTATGAATCTCGAAAAAACCTCCACATATTTTATGTTAAATAACATATGCCAATGTGAATATGAAAACCAATCTCTGTTTAAAAAAAAAAAATTAGTAAAGAAAAGTATTCAAAGTGTGATTACATATACTCAAAACTGTGAGAAAGCAGATAAAAAGGTAATGTACATGAGGCAGGAAGGCTCAGAGAATAAGATGTGAAAGATATTCTGATCTCTTTGTGCGTATTCAGCCTAGTGATTTCTGCGTACTGTAATGGTCATCCATTCAAAAGGGGGTTCCCAGGCCCAAATCTTGATTCATATAGATAACAAGAGAAAGAAGAGAAAATACATCTTTTTCTAGAGAAGAATGAGGGACATATTTGTTTACATGTTATCGAGACAACAGCATTTAAAACATTAAAATAAAAATGAAATTAGAGATAATTCTGACCAGGCTTTTACGTAAAGGTTGCTGCCAATTATTGGTTTATTTGCTACCACTGATCTCAAAAGGCACCATTTTCTCAAGTTCTGCTGAATACGAGGTGGCAGAGCATGGATCAGCTTGCCCAATAACTTACCTACCAATTGGCAATTCTAGTGAGACATGTTAATGTCACCTTAGGCAGCTTTATACCATTTTGCTTGGACTTTGAACATAAAATCAGATTTCCTGTCTCAAACAGACGCAGATTTTGCATAAGTAAGTGTCCCTTTTTGAATGTGATTTTGCTTTAAAATCCTTGGTCTTACAGACCTGACATCCACACAAACTCTGAATGCGAAAGCACCAGAGGAAAATATCTACTTTTAAAATGTGACATCTCAAGGTCTCCTCACAACTGGTGTTAAAAGACTTGTAATGGAACCACCTAGTTCATGGCAAAGTTGAAGAGAATATGGAGAGATCTTGAATTTCATGTATTTATGAAGTATGAACTGCTTTTAAATGCTGAATATTCTGCGTATGTACATTTAGACATCTTAAAAATGGATAAACAGGAATTCATCTTTTTACTTAGTTCAGGTGGGTATCTATTTTCCTATCAGATTGTGTGGCTGAAAGACAAGCAACACAGAAAATCAATTCAAACTGCAGTTTAAAATAAAGCAAATAATTTCTGATTTTTTACAACACCTGTATTTCATCAGTTTATTTTGTGAAAGAGACATGAATTGATATAAACCACTGTGATAGTCTTTGAAATACATTTTTTAGTTGAAACTGCTCTAATTTCAGTCTGTGCTTTGACATTTGCATTCTATTTCCATCACGTTTGCTGTGAAAAATCCACGTTGACAAGCAACAGAACAGGTAGCTCTACACAGACAATTCAGCCTGAATCCTAGGGTATTCACATGCATGTTCATGTGTACAAACTACCAAATTGTCCTTGATTTAAAGCTAATGTTGGCAGAAAGTACTTCATACATAGCCTATAACTACATTTGCATGACCACAAATTTCACAGAGAACAGGTATCAATCATAACCTCACTCAGGATTTAGTAAACATATGTTCAGGTTGATACTCTAAAAGGTAAAATCCTTGCTACA
>NW_009648441.1:4124747-4134770 GCF_000708025.1 Charadrius vociferus
TTTCAGTTTTTTTTTTAAATGTTTAATTACTTTTAGCATTATTGGTAAAACAGCAAGGTGCATATTGGAATGTGCCTTCTCTGTATGTGCAGGTCCTAGAGCCTTACTGCACAATTGGCCTCATGTCTTACTATTTCTGATGTAATATTGGCTAATCATTGGCCTCAGTCCTCAGTGCTTCCAAGCTATTCCTTTTCTTCTCTCTCAGCACTTACAGAAGCTCCTGACTTGTATTTAAGTGGCATTTTGACTTTGTTCTGTCTTTCAGAAGTGCTTTTGCATTCCAAGCTACCACATCAGTTCAAACTACTTTCCATTGCATCATACTTTAACTGCACATCCTCACTTATGACTTGCCAGGTACACATGTTATAAATAAAATGGATAGTTAAAATAAGATTAAGAGCAGTGTTATCTTCCCACCAGAAAATTTCTGATCACGTGTGTCTGTCCAAGCAGAAAGAGAAAAGTAGCAGGGTGATGGTGTAATAAATCAGGAGTCTGGCCACTGAGCAATCAGAAGTGGGAGACTGCCTTCCCATTGCTATGTCTAGTAAAGTCAGGCTGTCAGAGCTAGGATGACTATTTGGAAAAATTTTGGGTGGTTCTTGAATGCCACCAAGGTCTAACTCAGTAGAGCACTTAGGCAGCTGCTTGTCTTTAAACATGGCACACTCAGGTGTCTTGGAGCTTAAATATCTAATGGTAACAAAAGGGCCAAACAGCTTCCCTGGTAGGTAACAGTACATGTTTTCTGCTTGCAATTCAAGCATCTACAGTGAAAGACTAGACTCCAAAACATCTACCAGAGAGACATATGGGAAACAGATTCAATTTTTTATTGTATTAGACAAGTGGTCCCACTGAGATTTCATGTGAATTTTCATGTATTATTTAAACGTAGCAAACTGAGAGCCCAGAGGAAACAGAAAAAAAAATTCTGAATAAAGTGGAAGATGTGTGCTTGGAAGACACAGGCTCAATTCCCAGGGCTGCCACAACGCGTGACTTTTAGGCTTTGGGGGAAAAAATAGCCACCCAAAACCCTTAACATTTTCATTTTGCAGTCTGGCTTGGTTGTAGTTCCAGTGTCAGCATGTGTAGGGAGTAAGGATCTGTCCTTCTCTTTCTCCCTTCCTCCCCCCATGATGGTGCAGCAAGTGGAGAGGCTCATAGTGAAGGGTAAACCAGAAAACTGTACGATCTCTGGTGCTATCTTTTCTCTGGCTTCCAACATACATCACTAAAGCTGTACGAAATTTAGCACAACAGCACAGATTCAGCAGTTCTTGGTATTACAGCGGAAACAGAAGACTTTCTTAATGGATTTGGGTGGGAAAATAAAGCTCTGTTTGCTTTGGTGCCCTTTCTACTCTCCCAATAAATTCAAGCCTGACCATAAAGGCAGAAAAATATTACACATTTAACAAAATAATCTCACAATTTCTTTGAGAGCTACAGAGGAAAAAAGGATCCATAGATGTGGAGATGTAAATTTTTTTAAGGTGCAGTAAAAGCTATTGCTGCCTTTGTATAAATACTGACTGGAGACACGGAGCAGTACAAAACACAGAAGATAAGTATGCACTCTATTTTCTTTCTCGCATGCTATTTCATAGCATTGTTTTCTATAGAATTACTTCAGAGAGTGAAAGCACCTGCGTTTTTTCATTTAAAAAATTGCAACTTGGTGCTAGAGGGCTATCTGTTCACCTGTTATGAACTCATCAACATTTAATAATATGCATCATTTATATGAAAGAGTGGATTGAAATCTATCATTTACGTGGTGGTTTATTCATAGGAGAATGCATTTGACTCTGTAAACAGGTATCATAGTTGGTTCCCTCGCTTTGTATTATTTACATAGAAGTCTCAAGATCGCTAGTCCTTGTCCTCGTGGGGGACTTCAACTTACCAGTTATCTGCTGGGAATTTAATACAGCAGAGAGGGAAAAGTTTAGGAGGTTCCTCGAGTGTGTTGAGGATAACTCCCTGACACAGCTGATGAGGGAGCCGTCTAGGGAATGTGCCCTGCTGGACCTGTTGTTTGTAAAGAAAGAAGAACTTGGGAGGGGTGTGAAGGTTGGAAGCCGTCTTGGGCATAGTGATCATGAAATGACAGAGTTTTTGATTCTGGGAGAAGCAAGGAGGGGGGTCAGCAGAACTGCTACCTTAGACTTCTGGAAGGCAGACTTTGGTCTTTTCAGGAGCCTGGTTGACAAAGTCCCTTGGGAGGCAGTCCTGAAGTGCAAAAGAGTCCAGGAAGACTGGATGTTCTTCAAGAAGGAAGCCTTAAAGGCGCAGGCACAGGCTGTACCTATGTGCCAAAAAACTAGTCATCGGGGAAAAAGACCAGCCTGGCTGAACAGAGAGCTATGGTTGTAACTCAAGAAAAAAGGAGAACTTATGGCCTTTGGAAGAAGGGGCAGGCCACTCAAAAGGACTACCAAGATGTTGTGAGGGCCTGTATCAGGAATAGTGTGGGCAGCAGGACTAGAGAAATGTTTGTCTCCTTGTACTAAGCAGTGGTAAGGCCCCGCCTCAAATTCTGTGTTCAGTTTTGAGCCCTTCACTACAAGAAAGATATTGAGGTGCTGGAGCACATCCAGAGAAGGGCAACAAAGCTGGTGAGGGGTCTAGAGAACAAGTCTTATGAGGAGTGGCTGAGGGAACTGGGGTTGTTTAGCCTGGAGAAAAGGAGGCTGAGGGGAGACCTTATTGCTCTCTATAACTACCTGAAAGGAGGTTGTAGCGAGGTGGGGGTCAGTCTTTCCTCCCAGGTAATAAGTGATATGACAAAAGGAAATGGCCTCAAGTTACACCAAGGGAGGTTTAGATTGGATATTAAGAAAAATTTCTTCACCGAAAGGGTCATCAAGCATTTGAACAAGCTGCCTAGGAAAGTGGTGGAATCACCATCCCCGGAGGTATTTAAAAGACACGTGGACATAGTGCTTAGGGACATGGTTTGGCAGTGGTTTTGGCAGTGTTACATTGATGGTTGGAGATGATGATCTTCAAGGTCCCTTCCTACCTAGACAATTCTATGATTCTGTGATTCTATGATTTAATTAATAAATGAAACCAAAGAAAGTACATTTGGAAAAAGCCCAACTAAGTTTTGGAACTCTTTACAATGCGATATGGTGAGGGCTAACCAGATCAGGAGATTAAAAACAACAAAAGTGATAAATTCATGAAGACTAGGTCAGTAGCAGATGCTAAGAGTAGCATAGATGCAATCCAGGTCAGAAATCCCTGAACAACTGGAAGCTGGGAGAACACACCAGAGACAGCCACCCACACACAGCACTGCCACTCCAGGCAGTAGCCAAAGACAGACACTTTGGCTAAACCAAGGGAATGGCAGCTCTTACGTATTTTAGGAACAAACAGTACAAAAGGAGGGAGCACAACTTTATGCCTTGTGAAATCCCAGCACAGAGAAACTTTAAGCCAGCATCAAGGCGTCACCAAGCCCTCACTAACATGACTTCATACTCTCATGCAGACAGCAGGAACAGATACAGGGTGTCCTCACTGCTCTGCCATTTATTGATCTTCAGCTGTCAAGAATCCCTGAGAACTATCACTGACTCGAGTCAGAGCAGCTCTTAGGCTTCTTTAGTCTTAACCGGAATCAGGATCTAAGCCCAGTGCGATAAAATCACCAACTCCCTGGCTACCCTGCCTCTCATTTTCCAAGTATGAACTTTGACCTCTTGCATTTCCACAGCGTACCTTGTGTTGCAGGTCAACTTCGAAGGTTGTAGACTTTACCTCACCTGCTGACCTTGCCACCAAAGTTTTGTGCTGAAACACAGCAGCAGGCCTTTCAAATGCCTACTCCTTCTATAAGAAAATAGCCATTCTAAAAATAGAGTACTAAGTCCTAGTGCTGAGCAAAAGCTGCTAAGTCAGAGAAAGAAAAAGTCACCTAGGTAAAAAATCTGGTGTCAGTGGAAGAATAAATAAATAAGTGGGAAGCTAGGAAAGCATTAGTCATGCCAATGGCTGTGTTGGACCCAATGTTATGTTTTTTCTGGAATCATTTTATCTATGCTAAAAATCAGCAGTTAATATGTTACAACAAGGCAATGTTTGTATTTGTATGTTTTGTATTTAAATGTACAGAAGATATTTACACAGTGTTAGTTTCTTACCCAAATATTTAAGAAGTGGGAAGATTATGTTTATATGTGTGTGATTCTATGCCTGTGTCTATACACATTTCACCTCTCCTGCTCTCTCTAGGGCCAAATTCTCCTTCTAGTCACATCACGGTAAACCCAGAGTAATTTGATAGCCATTGGCATGCTTCCTTATAGACTGTTCTAAGGTAACCCAGAGAATTACAGGGAAAGCAAAAGAGACAAATGTGACTTTAACATCATCTTAACTTCTAAACTGCTTCTTGTTTATGACATGATATAATGTAGGACTGCAAAAAGTTTTCCAGCCCACCAAGAAGGGCTCCCAGTTGCCAGCACTGTAGATCAAGCGATGACTGAGTTAGTGTTACAGTGCTCTGACTGCACATCACTTGTAAGGACTGGGATGAAGAAATATGATTAGCTGCTGTAGCCAGACGCAAAGCACTGGTACCTTTATGCCATTGTCCATCTCATCTTACACCATGTGTGTTTAGTTGTTGTCCATCTCATCTTTCTGCAGCAACTGGAAGGCTGGAATGGAGCATCTGGATAGATCTGGGAATAAATCCCACTTCTTCAACCAACCCTTTGATCATGGAGGGACAGCGCTAATTTCAATGAGATAATATGTTTGTATGGTCAACTTCAATATAACACCCTGTTCAGTTCAGCTTTCTTTAGAGGGCCATGATAGATAGTCAAGTCTGATTACACAGCTGCAGTCCTTTATCTAGGCTTTTTCCTTAGTAAGTTATCCTGCCAGCTTTTCAGCAAACTTTTCCCCACATTAACGGAGGTTAGGTTAAATCTAACTACAAAGGAATAAAATCTCCCTGCCTCCAGACTTCAGGGAATACCTACACTGCTTTTTGTGCTCATTTCCTCCCTTGCTGCTTCTTCTGATCAAAAATACCACAGACCATTTTTAATTAGAGTATCCCCTTCTTTCTCTACCGAAGTTATGTCTTCATTCACTATGACAGGTCCTCTGGAAAAGCGGCTCTGAGATTATTAAGGTCAATTAGCCACCAGAGGGAGCCCACATAGCCTCGCGAGTCTAACAGGATCCCATTGTTGGAAGCAAAGCACGATAGAAACGTGACCTGCTCCTTTGTACGGTGTGCAACTATGGGGTGTATTTCAGTAAGGTTGGGGTAAGAATACACGATGTGGCACCACAGATGCTTACAACAATAGGAGAGCAAATCCAGCTGCCAAAAATAGATCTGAAAGAAAAACAACAAAGTGAAAATACCATGAATCCAGGTAAATTGGCACAGTTCTGACAACAGGACTGCTCTGATTTTTGTTAGCTAAAAGTCAGGTCTGGAAAGTGTGAATGGTTCAGTGGTCCAGAGTTTCTTCTTCTTACCAATATCAATGCATTTCAAAGCTCAGGATGAAGCCAATTAGTTAATTTTTCTTCTTGAAGAAGAGAGCAGTTGGGATGATTTCCTCAAAAGCTTAGTGATTTTTAGTAGGTAAGGACAGCCCACTCAAATATAGGCTTATTCCCCCATCTGCAGTCACAGACCAGCCTGACCTCAGGAGAAACAAATTCTTTCTAGTCCTTTGTATAACCCAGACAAGAAAAAGAGAGGCTGTGCTGGGAGATTTTGAAGGACTAGTGCAACAAGCTTTGTGACAATCCTTTCCATGCCCACACGTGCATGAGAGGCAGTCATGGCTGTGGTTTCTTTATCACTTCAAGATTAACTGTAGCTGTCCTTAAAACAGAAAATCCTTTTCTTTGTTTCAACCTCTGTCAAGGCTTATATAATAATAAAAGAACACACACATACACACACACACGTATATATACATTATATACATATATGGATATATACATATATCCATTTATGGAATACCTCTCTATCTCCTTGTTATTAACAACTACCTAACTACGGCAATGTTAGTAGTGGCAACAATTGATCTTTTCAATTCAAATTCATTTGATCCTCCTTGGGCTACATGTAAAAATGACTCACAGGCACAGCCTCCTGCTGCTTGTGACTTCTGCTTTCGTCAGTCCTCCTGCACCCCGAAACAAATGTGTGTGTGCATACAAATCTAAGCTAAAGCTAGCTTTCTTGGAAGCTTAGTTTCCGGCTAGAAGCAAGAGAGACTTTTCTCCCATTTCACGTAGAGGTTGTCTGTCAGTACTGTGAAGAGGCTAGCGATGAATCCGAACAGAATATGGAAAGCTGTGTTGTTGCAAGGCAGTGCTAAAACTGATGTGCTACACTTGGGAGCAGAGGAGCTCCAGTGTTCCCATGCATTGTTGAATAACAGGCTACTTCCCTTCTTTAGCATTACTTGAAGACAGCTCAGCTTCAGTATTTTTTTTTGCTAAAATTATCCCTTTGCTGAGGAGTGACAGATTTTGGAAGTGTCAGGGATTACATATCTGTAGTTAGAGAAGAAGAAATGTTCTCCATCAATGATACAGTCTGAGATAGCTCATAGTATAACTGCTTTTTTTTTGCGTGAGTCTAAAATAAGGCAAATTAGTGACAATTCTTTCTTTCAGAGTTTTGACTGAATCAGCAAAGCCCCATACTCAGAGTTAATCTTGTTAAAAGCATCGATTTGATTTAGAGTATTGAAGGCAGGTGGCTAGTTTTGCTGCTTTCAATAGCTCCCTGAGAAAGGGATTAATCTCTGAACAGTGGGAATACTGGTATGAGTGAGCACTGCTACTGCTGTCTGTGGAAGTCCTGTTTCTTACTGTTCTCTCTCCAGGATACACGATTTATTGCTAAAGGTACAGTTAACAAGAAAACACTTGTTCAATTTCCTCTGAAGACTTCAGAATAGTTTTTATCCAAAACAAGGAAAAATAAGAAAAGAGCTGAAAATCAACACCATGGAAAGCAGAATATTTAGTAAACACTGCTATTAAGTGTTAATATATTATGTACCAGAAAAACAAATCAGTATGCACTGCTGTTGAAATGCTACAGAAGTTAAAGCTTACAGTTGTGTTCTTTGTTTGTTGGTTGTTTTTTTTTTTAAGAAACAGAGGAAGAAAGGAAATAAAAATAGACCTCCAGTAAAATACTGTCACAAGGTGTTTCTGAGGTAGACGTGCCCAGTGAGTTTGAAGTAGTTCTTAATTGCAAAGCATACCAATCTCTAAGATGCTACTTAAATATACATAGTTTATATACGTATAATCCAGAGCACTTTTTCACAGGCAAGTGATGAGTTATGCACCCTGACCACCCATGACCACTGCAGAAGCAACCGGAAATCATCAGTGCACTTGGAAGGTTTTCAAATCAGCTCCCTGAGTCTTATATCAGAGGATGGAATCGGCTGCCCTCTGAAACTTCTTTTTTACCCTCCTGACAAAAAAGAGTGTTTAGATGATTAGCCTTCATGGTCTGAAGCAATTTATAGTGGCAAGTTAGAGATTAGTGAGTTTGGTCAGAAGAGTAGACTTGTGCCAAAGCTTTGGATACATCTAATTTGAATTGCCAAGACACTTCCACATCAAAGAGCCCCAGCTCTGCACTTCAATTGCTTTCACTAAATATTCTTTTTGACACCATCTATATTCCCACTGTCATCAAGAAATCTTTGTACCCAACTTTTCTTAAGGTAAAGGGAAGAATAAACTCAGTTGACTCTCAGCCATTCAACACAACTCTCTGTTCTTTTCTACTACTGAACGTTTACTGATATGTTTTAGATTTAATTGAAAGACTACACCTTTTGCTTTTTCAGTGATTATTTGATCGCCTATCCCATTCAGGAATAACAGGCCATGGTTAAGAATAGCAATATTTTCCTTCAGTCTTAGCTGATATATTAACATCCTCCTAAAGCCGCTATTGCTCGTTTCCTTTATTCTAATAGAATTAAACATATCATGCCTGGAGATCAATAACGGATCCTCTAAACCACCCCAAGAGGCTCTGCTGACAGATGCTATAGACCTTTCCTCTGGCTGGCCTCATCCTAATTTCTAAACTCAATTTAATCATGGATGCACTATATTTATTGTGACAATGTTCTTACTCTAAATCCTTCTTCTCCCTCTACATTCTCTTTCTACATCTTTTGTCTACTTCGCAGCATATTCTTATGTTGGAAATATATGAAGAATCAGTGTAGTAGAAGAGGAAGTTTGAATTGACTTTTCAGTCATAAAAATAAGGTTTAGGGATACTCTTTCATACTTACATTGATTTTTTTTTTTGTTTGTTTGTTTAAATATATTCAGATGTTTATATAAAATATTTCAACAACTTTGAAGAGGGATGGCACATCTCCAAGCTAAGTAACTCATCCTTCAGGGATATCTTAATGATAAAAAAATTATCTCAGTAGAGAAGGTTAATATCTTACTAATTTTCACCTGAGGATTCAAAAAAATTACCAGCTCTTTTACTTTTTTACACTTCGTAGACACATTATGAATAGATGACTCATCTAAGTTCAAAGTAAGCAAGTATAATGCAGGGGAAGCAGTAAAATCCAACCTCCCTGAATATAGTCCTGTGATCTGGATACTGGAGTTCTCCCTATTTAACGTCAGTGTCCAGAAGCAATGAAAAGCTCAGGAAGAAGCAATGAAGTGTATCTATATATTCATATGTCCAGATAAAAACTTTTGTTCTCAAACATGAAATTTTAAGTGTGGCTTACATACACAAAGCCACCATCTGGTATCTATGAGAAAAAGAACAAAAAACTGAAGAAAAAAAATCCCTCATCTGACATATATTGGTTGATGGTATTTTGTGGTCATTATCATTAAGGTTTTTTTAAAATGTGTTAGTAACTTGAAAAAATCCTGGTGCAACAAAAGAAAATCCTCATAGAAGTTTTTAATTTAAAAGAAGCTTTGACCTAACGGCAACAACAGAAAAGTGATGCTTCCTTCTAGTGTTGATCTGAAAGGACAGGAATGTTTTTTGGAAATGATGTATTTTTAATTAGAGGTTTGGGTTTCTACTTCAATTATAAACATGAAACCTGTTCTATATTCAGGATGAAAATGTGAGAACTCCTGTCCCTGACTTTAATGGCATGAACAATTTTTCTTGCTTTTCTGGCAGTTAAGTCACGCTGCAGCACTGTTGTCTGGGCAAGACGTCCAAATGTCAGTAGGATGTCCTCTTATCTCCAGCCTCCCTTCATGTCGGTTCTCCATCTCTGGGTGGAAAATAAACACTGCATGTGTACTTCCTCCCACCATCTTTTTACAGCAGAAAAACAAGAGGTAGGGGGACAAATGCTGGGTGCTGGCTAGAGTATCAGAGCTGTAAGGGATAAAGGAGAGGGAAATGGGGGTTGGAGTAAATATAATGTGGGTCTATGTAACTCTTTCCTGTCAATGATTCACTTCTTTTATCTCTAGAAGTTTGTTGTGTTTTTTGTTTTTGTTTTTTTTAATGGCATGCCACAACTGGATTCTATTGTGTTCCCAGGTACCACCTAATTTGAGAAATATCGCATTATTAATTTAAAGTTAGAGTGT
The DNA here is from genome assembly GCF_000708025.1 of Charadrius vociferus. Taxonomy (NCBI): domain Eukaryota; kingdom Metazoa; phylum Chordata; class Aves; order Charadriiformes; family Charadriidae; genus Charadrius; species Charadrius vociferus. The sequence goes on from NW_009648441.1 coordinate 4,134,393, forward strand.
ACTTCAATAAAAATTCAAAACACAAAGTAGAGTAAATTTCTGGGTAATCCATCTTCCAAGACTTCTCTGAGATTGTATGCTGACATTCCTCTGACAGGATCATGACACTCAGGAAAGATCTTCAGGCAGACAGGGCTTTTCAATTGGCTATTTCCATAAAGGACAATCACTGCATAAGTGAAAACAATTATTTGATTTTTACATGAGAAAAAGACTGTAACAGAGAATCCTTACTATTTTAAATTACAATGAAAACAAGAAACGCATAAAAAAAAAAAAAACCCTTGTCATGTGAACCCCAAGTATGAGCAATAATTTCAAAATTAACAGTAACTTCAAACCATATCAATTTTCTCTTTCTACATCTTTTGTCTACTT
>NW_009648442.1:0-314 GCF_000708025.1 Charadrius vociferus
CTGAAGCAAAACAATTCCTGAGTTCTACCTCTCACATGAAGATTAATGGTCCAGACTGCAGCTCTCTGGTTCCACTGCTTCTTTTTGTTCAGCTGGGCTGCTCCACTGGTCATTCTCTACCACGATTCAAGTCCCTATTCGGGTGCCGTTTGTGGAGCACTGAGGCACACACTCTGGCGGGGGATAGATCAAAGACCTTTATTGTAACAAATGGCTATGCTTTATAGTCTCAGCTACTGTCCACATGCTATCAATACCGTGCTGATGGGGTAAGGGCTTGCGATCATGCACATTTTTCTGTTAACGTATTGGCA
>NW_009648443.1:0-1140 GCF_000708025.1 Charadrius vociferus
TCTCTTCCAACTCTAACCATTCTATAAGAGGATGCAAGAGCTGACCTACAGCAGAAAACCGTGAATTTGTTGCTGCAGTGGTTGCGGGGAAGCAGAGGAGGGTGAGCTCACTGCCATTGGCACACACCAGCTCCCCGTGGTGGGGGAGGGGAGGTTTTGGTATGCTGCATCTCTCCCAACCATTCCCTTCTGCTGGTCTTGCACCATCTCTATAACCTCCCTGGCCATCTGTGCACTGTGGTCCTTCACTGACCGTGCAGAAGAACTCGCCAAGGGGGCGCTGGGGGCATCTTAGTGAGGTGTATCAGCCCGCGGAGAGGTGTGACGAGCATCGGGGTCGGAGCATGGCCGTACCCAGCCAGGAGCGAGGGGGAAGCAGGGTACAAATTAGTCACATTTGATTGTTTTCCACTGCACACCTTGTGAATGGCAGTGGGAATTACTTTACGAGCGAGAGCGGTGGTTGTACACCCACTGTACGGTTGTATTATTACTGATCTTTGTTGTTTAACTTTTGAAGTGAATCAAATACTCATGTAAATCGCTTTGAGTCAGTTTAGTGACAACTAATCGATGTCTCGCTTCTGCCAGACGCCAAAGGTGCGTTGGTAGGAGCATAACCATCCCACCCAGCGCATTCTCAGCATGGCACCAGCCGGCACTGCGCCTTCTCTGTCTCCCCTTTGCCTCCTTACTTCATCTCCAGCATCTCCAACTGATGACGTGGCCGTGGCAGGTTCTCGTGGAGCGGTGCTGTTGCTGTTTGCTGGGAAATGCTGAAATAGGACTCCGACAGCAGCGCGTGTGTAAGTTAAGTGTGTAAATAGAGCCCTGTGCCTCATCCTCACACTGGAGGGGAGGGATGCCATCCAGAGGGACCTGGACAGCTGGAGAGGTGGGCCCATGCCAACCTCATGCAGTTCAACAAGGCCAAGTGCAAGGTCCTACAGCTGGGTTGGACCAATGCCAAGCACAAATCCTGCGGGGAATGGCTGGAGACCAGCCCTGAGGAGAAGGACCTGGGGGTGTTGGTGGGTGAGAAGCTCAACATGAGCCGGCAATGTGCGATCGCAGCCCAGACGGCCAACTGTGTCCTGGGCTGCACCAGAAGAAGTGTGGCCAGCAGGGCGAGGGAGGGGG
>NW_009648443.1:1268-7575 GCF_000708025.1 Charadrius vociferus
GGGGAGACCTTATTGCGGCCTTCCAGTCCCTAAAGGGGCTGCAGGAGAGCTGGGGAGGGACTTTTTACTGGGGCATGGAGTGACAGGACGAGGGGGAATGGCTTCAAACTGGAAGAGGGCAGGTTTAGATTAAACATTAGGAAGAAGTTTTTCACTTTAAGGGTGGTGAAGCACTGGAAGAGGTCTCCCAGAGAGGTTGTTGAGGCCCCATCCCTGGAGGTGTTCAAGGCCAGGCTGGAGGTGGCCTTGGGCAACCTGGGCTGGTGGGAGGTGTCCCTGCCCAGGGCAGGGGGGTTGGAACTCGATGATCTTCAAGGTCCTTTCCAACCGAAACCATTCTATGGTTCTATGATCGGGGGCAATAAAGTGGCAGCTCTCCGGTGTGTGACAGCTCCATCAACAAGCCAAGGATGTTTTTTGTTTCATTCAAGCACGAAATGTTTTCACGGTGGGAGCGGTGGTTCTGCGCTGGAGTCATCCCAGTGACCGGTACAGGAGTTGGCTGTGTCACACACACACTCCCATCAGTTAACGAGCTCTAATGGCTTCTTGCCTGTGCACACTTTGCCAGCTCCGGAGCAGCTGCCTTTTTAAAATTTGGTGCTTAAGTCACTGTCTTCCTGTGGTGAGAACTTTCCGAGGCAGGGAGGAAGGAATACTCAGTAAGGAATACAACGTAACGCAACATGAAATACGCCTTGAGCTTCTGCCCCGAAACGTTCCTGCTCTTTAAGGTGAGGTTGATACGCTGCTGTCCCGGGACACTGCGTGTCTCACAGCCAAAGCGGCCAGAACCAGCAGGTTGCCCGAATACCTTCAGTTGTCATTGTCTGTGTTGAGCTCAGGGAGCCCAAAAGCTTGTAGCTGTATGATAGCTAAAAACCAAATAGAACCAACTCCAAACTCTATCTCAAAATCTCAGCAGATCTCGTTCCCGGCGGCGGGGCTGGGATTGCGAGCGCCCGCTGTTCCCAGCGCTGATGCCCAGTTGACGTCTCTCCCTCGCCCTCTGCTTTGCCAAACCAGTTCCCCGCTAGTGTGGGTGGCTTTCCGGAAACTCCCAGAACGCAGAAAAAAGTGAAATCAGCTGTGGAGCGGCTCCTCCGGGAGCGCCTGTCTGGTCTTCTGCCTCTCTGGTGTTCTGCGTGTGGTGGAGGTCGGCATGGGGCGCAGCGCCGGCCGTGCTGGACCGAGCATTCCCCACGGTGGGTTAAGTGCTGCAATAACATCTGAAAAAATGCAGGCAGGCAACAATTTAATGCTGTCATATGGACAAACCAGCAGCATTTACACCTTCTGCTGAAATCAAATGACCCAAATTTAAAAAAAAAAAAAAAAAAGCCAATAGATTTAATTTAGTCTCCGGTGAGCAGAGGTGATACCAACAAATCCATGTACATCGCTCGGTGTACCTGGGGAACTAGACGTAGCAGACCTACAGAATGAACCCATTTGGAAGTGGAATAAAGCTCCTTCCCAGAGGATCATCCCAGTGTGTGAGGATAATCCCAGTGTGTAACTGTCTGTGCGACTAAGGAGGGATGCGCAGCAGCGCCTTTTGGTGTGGGGAGAGGCGAATGCCATTAGAAGAGAAGGATTCCTCACTTTACGGTACAGCGTCTGCTGTGGGGTGATTGCGGAACGTTTCCCCGAAGGACGGAGGGTAAGGATGCTGTTCATCGTTTTTTCCGAGGGGATTTCTGGTCCTTCAGACCGGCCTGCTGCAGTGCCGAGGGCACGCGGCTTCGGCGTGGGTGCGCTCCGCTCGCCCGCCCTTCGCTTCTCTGGGAACCCTGAGATACCTCGGAGCATAATAATTATAGTTAAAATACTGAAGATTCTGGCAAATACTACGTGATGGTAAACGTTCTGTCCCTTAATACTCCATTTGCGCTACAAAATGAGTGTTAAACTGCGAACGGGGCAATACCCTTTTTTTCCTGTCTCCTTTCCCTGCTGACGCGCATCTCTGAATATTTTAAAACACACTCTTGCGCAGTACTTCTTTTCCCATTTCCAAAATTGTATCTGTTTGAAATGGAATTAAAACGAGTGTTGTGAAATACGGGACAGGCAGAGTTTGTCCTTTGAAGTGCGATGTTGAGCTCTGGAAGACAACTCTGACCGTAACCAGCGCTGAGCTTTGCACTGCAGCCCGTCTGGGGTTCAGCCTTTGGTATCTGCCTCTCGGGGTTGGCCCATCTTGCAGCATGCTAGATCTTGCAGTGCTTTAATGCTATGACGGCATTAAATTGTTGCCTGCCTGCATTTTTTTAGCTCTTGGCAGACCTGCCTTCCCGGGGCGGTTACCTGGTGGGGGGAAAATTCTGCCCTGCCTTGGAAACGAATACCTTCAAAATGTCCTTTTTGGGACATTCTGTCCTGCTGGGCTCATCCTGCTTTAGGCAGCTCTGGGTGAACGGGGGGTGTCGTCGCGGGCGGCGATTAGTTAAGGCTTGTTATTGGTTTGTCTGAACTCTGGATCTAAATCGTAATCGGCGGCTGGCTGTGTTGTTAACGAGAGGAGTTGTGAAGGTGGGACGGCTGCCAGCAAACTTCAGTGCTCCTCATCAGATTGATGTCAAGACTCGTCTGTGTGTATATATTTTTATATATCTCTAGTCACTATTAGCATTGGACTTCCTGCTGTCAGATCTAGTTACTGGTGACTTTTATATATAGAGAGATGTATGTATGTATACACATATTACATATAGCTGTATGTACATATATAGGTCATTGTGGATATACCTATGTACACCATGAACCTTTGACCTGTGCTGTAGAAATCAGTGATGTTCTGTATTCTCTCCTCACCTTGTGCTTTGAAAGCTGTGCTCATGTTTTTTTTTTTTTTTATCTATTTTTCTTTAAATGTCAGTGAGGCGGAAGAAAAGGTTAAAGAGAGTTTTGTTATGGCAGATGACGTTTAAGAAGGAAACTCTACGGACAAGCTGACTTCTCCTTGGGGGCTGTATCCGGTCGTTCTCTTGGCCCTTGATGGAGACGTGTTCCCGTAAGGAGGCGGCTGCTCCCGCGCAAGTCCTGCGTTGGGACCGGGGGATTTGTCAGATCACACAGGCAGAAGCACTGCGCTGAGCCTGCGCCCCCCTCGGAGGGTACGGGGTGTGTGAGCGCCCGTGGATAACTCGCTAAGTTAACATTTTCTTAGTGAAGCTTCGAATTTGTGCTGTTACAAAGAAGATGCGCTGAAAAGCTGTACGTAATTTCTTCCCTTCTCTTCAACTTGACCTACAGTTGAATTCATTGGGGTGTACGGACGCGCTCCCCTGTCCCTTCTGGGAGGGCTGACCTGGGCCAGAGGGAACAGCGGAGCCAGAAGATCGTACAGTAGCAAAATATCCAAAAAAAGTGTGAATTGTTTTAACTCACGGTGGTTAAGAACCCATATTAGGTGCGTTTAAGTGATGTGACGCGACCCGTGTCGGCAGGTTGATGGAGGCGTGTTTATGGTTTTGAATTATGTCCAAGGTGTGGAACAAATATACAGAATTTTGGGTTGCCTTTTATAATAAGCAAATAGCTTTAATTTGCTTCCACAAAGTCAGCAATGTTTGCTATCTTTTGCTCGCTTTGCCTTAATTTCTACATTTTCCAAAAATAGGTGACATTATTGACCTCTCGTTCTTCCACTGAATGGGTGTACAGAGTGTTCTGGAAAACTGTAATTTTTTTTCTTCTTTTTGAGAAACCCCCAAAGACGGGGAGGTCGCGGAGGCCCGTGTACTTCCAACTATAGAATTTGGGATCTGTCACAATAAAAGACTTATTTGACCTAGCGGTACCCGCTCGGTGATCTTTCTGCGAGTGGGGTTCTCTGTTTGCGGTGCGGAGGCTGATGCCGCCGCTTGCCCGGCGCACGGAGCGGGACCGGGAGAGCCGCAGTCGGAGGCGGCTACGAACGCAGCGGCGCGCGTTCCTCTGGATGCTCTGCCGGCTTTCCTTAGCAAGAAAACAGAATTTGACATTCCTTCTGCCTTTGGGCTCCTGGCTTGGGAGCTTGGAGAGATCCGTACCCGGTTTGCAATGTCTCCTGCTCGATGGGCTCGAAGCTCCTTTTCCAGGTTGCCCCTTTGACAGAGCCCTCAGATTTTCCTAAAGATTAACCCCCCTCTTTCCTTCTGTGTTTTTTTTCCTGTATTTTTTTGGCAGGTGCAAGACAAAAGTCTACCCCGACGAACTGCCCAACACAAGCGTGGTTATTGTGTTTCACAACGAAGCCTGGAGTACTCTGCTCCGCACCGTGTACAGCGTGATCAACCGCTCGCCGCACCGCCTGCTCTCCGAAATCATCCTGGTGGACGATGCCAGCGAGAGAGGTGGGTGCGGGGAGAGGGGAGGACCCCGCGGAAGGGGCTGGGCGCTGCGGTTCCCCTCCGTCGGCACCAAACCCGACCCGCGCCTCCGGCCCCGCGTCCCCCGTGGGCTGGAGGAGGGACGGGCAGAGGGGACACGCGCGCACCGAGCGCGGTTATCAGCGGGGATGTCCTACCGACGGTGCTCCCATCCGGAGCTGCACCGGCGCCTTTTTGCACTGGGGTTTGTCATTGTGTGTGGCTGTAAGAGCCGGTCCTTGTGCACATCTCTCTCTTACTGTCTCCCAAAACCCCCCTCTTCTGCGTTTCAGGTTTTCCTGAACATCCAGTCTGAGCCAATTTCTGTGTATTTCTTTGTGGGTCATTTCTTTTGGTCTTGCCTTTTTTCTTCTTCCCCCCAGGGTTTAGAAAGAAAACTCTCTGCATGTGAAACTGATTTTACCTGGAAAAGAAATCACATTCCACTCTATAAATGGAATCAATGGAATGAAATATTTTTTCCCGGAGTAGCCAAATGTGTATAATGGCAAATACAACACGTAGCTGCAATTGTTGAAGGGACAGAGGATGCAAGACAAGCTGTCCTTTATTTCTGCCCCGTGTAGCATTAACTGAACTCTATCTAATTGCTCTCCTGCATTTCCCTGCTTCAGAGAAGTCGGCTTAATGTTTCTCTGTGCCAGGAGGTGGAGGAAGACTTTAGCCCAAATAACTCCAATTTTTCCTAAAAGCAAAGTTTTGGATTCCTAAAGGGCTCAACTGGTGAAATTCTACAAAACTAGCTGTGTTTGTACTTAACCATAGACAAATTAGCAAAAATCGGCATTTTGCACTCACTTCTGGTTGCCAGTTTATTTCAAGGAAAGCAATCATGACTTATTTAAACTTTCCGGGGTGTTCCCGGGCGATGCTCTGGCGGGTGCGTGTGTCCGTGTGGCTGTTTCCCGTGGGGCCGCACTGAACAGAGTGCGGGTGTGAACCGCCGGAGCTCAGCTCCCCGTCTTCAGGAAAACCCCCCAAAAATGTCAAAACGCATTTCCCGTGTTCCGGCAGTGTTCCTGCAGGGCAGTGCGTGGGGGGCTGAGCGTGATGCATAAACTCTGCCGTTATATTTGGAGCCCTCGGTCGTTGCTGAACCTAACTAAAAATAATGTTTTTCTTCTTGGGGTTTGTTTTTTTGGGTTTTTTTGTTGTTGTTTTGTTTTTTTCCTTTTCAATTCTCTTCGGCAGAGTTTTTGAAGGCCTCGTTAGAGAACTATGTGAAAAATCTGGAAGTCTCCATCAAGATCATTCGGATGGAGCAGAGGTCAGGACTGATCCGCGCGCGGCTCCGGGGGGCGGCCGCCTCCACGGGGCAGGTGATAACGTTCCTGGACGCGCACTGCGAGTGCACGCTGGGCTGGCTGGAGCCGCTGCTGGCCAGGATAAAGGAGGACAGGTAAGGGTGGCTCTGCTGCGCCCGCCTGCGGGGGACCTGCCCCCTGCCTCCACGCCGCTCCTTGGTTGCACTGTGCGGCTGAAAAACAGAAATGAAAGCAACGCGTTGGTCTGAAAAGGAAGATTTGGTTTTATTCATTTACCAGGAAGATAGGGTATTCTCTAATATTTGTATCAAAATCTAATGTTGAAGTGAATAAGTGATAAGTTTTTGATTCTTACAGCGGGATTTCCGATGCTGACGGTGGTAATGCCAGTAAGGACAGCAATGTGCCGTTTACTGTCACGAGGTCCAGGCGTCTCCCACCCCCATGGCCGTCTTTCTCCCTTATTTTTTTTACCAGGAGTGACTTTTTGGCCATGTGACCTCCGATACTCTTGAAGGTCCCTTCCAACTAAAACCATTCTCGGATTCTATGAAATTTGCATGCTCTTCTCTCTCTATCTTCTCTCTCTCTCTTCTCTCTCTCCTCTCTATCTTTTCTCTTCTCTCTCTTCTCTCTCTCTTCTCTCCCCTCTTCTCTCCCTTCTCT
>NW_009648443.1:8037-19422 GCF_000708025.1 Charadrius vociferus
TTTTTTCTTTCTCTTTTTCTTTCTCTTTTTCTTTTCTCTTTTCTCTTTTTCTTTTTCTTTTCTCTTTTTCTTTTTTCTTTTTTTCTCTCTTTTCTCTTTTCTCTTTTCTTCTCTCCCTCTTCTAGTTTTGCAGTAGACGATGCAATTTTCCCCTTTTTTGTGCACAAGTGCACATAGTCCCTGCAAGTGAGACCCAAAACCTCCCCATCCTCCCCGGCAGTGTGGCCAGAGCCGAGGTCCTCGCTCTGCTCCCTGGAGGAGCCGCCGGGCATGCGTGGGCAGCGCCCGCCTGCCGCAGGGCGCACGTGGCGGATGGGGTTGGTTCTCATGGACGCGATGCTGTGCAGGCGCTCCACGTGATGGGCGTGCGGCATCAAAGCAGCGCTGCTCCAGCCGCGCAACCCGAAGGTGTGCGGCCCGCGCCCCTGCCGCTGGGAGAGGGTTCGGGAGCCCCGGGCAGGGGCGGGTGGTGGCGGCGTTCGGCTCTTGGGAACTCAGAGAGGAGTCAGTGCGCCCAAAAAGTCGCGGACGGCAGAAAAGGGGACTTCTGAACAGCCGTGTTTTGGGTAGAGGAGGGCTTCGCGGTGCGGTGGGAAATGGGGTTCTGTGCAGAGAAGCCTCAAAATAAGCGCAATATTCAGCACATCAACATGAAAAAATATTTAGTTTAAAAGAAGCCCCCCCCTTTTTTTTTTTTTTGCTTACAGGAAAACTGTAGTCTGCCCAATCATTGACGTGATCAGCGATGACACATTTGAATACATGGCTGGATCAGATATGACTTATGGAGGGTTTAACTGGAAACTTAACTTCCGCTGGTATCCGGTTCCCCAGAGGGAGATGGACAGGAGGAAAGGAGACAGGACCTTGCCTGTAAGGTAAGGAGAGGGAATCGCGAGTACTGCGCTATTTGACCTTACTGTGTACTTGTTTATGGAGATAGTAATGCTTAATATCTAAGGTTTTGCTGCAGTATCAGAGAACGAACATCAGATGATAGTTGTGGCACACCACTGCTCAGGGTAGAGCAGACCAAAATCTGACATATCCTTAATGCTACAACGCGGTTATCAGAGCTGAGAAAACTCATTTCTATCTTCTTTTCAACATTCAGTCATTCAAAATATTACCTGCTTTTTAAGTTCCCTCTCTGTTTTCTGCAAATCGCCTGGTGACCTTGTGTTTACAGATTTTACTGCTTTTTCGTAATTTAAGGCAAATATCAGAACATATTTCTGTAACACTCGTTTTTGAACATTGAACCCAAGTGTTTGGTTATGATGATCTGCACTTAAAACGCATGCTTTTATTGCCCGAAAAAGTAAAATGGATGACTGTGCACACTGAGTCAAAAATGATCTAAGAGTATGTTCCGAATTCCCGTGATCGTTCCTGACCTCTTTCATTTAATTGCCCAAACCACAGACTGGAACAAAACCTCTTGAAAAATTTTAAACGAAGCTGAAACAGAACAAATTGAATAAATGACTTGCAATGGGTTATGTGCTCAGCTCTAATAGCTTCTGTGGTCTGCAGGAGAAGTTAAAAAAACCCATAAAATTAAGGAAAAAAAAAAAAAAAAGCTTTCACAAGTGGGTGTAATGGTTTCAAACCTGTCTGAGAGACATGATGAAGTGGACAGAATTCCAGTCCTGCATAGCCCCGATTGTGCGCAACAGGCAGGTAAAGGGAGAGCCGACTCGGGGGACAGCAGTCACAGCCCGGCTTTGCCAAACTCTCCCAGGTAAGGCAGTGGGGAGGGGGCAAAGAAAAGCCTTTCCAAATTGCTGATGCCGGAAAAATGGCCAAAATCTGTGTCATAGTTTGTCCTTCAAAGCCTGGAGTCAGGGAAGGGCTGGATTTTTTAGGTTTTGATGTCGGGCAGAGCAAGCGGAGTCCCCGGGAGCAGGAGCGGACCCTGGCGTTAGCGGAGGGGGCACCAAGCTGTTCTCGAGTCAAGAGAAGCGTCTTCCTCCTGATCTAAAATACTGTCACTCAGCAGTGAACTCTGCCAGCAGCTCTTTCATTAGAGCCGAGGTCTGCGTTCAAACTGGTAGAGTTGATTACCCTAACGAGCTGCACAGCCTCACGCCATGTCACTCGCTGCGCTCCCTGTGTCCTGTCTCGCCCGTGCCGCATGGATTCGCAGAGGCAGGGAGCTGCCAGAGACATGCAAACCCGAGTTTGTATTTCCTTATCGTGAAACGGAGTAGTACTTACAGTTAATCCAGAATCAGACATGTCATTGCCTCTTAAAATTATTAAAATAAAAAAATAGCTTTTTTTTTTTCTTCCCCCCCCACCTTTTTTCCCCCCCCACCAGCTTCTAACTGGTGATCCCCCGGGTGTTGGGGGTGTTAGTGAGCAGAGCGTGGGTGAAGGAGTCGGAGGATAGCACCGAGTGCCGCGTGTCCCGTAACTATCACTCACACGGGTGCCGTAGAGCGCAGAGGTGGCTCTGAGGGTGTGTAATTGTGCTGCTCAAACCCAAAGCGTCGGCTTTTAGACACACAGATGCCCTTTCTGACCACGGAGCGGAGGCGTTTCGGTCTCTTGGGTGGCAGAAGAAGGTGCTCCCTCTTTCCTTTTCCCTTTTCCCCGGCGGGAGGGGAAGCAGCAAAGCGAGTGAGCCGCGGAGCTGCGCGCGGGTAACGGCCTTCCTATAGGAAACAACATTTAATGAGTCTCAGCCGCTTTCCAGACAAGACTATGGCTAGCTGCTTTTCCAGTGGCTAGCTGCTATCGCCAAACGCCTGTCCAGCGCGGTCCAAGGGCCGCGGCAGCGCGTCAGTCCCCACGTGTCAGAAACACAATCACGAATTCTGCAGCCAAGGAGAAAAAAAAAAAAAAGGATAATATTTCAGCAAAGTTAAGAACGCTTTTGGCAGCTGCTGCCACCCAAATATTTAGAAAACGGGGGGATAAAAGTAAACAAAAGCCGAACTCATACCGAAAATTTAGAAACAAATTGGTGAGTTCCTTTCCTCATTCCATGTTTTGCGTGCGTGTATGCGTAATACAACCGTTGCGCTCACATTTTGCTTTTTGTTACATTAAAAAACTCCATGTAATTGACAAAAGTTTTACTCAAAATAATTGATAAGTTGAATAATTGATAAATTCCCGCCTTTGCTTTTTAGATTTAAAATCATAACGCGTACGTTTTCAAACTATGAGTTATTTTATAGACGCTTTACGTGTAATTTGTATTGTTGTATGAGTATTTTTCTGGAGAAGATCAGGACAGCTTACCGGTAAGAGCTCACTGTCGCTACGAACAGAGTTCAGCCGTCCCATCCGCTGCCACCAGTAACCCCAGTGGAGTTACAGGCAGAAGCGGGTGCCTGATTCCCTCTAGTTCGTAGAGCTGAAACGCCGCCCGTTTGTTTGCCTGGGGAATCAAAGGAGCTGTTAAATTCCTCAGTTACGTATTTGAGTCAAACCTTGGTCTCCGCCTTTGTTGGAATCTCTAGATTTGGTGGGAAAAGGTTAATTAACTCAGTGGCTGCTGTTAAAACTCCGCTGCTAATCGGCATGCGGTGCAGCCGTGGGAGAGCTTTCTTACCAACACCCGTTAGAAAAGTTGGATTGCTTGGGTCGTGTTTTCAGCCAACGGAGCGGTGGGGATTCGTAGGTGCCTCTCAGCCTAATTAGTGTCGCGTGGGGCTCTGATCCGAGATCAGCCGTGGGTGCCGCTCCTGCTCTTCCCACACCACTCCCCACCACTTCCGCTCCTGATTTGCTTCTTCTGGATCTTGAACCCCAGTCTGACGTCCCTTCTCTTGTTCCCGTTTTCTTCTTCCCTTACCTAGTTTTCTCTCAGGTCAGCTAACACCACGCTAGCATAACCTTTCCCGGAATAGCCCAAAATGGTTACTCTTCCCCAAAGAATCACGGGCTTTGCAAAGGCAGCAAAAGCCTTCCCAGTTCACAAACACTCCCAGTTCGAAGGCGGTAGACGATGTCCTCTCTCCCCATCCTGCGGGACGAGAGGACAGGAGTCAGTGGCATCAGATACTGGGATTTCATGGGGGTTTATTTTAAAAATGTACTTACAGATTTTTTACACGGACAACAATCAGAAGCAAAAGTAACGTTGGAGAGCTGCCGGTTCACGAGGTGTCTTTGCTAGGGCTGAAGCTGTCCAGTGAGAACAGGAGGAGGACATTGAGACGAAATCCTTGAAGAAAAGATTGTTCCTGGAGGCAGAGCTGTTCAGGACAATATTGCATTCCGTGAGGTTCCTCGGGATCAGTTGAAACGTACTTTTTCAGGTGTATTTGCAGAAATCGAATAGGAACTGTGGCTTTGAGTGCGAATGTGACCTGAGCGGTGGAGCTTGCAGGGGCTTCCAGGCGCTGCTTGGGGCTGCGTGTCTTGCTCTGAAGGCACAGCAACCCCCAGGGACTCATGGCAGTGGGCACAGATGTATTTTGTTTGTTTGTTTGAATAGCACAGGCTGTTCATTGCTGTTCTGATGCACCTCAGGATTTTATCTTGGTTCCATACCGAGTAAATGCCCTAACTTCCAGCGTCGCTGGAGTAACCTCCGGCTCTGTAATCTTCATAAATGCTTCGACCTTCTCAAAATGTGTTATTTTAAGCGCAAAGTTCATTTCTGTTCCCAGAGGGCTCCCTGGGAGCAAGTCCTGGGTGGTGGCCCCGTGCCGAGGCGGAGCTCAAAGCTGAAGCTTCCCGCAGGTGATGCGGTGGAGGTGGGCAGGTCTGGGGATGAGGGGAACCCGGAGCTCTGGGCAGTGCGGCTCCTCTCAGGGGTGGCCTGGTGGTGAACGGTCACGGGCAGTGCCAGGTGGAGCCCACGGCCCCACTACACCTTTCCTTCTTCTTTTTCCACTGGAAAAAATCCTTCCGCAATATTTGCACTTTGCAGAACATCCTCTGTCTTTAAGTGAACTCAGTTCTCCTTCTGTGATTTCGCCTGTGGCAATAGAAGACTTGTCTGCGCTAAGATCAGTTGACAAACATCTTGGCTTCTTCCATCTCCGGGGTGAAAAAGAGAAAGTGTTTCTGCGCTGGGCATTTACAGTCTCTGCACAGCACATTCCTATGGATATTTCCATACTTGCCCTTAATTTTTTTAAGCTGGAGACATGCCAGGATAGTATGATAAATACTAAAAAAATAGAATTTGTTCCAGAAGATTCTTTTCTCAAGTATAAATTAGATATTGAGAGGAAAAATGAAAGTTCAAATATTAGGAGCATATTGTACTTATCTTATTATTATTATGTATTATTGTATTATCCTCTTATTATTGCCCCATCCCTGGAGGTGTTCAAGGCCAGGTTGGACGGGGCTTGGAGCAACCTGGGCTGGTGGGAGGTGTCCCTGCCCGGGGTCGGAACCAGATGATCTTTAGGGTCTCTTCCAATCCAAACAGTTCTATGATTCTGTGGCTGATTAAACTTAAGAGTTGACTACAGTTAATACTGCTTTGATGATGTGGAGCAGTATTTGAAACCAGTGTAAAAACCTTATTCCAAGCTGTATAAGCAGTGGTCTTGTTGGTTAGCGACGTTGCCCTTGTGAGGGTTGGAGCCCTTTGAGGGGATGCGCAGGACGGGGCGGTGGGAGGATGCGGGGCGAGGTGACCTTACGTGGCTTTGGAGACCTCCCAGCCTGGAGGACCTGGCCCCAGCATCCCTAGCCACAGCAGGGCTGGGGACCCTCGGGAACAGCTCCGCGCCAGCCCTTCCTCGCTTCCCTGGCCGGCACGGCGCGCGGGGCCGGGGGCGAGGGTGAGGGCTAGGGGGGATGCAGCAAACCCGGAGGGACCGGGGTACCTTGAGGTTGTGCAGCTCCTCTGGTGGGGAGTCCCAGGGGCAGGTACAGCTGTGGGAAACCTGCTTGCTGCTAATGATTGCAGAAATGAGACACAGACGTTACCTGCAAAATAAAATTAAGAGTGGATTTGGATGATGATTAGAGTTAATCGTAAGACATCACTGTAGTTAGTATGACTCCACGTAGGCAAATATAGCTGATAAGCCCAAAGCTCAGAAAAAAAACCCTGTAGGAACCCTTACTCTTTCTAATATTACTGTTTCAGCTTGTTTTACAGCGAGAGCTCTGCAGATCTGTCTGAGTAACGTTAAATTTACATAACAGACAATAGTCTTGCCCGCTGCGTTCCAGTTATTTGAGAACCTGGGGTGTTTATTGGCACATAGTTACTTACGGTTGACAGCAGGAAACCCAGCACTCCCAGTTCCAGTTAGTGAGTTAATGGGGAACCGCCGTTTGCTTTTCATAAACAATTGGTGATGTCATTTCAGAAGAATCCGGGTCTGTGTGTACAGTTCAGTTGCATCATTCAAAAATTGCTGAAGACTGGATCTTTGCAAAAATGGGAAATTTTGTACTTTTCAAGCAAAGACTGTCTTCCTCCAGAAAAAAAATGAAAGGAGGAGAGGAGGATGAGGGTTTCTGTTGCAGGCAGAGGAGTGGGGATGATTTTATTCGCCTGAAACCAGTGGCGCTCCTCCCTCCAGAAAGGTCGGTGAGGGTGGGGGACTGGTGAGGGGGGCGTTGAGGTTTGCTCATGCAGTGCTGGGAAGAGGCTCATCAGAACGTTTGTGAGCTGCTGAGAGTCCTGTGGGAACTCGGCCCCTTGTCAGGAGGTGAGTGAGCCCAGTGCTGACACAGCTTTTGGTACCACTGTCAGTAGTTTTGCATAGAGTTGCAGAGTTTCTAGGAAATCTGTAATAGAAATATCTTTAAATATAGTATTTTTACATTGGTAATCATCCATATGAGCCGGCAATGTGCGATCTCAGCCCAGAAGGCCACTCACATCCTGGGCTGCATCCCCAGCAGCGTGGCCAGCAGGGCGAGGGGGGATTGTGCCCCTCTGCTGCGCTCTGCTCTGCTCTGGGGAGACCCCCCTGCAGTGCTGCCTCCAGCTCGGGGGGTCCCACCAGCAGAAGGAGACGGAGCTGTTGGAGCGGGGCCAGAGGAGGCCCCGGAGATGCTGGGAGGGCTGGAGCCCCTCTGCTGGGAGGACAGGCTGGGAGAGTTGGGGGGGTTCAGCCTGGAGAAGAGAAGGCCAAAAAGGGGAGACCTCAGAGCCCCTTCCAGTGCCTAAAGGGGCTCCAGGAGAGCTGGGGAGGACTCTGGATCAGGGAGGGGGAGCGATGGGACGAAGGGGAATGGTTTGACACTGACAGAGGGGAGATTGAGATGAGATGTGAGGAAGAAATTGTTGGCTGTGGGGGCGGTGATCCCCTGGGGCAGGTTGCCCCCTGCCCAGGGCAGGGGGGTGGAATAGGATGGTCTTCGAGGTCCCTTCCAACCTAAACCATTCTGAGTCTTGTGACCGAATCCTTTGCAGACAGGCTGTAGTTACTGGTGTGTTTGTGTGTGGTTTTATACGTATGCATGTCATGGCTGGAGCAGTGCCCTTCACTCGTAGAGAGAAGCAGCCATACAGTTACTGATAGCAAACGGGGTTTAACAAAGTTTGGTAGTGACTGCAGCAGCGGTTTAACAAGATTCGGGATGGGAAGGCGCACTTGGTTATTTCCCGCATGGAGACGGGGTCAGACAGAGCTGCTGGGGTGAGGTTCAGAGAGGACCCCCGGTGTTCTGACCGCCTTCTTGGAGAGGAGTTGGGCTGCGGCTGGACCCACTCCTGGTCCCAGACGTGGTCAGCGGTTTATGTCTGAAGGGTTATATACGCGCAATCAATCCTTTCTGTCGCTTAGCTAAGGTGTCAGAGTTTAGCAGGCTGTAAACCGCTTCCCGAGGGGCCCTTGTGTCAGGGAACCTCTGAGCCTCTAGGAGGAACCTTGAGCGGTGTCCCTGCCCAAGGGGACATCCTGGCGTGCAGCCGCTGCCACGCAGGAGAGCTCAACGGGCTCTTGGGATGGTCACTATGTGTGGGGGTGAGATGATTGACCTATAGTCACATTTCCTTATCGACCACAGTGCCAGTGTTGGGGTTGGGTGGACACGTTGCTCAAGCCTGCCCTTGGCTGTTGGGGTGTTCTCTGTCTCCCCAAAACCATGTTGAGCTGGGTGCCACCACCACAACTACGTGCGCCCATGATGGCCACCACGGGTGGTTATTGCTTGGGCAGGGTTCCATCAGGAGATACAGGCCAGGTTGGCATCTTGCGGGGGGGAGCACCCCATCACAGTGTGTTGAGCTACGTTAGGTGATGTGTTGTCAAAATCCAGTCTCGCCCACTTGGTGGTTGGTTTTGAAGGCAAGGAGAGAAACACAAAAGATCCTTGACCAGCAAGGCTTCATCCACAGCTCCGTGACAGAAGCACGAGGGATCCTTGACCAGCAAGGCTTCATCCACAGCTCCACCAAGGTGCCCGGAGGTGTCCCCCAGCGCAGCCCATGGGTGTGGGGATGCCGAGACCTCGGCAGACCCCTTGCAGCGAAGCCCCTTTGTCGCTGTCTGTGGGGGCTGTCGCCCCCCATTGTGCTGAGCTCTGTAGGGACCAGTTTGGGTGAAACCCCCTTGAGCTGCACACTGGAGCGGTGGTTTGATGGGTCCACGTGGGGGCGGGAACTGGGAGTTAGTCCCTGATGACTGGGGTGAGGGTTTTTCATCACTACGTGGACTTGAAATGCTGAAAAAACACAGAGCAGATATTTATGGGGACATGGGACATCTTTACACAAAGAGAAGTTGCACTCTGACTGGATTTGCCCGTTGTAAGGATGTATAATCCTGTTAAGAGAGATTACGCCTGGTAATTTTATGCACATTTAGTCTCCCTCTAAGGCAAAGCTGAGGCATTAAACTCTCCTCGCTAAGCATTTCAGATTGGATTTGAACTGCTGTTCTGGATGCAGAAGGCCACAATTCCATCCACTTTACCATTACAATGCTCCTGAAATAATCTCCGGAAATGGGATTTTGCGGGTGGGCAGCGGTCCTGCGGTTCTCACTCGGGCAGCGCTCTCGTCGGCGCCGGGGGGAGCGCTGCCCGAACGGCAAGCGCACGGAGCACGCGGGCCAAAGCCCCTCGCTGCGCTCAGTACCTTGTATTTAAGTGGCTGTGCATAGAATATATTGATAGTCAAAATGTCTGAGGTAGTGAAATGTACTGTAGTGTCACTGAATAAATTCCGCAGTGTCTTTCAAAAGGTATTTTTTCTTTTCTTTTCCCTCTTTTTTTTTTTTTTTCTTCTGTTTGTTTTCAACTAGGACCCCTACTATGGCTGGTGGCCTATTTTCTATTGACAGAAACTACTTTGAAGAGATAGGAACTTACGATGCAGGAATGGATATCTGGGGTGGCGAGAATCTTGAAATGTCTTTTAGGGTAATTGCCGTTTTCCTTCATTTTCTGTTAAAAAAGAGTTGTGGGGTACCGGTTCCCGCGCTGCGGACAGGGCGCTTCTGCTTTAGCTGTCATGCAAGTCGTGGGTTAATTTAAATTCTCAAGATTATCGGGGGATGCCTCATTATAGTGTTTTGGTCTTTTTTACTGCATGAAACATTTTATTACTGTTTGGAAATTTTTACACTTTCAAAATGATCTATATTTTAGTAATACGTTTCTTTCTAAAAGAAACGAGGCTTTCTGGGAGCTAGTGCAAATGCTCACTGACATAAACGAGAGATAAATTTGTATGGTTTAAAAAACAATAAATCAAATGTATGTTTTAACGGAAGTTTTTGAAAGTGTATGTCATGATGAAGTCGCAAGTTCTGGCTGGGACTTCTATTCTGTGTGGGAGCCGAGCTCGCAGAGAAGTTTCCCGTCCCGCAGAAAAGAGACTGTGTTTCTGCCGGGGATGGGTACGCTGCCCATGACGAGTAATGGGAGGGACATGCATTAAGTTATTGTCCTCTAGTCATAAAGGAAAATTGGAAAATTGAGTCTTTGATAAATAATTGTTAGAAAGGATGTTGAAAATTGCTTTGAACACCTCTGATGTGTCACAATTTCTGCATTTTAAGTAAGTCCACACAATAAACCCCGGTGTACCCAGCTGGCAGCCGCAGCACAGCGTGGGGATAGCCGCCTTTCCTTTTCTTTTTCATCTTTTGTCTTCAGCCGGGGCTGATAGACTGTTTTCTATTGACAGAAACCGCTTTGAAGATTTCTGTGAAGCAGGTATTTCTAGAGAAGATCAACGGAGAATTTGAAAGCATTTTCAGGCCATTTTCTATAAACTCTAATTGTTCGCTTTCTGGTAAAATAGAAGGGTAGAGTTACTTCTTCAGAGCGTCCATGTTTTAAACCAGTGGATTTCAACATTTTTTGGTATATAGACCCCTAAAAATATGCTGTGGGTGTATATAGCCCCCTATACAGGAGCTTATTTTTAAGTTCAGTCTGCCAGTAGGCTTGGTTTTCATGTCCTTCAAAGTGATCCCTGGAGCAGAAAGTGATTACACTGCTTTAAAGCGTGAAATACCTGCCTCTCGGAGACGAAATCTGCCCATTACTGCTGTTCATTTTTCCCAGAGTCCCACAGCCTGTGATTTCTGTAGAGTGAAGTTCACCCGGTTCATCGACGTTTTGAGACGGGAGTTGCTGATGGAGGGTAAACCCCAACAGAGGGGACCTCCAAAGCCTTTGTCATCGGTGGCGTTTGTTATCGCTCACAGAAAACCTTTCGCAGGACCAGTTTGGGGTCATTTCTGTGGAAAGGTCCCATTCTCGTTAGTGAAGAGTCTAAAATATTTAACTCTCTGTTTGGAAGAACACCGGGTTTTCATCATTAAACTGGTCACCCCTGAAAACCCAACTCTAATACAACGGGGCAAACGGTGACGTTTGTTCAGAGTCCGTATCGGAGAATATATGGAAGGGGATTCTTGTGGGCTCCTTTTGGAAGTGACTGTTTGTGTTAAAAAAGATACAACTATTGATCATTTTTCTGTCAGGCCTTATAAGCGCAACAGAATAAAATAATGTACAATTCCACGGCCTTTTCCCGCTCCCCGGCGTAGTGGATACATTTTGGCAGAAAGCATCTTCTGCTGAGAGCAGCACGTGAGTGTGTATTCCGCTTCCAGCGCGTGCTAAAGGAACGCCCTAACTAGGATGTTCTTAATGCGTACTCTTGCTCGAATAGTGCTAACGGATTTTGGAAACCTTTCCTGAGAAGTTTAGCGATGTAGTGGTGCTGTTCTGTCTTCAACTTGTGCTGTTCTGCTCTGGCTCTCGGCAGCTGCCTGGGAAACTCCCCGGGGCTCCTGGTCGGGAGGATTCGGGGTTACTTGAATACTTTGTTTTTCTTTTTTTTTTCTTTTTTCCTTTTTTTTTCTTTTCTTTTTTCTTCTTTCTTTTTTCCTTTTTTCACCTTTTTTCTCCTCTCTCCTCTCTCCTCCTCTCTCCTCCTCTCTCCTCCTCTCTCCTCCTCTCTCCTCCTCTCCTCCTCTCCTCCTCTCC
>NW_009648443.1:19487-20821 GCF_000708025.1 Charadrius vociferus
CCCCCTTTTTTTGCCCTTCTCCCCCTTTTCCTCCTTTTTCTCTTCATTTTTTTCCTTCCCCCTTTTTCCCCTTTATTTCCCCTTTTTTCCTTTTCCCCCTTTCCCCCTTTTCCCCCCTTTTTCTTCCCTAAATAATCATTCCTTCAGTCCCGTTTCAAACTGGACTTGAATTCCATTCAATGCTTACATGCGTGAGCCAGCGATGGGCTTAACTTGTATCAGTTTTGTGAGAGTACTGCCCTGACATCTTCACGTCAGCTTTAAATGAAAAATCTCAGTCCAAAGTGCGTGGAAAGGCGAAGCCCAGCAGTAGCCGTGATCTCTGCAGAAAGCCCTGGTGATAAGAGCAGGGGAGCAGCTCTGCCGTTATCCTTATTTTGCTCGTTAAGGCTGCGGTGGGGGGAGCGAGGCGAGGAAGTGTGTGGATTTGCTGATGAACTCTTTGGGCGTTGTATTAGAGAACATTATTTTATGTCTTTGGAAGATTTTCCTGCTTAAACTTCAAGAAGCTTTACCAGCCGGGAAGGCGTGCGTCAGCCTAATGAGGGGGCACAGTGTCAAGAACAGAAATAAAATGATGTGCTTCCAGCGCCGGGAGATTGCCGGGGAAGAGCCAGGCAGCCACGCCACGCTGTTTCGCGGTGTTTAGAGCCTTCGTCTGCAGAGAAACCCAACGAAACAGTCAAGTACGGCTGGATCGATAAAATACCGAGGCGTCTGCATTTAAAAACCCGTCTGATGTAAAACATCTGCGGAAAATTGGTAGCAAAGAGTGCCGAGGGGCTGGGGAGGCTCCTCCAGCCGCCGCGTTACGAACCTGCAATTATCTGGTGGGTTTCTGGAATATCTCGTTGCAGTCAGGCGAACGCCGAGACTAAAGCTTGGTTTGGAAAATTACTGTAATAGGAGTCGGGCGCAAGGATGTTTCTAGAGCTCTTATTATGTTGGATGTATTATTGTCAAAGGACGGGGGTTAGTTTTGGTGTTGGTCCACTATTCAGAAAAAAAACCCAACCAAAATCCCTGTTTTATCAATCCCCACATCCTCAAAAAATGTTCCGAAGTGCTTTTGCCTTCCCTGGTTGCTGCCTGCAACCATCCCGTCTGCAGCCAGCGACGGCAGTGGCATTATCCCCAGGGTGATGGTGAAAAGGAGTGGGTGGTTTTGGTCTCGGAGGGGCATGTGGACATGTCTTGGCTGGACACAGTGCCACGGGGAGGGCTCCGGTGCAGCATCCCTGGGGCTCCTGCAGCATCCCTGGGGCTCCCGCAGCATCACCGGGGCTCCCGCAGCATCACCGGGGGACCCGCAGCATCCCCGGGGCTCCCCCCGC